>NC_090370.1:18718591-19046488 GCF_035084215.1 Heptranchias perlo
TTGAGGGGGAGCGTGAGAGGGAGCGTGGGGGGAGTGTTTGGGGCGAGCGTGAGGGGAGCGTGAGGGGGAGCGTTGAGGGGGAGGGTGAGGGTGAGAGGGAGCGTGAGGGGTGAGGTGAGAGGAGCGTGAGGGGAGCGTGAGAGGGGAGCGTGAGGGGAGAGCGTGAGGGGGAGCGTGAGGGGGAGCGTGAGGGGGAGCGTGAGAGGGGAGTGTGAGGGGGAGAGTGAGGGGAGAGAGTGAGGAGGGAGAGCGTGAGGGGGAGCGTGAGGGGAGCGTGAGGGGAGGAGGGAGGTGAGGGGAGCGTGAGGGAGCGTGAGGGGAGAGTGAGGGGGGAGAGTGAGGGGGAGCGTGAGGGGGAGGTGAGGGGAGCGCTGAGGGGGAGTGTGAGGGGGAGGGTGAGGGGTGTGGGTGAGAGGGAGCGTGATAGGGGGAGCGTGAGGGGGAGTGTGAGGGGGAGCGTGAGGGGAGCGTGAGGGGGAGAGTGAGGGGGAGAGTGAGAGAGAGGGGAGCGTGAGGGGGAGCGTGAGGGGGACGTGAGGGGGAGCGTGAGGGGGAGAGTGAGAGGGAGCGTGTGCGGGAGAGTGAGGGGGAGAGTGAGGGGAGCGTGAGGGGGAGCGTGAGGTGGAGCGTGAGGGGGAGCGTGAGGGGGAGAGTGAGGGGGAGAGTGAGGGGGGAGCGTGAGAGGGAGCGTGAGGGGGAGCGTGAGGGGGAGAGTGAAGGGGGAGAGTGAGGGGGAGCGTGAGGGGGAGAGTGAGGGGGAGAGTGAGGGGAGCGTGAGGAGGGAGCGTGAGGGGAGAGTGAGGGGGAGCGTGAGGGGGAGAGTGAGGGGGAGAGTGAGGGGGAGAGTGAGGGGGAGCGTGAGGGGGAGAGTGAGGGGGAGAGTGAGGGTGAGCGTGAGAGGAGAGTGAGGGGGAGCGTGAGGGGAGCGTGAGGGGGGAGCGTGAGGGGGAGAGTGAGGGGGAGAGTGAGGGGGAGCGTGAGGGGGAGAGTGAGGGGGAGAGTGAGGGGAGCGTGAGAGGAGCGTGAGGGGGAGCGTGAGGGGGAGACGTGAGGGGGAGTGTGAGGGGAGAGTGAGGGGGAGAGTGAGGGGGAGCGAGTGAGGGGGAGCGTGAGAGGGAGCGTGAGGGGGAGAGTGAGGGGAGAGTGAGGGGGAGAGTGAGGGAGAGTGAGGGGAGAGTGAGGGGGAGCGTGAGGGGGAGCGTGAGAGGGGAGCGTGAGGGGGAGCGTGAGGGGGAGCGTGAGAGGGAGAGTGAGGGGGAGAGTGAGGGGGAGAGTGAGGGGGAGAGTGAGGGGGAGCGTGAGAGGGAGCGTTGAGAGGGAGCGTGAGGGGGAGCGTGAGGGGGAGCGTGAGGGGGAGCGTGAGGGGAACGTGAGGGGGAGCGTGAGAGGGAGCGTGAGGGGGAGAGTGAGGGGGAGAGTGAGGGGAGAGTGAGGGGAGAGTGAGGGGAGAGTGAGCGGGAGCGTGAGGGGAGCGTGAGGGGAGCGTGAGGGGGAGCGTGAGGGGGAGAGTGAGGGGGAGCGTGAGGGAGGGAGAGTGAGGGGGAGAGTGAGGGGAGCGTGAGAGGGAGCGTGAGAGGGAGCGTGAGGGGGAGCGTGAGGGGAGAGTGAGGGGGAGAGTGAGGAGGAGAGTGAGGAGGGAGAGTGAGGGGGAGCGTGAGGGGGAGAGTGAGGGGAGAGTGAGGGGAGGTGAGAGGAGCGAGAGAGTGAGGTGAGGGGAGCGTGAGGGGGAGCGTGAGAGGGAGAGTGAGGGGGAGCGTGAGGGGAGAGAGTGAGGGGAGCGTGAGGGGAGCGTGAGGGGAGCGTGAGGGGGAGAGTGAGGGGTGAGAGTGAGGGGAGAGTGAGGGGGAGAGTGAGGGGGAGCGTGAGGGGGAGCGTGAGAGGGAGCGTGAGGGGGAGAGTGAGGGGGAGAGTGAGGGGAGAGTGAGGGGGAGCGTGAGGGGGAGCGTGAGAGGGAGCGTGAGGGAGCGTGAGGGGAGCGTGAGGGGGGAGCGTGAGGGGGGAGAGTGAGGGGGAGCGTGAGGGGAGAGTGAGGGGGAGAGTGAGGGGGAGCGTGAGGGGGAGCGTGAGAGGAGGGAGCGTGAGGGGGAGCGTGAGGGGAGCGTGAGGGGGAGCGTGAGGTGAGCGTGAGGGGAGAGGTGAGAGGGAGCGTGAGGGGGGAGCGTGAGGGGGAGAGTGAGGGGGAGAGTGAGGGGAGCGTGAGGAGGGGAGCGTGAGGGGGAGAGTGAGGGGAGCGTGAGGGGGAGCGTGAGGGGGAGCGTGAGGGGGAGAGTGAGAGGGAGCGTGAGGGGAGCGTGAGGGGGGAGCGTGAGGTGAGCGTGAGGGGGAGCGTGAGAGGAGCGTGAGGGGGAGCGTGAGGGGGAGAGTGAGAGGGAGCGTGAGGGGGAGAGTGAGGGAGGAGAGTGAGGGGGAGAGTGAGGGGGAGCGTGAGGGGAGCGTGAGGGGGAGCGTGAGGGGAGCGTGAGGGGGAGAGGTGAGGGGGAGAGTGAGGGGGAGAGTGAGGGGGAGCGTGAGGGGGAGAGTGAGGGAGGGAGCGTGAGGGGGAGCGTGAGGGGGAGAGTGAGGGGGAGCGTGAGGGGAGCGTGAGGAGGGAGCGTGAGGGGGAGACGTGAGGGGGAGCGTGAGGGGGAGCGTGAGGAGCGGAGGAGCGTGAGGGGGAGAGTGAGGGGGAGCGTGAGGGGGAGAGTGAGGGGGAGCGTGAGGGGAGCGTGAGGGGAGGAGCGTGAGGGGAGCGTGAGGGGAGCGTGAGGGGGAGCGTGAGGGGAGAGTGAGGGGGAGCGTGAGGGGAGAGTGAGGGGGAGCGTGAGGGGGAGAGTGAGGGGAGCGTGAGGGGAGCGTGAGGGGAGCGTGAGGGGGGAGAGTGAGGGAGCGTGAGGGGGGAGACGTGAGGGGAGCGTTGAGGGGGAGCGTGAGGGGGGAGAGTGAGGGGAGAGCGTGAGGGGGAGCGTGAGGGGGAGCGTGAGGGGAGCGTGAGGGGGAGCGTGAGGGGGAGAGTGAGGGGAGCGTGGAGGGGAGCGTGAGGGGGAGCGTGGAGGGGAGTGTTGGGGAGCGTGAGGGGAGCGTGGGGGGAGAGTGAGGGGGAGCGTGAGGGGGAGCGTGAGAGGGAGCGTGAGGGGGAGAGTGAGGGGAGCGTGGGGGGAGCGTGAGGGGGAGCGTGAGGGGAGCGTGAGGGGGAGCGTGAGGGGAGCGTGAGGGGGGAGCGTGAGGGGAGCGTGAGGGGAGCGTGAGTGGGAGCGTGTGGGGAGCGTGAGTGGGAGAGTGAGGGGGAGCGTGAGGGGAGCGTGAGGAGGGAGCGTGAGGGGGAGCGTGAGGGGAGCGTGAGGGGGAGCGTGAGGGGAGCGTGAGGGGAGCGTGAGTGGGAGCGTGTGGGGAGAGTGAGTGGGAGAGTGAGGGGTGAGCGTGAGGGGGAGCGTGAGGGGGAGCGTGAGGGGAGAGTGAGGGGGAGCGTGAGGGGAGCGTGAGGGGGAGCGTGAGGGGGAGCGTGAGGGGAGCGTGAGGGGGAGCGTGAGGGGAGCGTGAGGGGAGCGTGAGTGGGAGCGTGAGGGGAGCGTGAGTGGAGAGTGAGGGGGAGCGTGAGGGGGAGCGTGAGGGGGAGCGTGAGGGGAGAGTGAGGGGGAGCGTGAGGGGAGCGTGAGGGGGAGCGTGAGGGGAGCGTGAGGGGGAGCGTAGTGGGAGCGTGAGGGGAGAGTGAGGGGAGCGTGAGGGGTGAGAGTGAGGGGGAGCGTGAGGGGGAGAGTGAGGGGGAGAGTGAGGGGGAGAGTGAGGGGGAGAGTGAGAGGAGCGTGAGAGGGAGCGTGAGGGGGAGAGTGAGGGGGAGCGTGAGGGGAGGAGCGTGAGGGGAGCGTGAGGGGAGCGTGAGGGGAGAGTGAGGGGGAGCGTGAGGGGGAGAGTGAGGGGAGAGAGTGAGGGGAGCGTGAGGGGGAGCGTGAGGGGAGCGTGAGGGGGAGCGTGAGAGGGAGCGTGAGGGGAGAGGGTGAGGGGGAGAGTGAGGGGGAGAGTGAGGGGGAGCGTGAGGAGGGAGAGTGAGGGGGAGCGTGAGGGGAGCGTGAGGGGGAGCGTGAGGGGGAGAGTGAGGGGAGCGTGAGGGGGAGCGTGAGGGGGAGAGAGTGAGGGGGAGCGTGAGGGGGAGCGTGAGAGGGAGAGTGGGGGGAGTGTGTGGGGAGCGTGAGGGGAGCGTGAGGGGGAGCGTTGAGCGTGAGGGAGGCGTGAGGGTGAGCGGTGAGGGGGAGAGTGAGAGGGGAGCGTGAGGGGGAGCGTGAGGGAGCGTGAGGGGAGCGTGAGGGGAGCGTGAGAGGGAGCGTGAGGGGAGCGTGAGGGAGCGTGAGGGAGAGAGTGAGGGGGAGAGTGAGGGGAGAGCGTGAGGGGGAGCGTGAGGGGAGCGTGAGGGGGAGAGTGAGGGGAGCTGAGGGAGCGTGAGGGGAGCGTGAGGGGAGAGTGAGGGGGAGCGTGAGGGGGAGCGTGAGGGGGAGCGTGAGGGAGCGTGAGGGGGAGAGTGAGGGGGAGCGTGAGGGACGTGAGGTGGGGAGCGTGAGGGGAGGGAGCGTGAGGGGGAGTCGTGAGGGGGAGCGTGAGGGGAGAGTGAGGCGGAGAGTGAGGGGGAGAGTGAGGGGGAGCGTGAGGAGCGGAGGGAGCGTGAGGGGGACGTGAGGGGGAGCGTGAGGGGGAGAGTGAGAGGGAGGAGTGGGGAGCGTGAGGGGAGCGTGAGGGGGAGCGTGAGGGGGAGAGTGAGGGGGAGAGTGAGGGGCGGAGCGTGAGGGGAGCGTGAGGGGGAGCGTAGGGGGAGAGTGAGGGGGAGAGTGAGGGGGAGCGTGAGGGGGAGAGTGAGGGGGAGAGTGAGGGAGCGTGAGAGGAGCGTGAGGGGAGAGTGAGGGGGAGCGTGAGGGGGAGAGTGAGGGGGAGAGAGTGAGGGGGAGAGTGAGGGGGAGCGTGAGGGGGAGAGTGAGGGGAGAGTGAGGGGAGCGTGAGAGGAGAGCTGAGGGGAGCGTGAGGGGAGCGTGAGGGGGAGCGTGAGGGGGAGAGTGAGGGGGAGAGTGAGGGGAGAGTGAGGGGAGCGTGAGGGGGAGAGTGAGGGGAGAGTGAGGGGAGCGAGGGGAGAGTGAGGGAGCGTGAGGGGAGAGTGAGGGGGAGCGTGAGGGGAGTGTGAGGGAGAGTGAGGGGGAGAGTGAGGGGGAGCGTGAGGGGGAGCGTGAGGGAGCGTGAGGGGGAGAGTGAGGGGAGAGTGAGGGGGAGAGTGAGGGGAGAGTGAGGGGGAGCGTGAGGGGAGCGTGAGAGGGAGCGTGAGGGGGAGCGTGAGGGGGAGCGTGAGGGGGAGAGTGAGGGGGAGCGTGAGGGGAGCGTGAGGGGGAGAGTGAGGGGGAGAGTGAGGGGAGAGAGTGAGGGGAGAGAGTGAGGGGGAGCGTGAGAGGGAGCGTGAGGGGGAGCGTGAGGGGAACGTGAGGGGGAGAGTGAGAGGGGAGCGTGAGGGGGAGAGTGAGGGGGAGAGAGTGAGGGGGAGCGTGAGAGGGAGCGTGAGGGGAGAGTGAGGGGGGAGAGTGAGGGGAGAGTGAGGGGGAGCGTGAGGGGGAGAGTGAGGGGGAGAGAGTGAGGGGAGAGCGTGAGAGGGAGCGTGAGAGGGAGCGTGAGAGGGAGCGTGAGGGGAGAGGTGAGGGGAGAGTGAGGGGGAGAGTGAGGGGGAGAGTGAGGGGGAGCGTGAGGGGAGAGAGTGAGGGGGAGAGTGAGGGGAGAGTGAGAGGGAGCGTGAGAGGAGCGTGAGGGGAGCGTGAGGGGAGAGTGAGGGGGAGAGTGAGGGGGGAGAGTGAGGGGGAGCGTGAGAGGGAGCGTGAGGGGGAGAGTGAGGGGGAGAGTGAGGGGGAGCGTGAGGGGAGCGTGAGGAGGGAGCGTGAGGGAGCGTGAGGGGGGAGCGTGAGGGGGAGAGTGAGGGGGAGAGTGAGAGGGAGCGTGAGGGGAGCGTGAGGCGGGAGCGTGAGGGAGAGAGCGTGAGGGAGGTGAGAGGAGCGTGAGGGGGAGCGTGAGGGGGAGAGTGAGAGGGAGCGTGAGGGGGAGAGTGAGGGGGAGAGTGAGGGGGAGAGTGAGGGGAGCGAGAGTGAGGGGAGAGTGAGGGGGAGCGTGAGGGGAGCGTGAGGGGAGCGTGAGGGGGAGAGTGAGGGGGAGAGTGAGGGGGAGCGTGAGGGGGAGAGTGAGGGGGAGCGTGAGGGGGAGCGTGAGGGGGAGCGTGAGGGGGAGCGTGAGGGAGGGAGCGTGAGGGGAGCGTGAGGGGAGCGTGAGGGGGAGCGTGAGGGGGAGAGTGAGGGGGAGAGTGAGGGGGAGCGTGAGGGGGAGAGTGAGGGGGAGCGTGAGGGGGAGCGTGAGGGGGAGAGTGAGGAGGGAGCGTGAGGGGGAGAGTGAGGGGGAGAGTGAGGGGGAGGAGTGAGGGGAGCGTGAGGGGAGCGTGAGAGGAGCGTGAGGGGGAGCGTGAGGGGGAGAGTGAGAGGGAGCGTGAGGGGAGCGTGAGGGGGAGCGTGAGGTGAGCGTGAGGGGGAGCGTGAGAGGAGCGTGAGGGGGAGCGTGAGGGGGAGAGTGAGAGGGAGCGTGAGGGGGAGAGTGAGGGGGAGAGTGAGGGGGAGAGTGAGGGGGAGCGTGAGGGGAGCGTGAGGGGGAGCGTGAGGGGAGCGTGAGGGGGAGCGTGAGGGGGAGCGTGAGGGGGAGAGTGAGGGGGAGCGTGAGGGGGAGAGTGAGGGGGAGCGTGAGGGGGAGCGTGAGGGGGAGCGTGAGGGGGAGCGTGAGGGGAGCGTGAGGGGGAGCGTGAGGGGAGCGTGAGGGGGAGCGTGAGGGGGGAGCGTGAGGGGGAGAGTGAGGGGGAGAGTGAGGGGGAGCGTGAGGGGGAGAGTGAGGGGGGAGCGTGAGGGGGAGCGTGAGGGGGAGAGTGAGGGGGAGCGTGAGGGGGAGAGTGAGGGGGGAGCGTGAGGCGGGAGCGTGAGGGGGAGCGTGAGGGGAGAGAGTGAGGGGGGAGAGTGAGGGGGAGAGTGAGGGGAGCGTGAGGGGGAGCGTGAGGGGGAGAGTGAGGGGGAGCGTGAGGGGGAGAGTGAGTGGGAGCGTGAGGGGGAGCGTGAGGGGAGAGTGAGGGGGAGCGTGAGGGGAGCGTGAGGGGGAGCGTGAGGGGGAGAGTGAGTGGAGAGCGTGAGGGGGAGCGTGAGGGGAGCGTGAGGGGGAGTGGGAGCGTGAGGGGAGCGTGAGGGGGAGCGTGAGGGGAGCGTGAGGGGAGCGTGAGGGGGAGCGTGAGGGGAGCGTGAGGGGGAGCGTGAGGGGAGCGTGAGGGGGAGCGTGAGGGGGAGCGTGAGGGGGAGGGGTGAGGGGGAGGGTGAGGGTGTGGGTGAGGGGAGCGTGAGGGGAGCGTGAGGGGGAGCGTGAGGGGAGCGTGAGGGGGAGCGTGAGGGGGAGCGTGAGGGGAGCGTGAGGGGGAGCGTGAGGGGGAGGGTGAGGGGGAGGGTGAGGGTGTGGGTGAGGGGAGCGTGAGGGGAGCGTGAGAGGAGCGTGAGGGGGAGTGTGAGGGGGAGCGTGAGGGGAGCGTGAGGGGGAGCGTGAGGGGGAGCGTGAGGGGAGCGTGAGAGGGAGCGTGAGAGGGAGCGTGAGGGGAGCGTGAGGGGAGCCTGAGGCTGAGGTCAGGTGAGATTAGTTTGAGGTCGGGCTGAGGTTTGGTTGAGGTCGGGTTGATTTCGGATTGATTTCGTGTGATGGTCGGTTTGATGTCAGTTTGATTTCGGGTTGAGGTCGGGTTGATTTCGGGTTGATTTCAAGTTGATTTCAGATTGATTTCACATTGATTTCAGTTTTATTTCGGTTTGATTTTGGGGTGATGTTAGTTTGACTTCAGGTTGATTTCGGTTTGATTTCAGGTTGATGTCGGGTTGATTTCGGGTTGAGGTCGGGTTGATTTTGGGTTGAGGTCGGGTTGATTTTGGGGTGATGTCAGGTTGATTTCGGGTTGATGTCGGGTTGATTTCGGGTTGAGGTCCGATTGATTTTGGGTTGAGGTCGGGTTGATTTTGGGGTGATGTCGGGTTGATTTCGGGTTGATGTCGGGTTGATTTCGGGTTGAGGTCCGGTTGATTTTGGGTTGAGGTCGGGTTGATTTTGGGGTGATGTCAGTTTGATTTAAGGTTGATTTCGGTTTGATTTCACGCTGATTGATGTGTCAATTTTGGGTTGAGTTTGGTTTGATATCGGGTTGACTTCGCGCTGAGGTCAGTTTGATTTCGGGTTGATTTCGGGTCGCGGTCAGGTTGATATTGGTTCGATTTCAGGTTGAGGTCGGGTTGATTTTAGGTTGATATCGGATTGATGTCAGGTTGATGTCGTTTTGATTTCAGGTTGAAGTCGGGTTGATTTCAGGTTGAGGTCGGGTTGAGTTCGGGTTGAGGTCGGGATGAGGTCGGGTTGGGGTCGGGTTGCGGTCGTGTTGATGTCGGGTTGAGGTCGGGTTCAGATTGACCTGAGGTTGGGTTGAGGTCAGATTGAGGTCGGATTGAGGTCGGGTTGAGGTCAGTTTGATTTCGGTTGATTTTGGGTTGAGGTCGGGTTGAGGTCGGGCTGAGTTAGGATGAGGTTGGGTTGAGGTCGGTTTGAGGTCTGGTTGAGTTCGGGTTGAGGTCGGGCTGAGGTCGGGTTGAGGTCGGGTTGAGTTCGGGCTGAGGTCAGGCTGAGGTCGGGTTGAGGTCGGGTTGAGTTCGGGTTGAGGTCGGGCTGAGGTCGGGTTGATGTCGGGTTGAGGTCGGGCTGAGGTCGGGTTGAAGTTAGTTTGAGGTCAGTTGGATGTCCGATTGATTTTGGATTGAGGTCGGGTTGAGGTCGGGTTGAGGTCAGGTTGAGGTCGGGTTGAGGTCGGGTCGAGGTCGGGTTGAGGTCGGGTCGAGGTCGGGTCGAGGTCGGGTTGAGGTCAGGTTGAGGTCGGGTTGAGGTCAGGTTGAGGTCGGGTTGAAGTTGGTTTGAGGTTGGTTGGATGTCCGATTGATTTTGGATTGATGTCAGGTTGAGGTCGGGTTGAGGTCAGGTTGAGGTCGGGTTGAGGTCAGGTTGAGGTCGGGTTGAGGTCAGGTTGAGGTCTGGTTGAGTTCGGGTTGAGGTCGGGCTGAGGTCGGGTTGAAGTTGGTTTGAGGTTGGGTTGAGGTCGGGTTGAGGTCGGGTTGAGGTCGGGCTGAGGTCGGGTTGAAGTTGGTTTGAGGTCAGTTGGATGTCCGATTGATTTTGGATTGAAGTTGGTTTGAGGTCAGGTTGAGGTCAGGTTGAAGTCGGGTTGAAGTTGGTTTGAGTTCGGGTTGAGGTCAGGTTGAGTTCAGGTTGAAGTTGGTTTGAGGTTGGTTGGATGTCCGTTTGATTTTGGATTGATGTCGGGT
Source organism: Heptranchias perlo (assembly GCF_035084215.1). NCBI lineage: Eukaryota > Metazoa > Chordata > Chondrichthyes > Hexanchiformes > Hexanchidae > Heptranchias > Heptranchias perlo. The sequence goes on from NC_090370.1 coordinate 18,727,957, forward strand.
TGAGGTCGGGTTGAGTTTGGGTTGAGGTCGGGTTGAGGTCGGGTTGGGGTCGGGTTGAGGTCGGGTTGAGGTCAGGTTGAGTTCGGGTTGAGGTTGGGTTGAGGTCGGGTTGAGATCATGTTGAGGTCGGGTTGAGTTCAGGTTGAGGTCAGGCTGTGGTCGGGTTGAGGTTGGGCTGAGTTAGGATGAGGTTGGGTTGAGTTCGGGTTGAGGTCGGGCTGAGGTCGGGTTGAGGTCGGGTTGAAGTTGGTTTGAGGTCAGTTGGATGTCCGATTGATTTTGGATTGAGGTCGGGTTGAGGTCGGGTTGAGGTCAGGTTGAGGTCGGGTTGAGGTCGGGTCGAGGTCGGGTCGAGGTCGGGTTGAGGTCAGGTTGAGGTCGGGTTGAGGTCAGGTTGAGGTCGGGTTGAAGTTGGTTTGAGGTTGGTTGGATGTCCGATTGATTTTGGATTGATGTCAGGTTGAGGTCGGGTTGAGGTCAGGTTGAGGTCGGGTTGAGGTCAGGTTGAGGTCTGGTTGAGTTCGGGTTGAGGTCGGGCTGAGGTCGGGTTGAAGTTGGTTTGAGGTCGGGTTGAGGTCGGGTTGAGGTCGGGTTGAGGTCGGGCTGAGGTCGGGTTGAAGTTGGTTTGAGGTCAGTTGGATGTCCGATTGATTTTGGATTGAAGTTGGTTTGAGGTCAGGTTGAGGTCAGGTTGAAGTCGGGTTGAAGTTGGTTTGAGGTCGGGTTGAGGTCAGGTTGAGTTCAGGTTGAAGTTGGTTTGAGGTTGGTTGGATGTCCGTTTGATTTTGGATTGATGTCGGGTTGAGGTCGGGTTGAGTTCGGGTTGAGGTCGGGTTGAGGTCGGGTTGGGGTCGGGTTGAGGTCGGGTTGAGGTCAGGTTGAGTTCGGGTTGAGGTCGGGTTGAGGTTGGGTTGAGGTCGGGTTGAAGTTGGTTTGAGGTCGGTTGGATGTCCGATTGATTTTGGATTGATGTCAGGTTGAGGTCGGGTTGAGGTCAGGTTGAGGTCAGGTTGAGGTCAGGTTGAGGTCGGGTTGAAGTTGGTTTGAGGTTGGTTGGATGTCCGTTTGATTTTGGATTGATGTCGGGTTGTGTTCGTGCTGAAGTCGTGCTGAGGCTGTGTTGAGGTCGGGTTGAGTTCGGGTTGAGGTCAGGTTGAGGTTGGTTTGAGGTCGGGTTGAGGTCAGATTGAGGTTGGGTTGAGGTCGGGCTGAGGTCGGGTTGAGTTCGGGCTGAGGTCGGATTGAAATCAGGTTGAGGTCAGTTGGATATCCAATTAATTTTGGGTTGAGAACGGGTTGATTTCAGGTTAATTTCAGATTGATTTCAGGTTGATATTGGGTTGATTTCCGGTTGATATAGGGTTTATGTATTGATTTCGGGTTGACTTTAGGTTGAGGTTGGGTTGAGGTCAGATTGAGGTCGGGCTGAGGTTGGGTTGAGGTCGCATTGATGTTGAGTTGATTTCAGTTGATTTTGGAGTGATTGTGTGTTGCGGTTGGTTTGATTTCGGGTTGATTTCAAATTCATTTTGGATTGATTTCGGGTTGATTTCGGGGTGATGTCATGTTGATGTTAAGGTTGATTTTGTATTGACATTGGGTTGAGGTCGGGTTGATGTTGGGTTGATGTCGGATTGATTATGTGTTGTGGTCGGGTTGATGTCGGATTGATTTCAGGTTGATGTCGAGTTGAGATTGGGTTGATTATGGGTTGATATCGGGTCGATTTTGGGTTCATTTCAGGTTGATTTCAGGTTGATTTTGGGTTGATTTCAGTTTGATGTTGGGTTAATGTGTTGATTTTGGGTTGATGTCTTGTTGATTTCAGGTTAATGTCGAATTGATGTCAGGTTCAGGTCAGATGGTGGGTTAATTTCAGGTTGATGTTGGGTTGATTTCAGGTTGATGTCGGGTTGACTTCAGGTTGAGGTCGGGTTGATTTTGGGTTGAGCTCGGGCTGATTTCAGGTTGATGTCGGATTGATTTCGGGTCATGGTTGTGTTGATATTGGGTTGACTTCGGGTTGAAGTCGGGTTGAGGTCGGGTTGAGGATGGATTGATTTTGGGTTGAGGTCGGATTGATGTCGTGTTGAGGTTGGGTTAAGGTCAGGTTGAGGTTGGGTTGAGGTCAGCCTGAGGTCGGGCTGAGGTCAGGTTGAGGCCGGGTTGAGGTTTGGTTGAGGTTGGGTTGAGGTCGAGTAGAGGTTGGGTTGAGGTCGGGCTGAGGTCGATTGGATGTCCGATTGATTTCGGGTTGATTTCAGGTTATTTTCAGATCGATTTTGGGTTGATTTTGGCTGAGTTCTGGTTGCTGTTGGGTTTATTTGTTGATTTCGGGTTGACTTCGGGTTGAGGTCGGGCTGAGGTTGGGTTGAGGTCGAGTTGAGGTCAAGCTGAGGTTGGGTTGAGGTAATGTTGATTTTGGGTTGATTTCAAGTTGATTTCAGCTTGATTTTTGGTAGATTTCAGGTTGATTTTGGATTGATTTTGGGGTGATGTGTTGATTTCGGGTTGACTTTGGGTGAGGTTGGGCTGAGGTCAGGTTGAAGTCAGATTGAGGTCAGGCTGAGGTTGGGTTGAGGCCGCGTTGATGCTGGTTTAATTTCAAGTTGATTTCTGATTGATTTCATGTAGTGGTCGGTTTGATTTTGGGCTGATTTCAAGTTGATTTCGGATTGATTTTGGGTTGATATCAGGTTGATTTCAGGTTGATATTGGGGTGATGTCGGATTGATTTAAAGTTGATTTCAGGTTGAGGTCGCGTTGATTTCGGGTTCAGGTCGGATTGATTCCAGGTTGATGTTGGATTGATTTCGGGTAGCAGTCGGGTTGATGTCGGGTTGATTTCAGTTTGATTTTGGGGTGATGTGTTGATTTAAGGTTGATTTCAGGTTGATTTCAGGTTAATGTCGGGTTGATGTGTTGACTTCAGTTTGATTTTGAGTTGAGGTTGGGTTGATTTTGGGTTGATGTCGGGTTGATTTCGAGTTGCTTTTGAATTGATTTCATGTTGTGGTCGGTTTGATTTAAGGTTGATTTCAAGTTGATTTCGGATTGATTTTGAGTAGATTTCAGGTTGATTTCGGGTTGATTTTGGGGTGATGTGTTGATTTAAGGTTGATTTTGGCTTGATTTCATGTTAATATCGGGTTGATGTGTTGATTTCGGGTTTATTTCGGGTTGTGGTCAGGTTAATTTCGGGTTGAAATCCGGTTGATTTCGGGCTGAAGTTGGTTTGAGGTCGGGTGGATGTTGGATTGATTTCAGGTTGAGGTCGGGTTGTTTTCGGGTTCATTTCAGATTGATTTCAGGTTGATTATTTTTTATTTCAATTTGATGTCGGGTTGATGTTTTGATTTCGGGTTGACTTCGGGTTGAGGTCGGGTTAAGGTCGGGTTGAGGTCAGGTTGATTTCAGGTTGATCAGATTGATTTCGGGTTGAGGTCTTCCTGTGACAAACTGTTTACAGACAGCGAGTTATTAATCCAATTACCTGCTGCAGCAGCCAAAATAAATAAAAAATTAGCTATGCAAATTTTCTGGCCGAGGATGAGAGGCAGTTGATTCTGATCCATTGACTGAAGTCCATGCCAAGTGGCTGTGCCAGTAGGAAACTGCTGAATAGTTCAGATCTCCACCATCAGCAATTAAACTCCAGCTCCCGCGTCAAACATCTGTCTCAGAGAGCCCTGGCTGCAGATTGAGTTTAACCCTGTCACTCCTGGGTCTGCCACAATGGCACTAACTGATGTGGTACTGAGCTAGCCAAACTAGCAAGGCCCCAGGCTCATCCCCCGGTCTGTGTAGAGGTACCTGATTTCAGGTGTGGTGATGATGGGGTCTCTCAGTTAGCCCGAGTGTGCGGGTATGGAGACTGTGAGAGGGAGGGTGCGGGGATCATGAGGGGGAGCATGAGGGGAATGCAATGGTGAGCGTGAGGGGGAGCGTGAGGGGGAGTGTGATGGGGAGCATGAGAGGGAGCATGAGGGGGATCGTGAGAGGGAGCGTGAAGGGAGCGTGAATGGGAGCATGAGGGGAGCATGAGGGGAGCATGAGAGGGAGCATGAGGGGGAGCGTGAAGGGAGCGTGAATGGGAGCGTGAGGGGAGCATGAGGGGAGCATGAGAGGGAGCATGAGGGGGAGCGTGAAGGGAGCATGTGGAGGAGCGTGAGTGGGAGCATGAGGGAAGCGTGAGGGGAAGCGTGAGGGGAAGCTGGAGGGGGAGCTGGAGGGGGACCAGGATGCAGAGCATGATTGGGATGTCAAATTGATTTTGAGTTGATGTCGGGTTGATTTCGGGCTGATTTACAGTTGATATCGGGTTGAGGTCAGATTGATTTCAGGTTGAGGTCGGATTGATGTCAGGTTGACGTTGGATTGATTTCCGGTTGATGTCGGATTGATTTCGGGTAGCGGTCGGGTTGATGTCGGGTTGATTTCAGGTTGACTTCGGGTTGAGGTCGGGTTGATTTTGAGTTGACGGCGGGTGGATTTCAGGTTGATGTCAGGTTGAGGTCGGGTGGATGTCGGTTTAATGGTGAATTAACTTCGGGTTGATATCAGATTGATTTCAGGTTGATGTCGGGTTGATTTCGGGTTGACATCGGTTGAGGTCGGGTTGATTTCGAGTTGAGGTTGGGTCGATTTCAGGTTGATGTCGGATTGATTGCGGGGAGTGGTCGTGTTGATGTCGGATTGATTTTTGGTTGATGTCCGGTTGATTTCAGGTTGAAGACAGGTTGACTTAGGGTTAAAGTCTGGTTGAGGTCAGCTTGATTTTGAGTTCAGGTCAAGTTGATGTCGGTTTGTGGTTGGGTTGAGGTCGGGCTGAGGTCGGGTTGAGGTCGGGTTGTTTTCGGGTTGACTTCAGGTTGATTTCGGGTTGATTTCAGGTTGATGTCGGATTGATCTTGGGTTGATGTCCGGTTAATTTCAGGTTGATGTCGGGTTGAGGTCGGGTTGATTTCGGGTTGAGGTCGGGTTGACTTCGGGTTGAGGTTGGGTTGATTTAAGGTTGAGGTCGAGTTGTTTTCAGGTTGATGTCAGGTTGATTTCAAGTTGATGTCGGGTTGATTTCAGGTTGAGGTCAGGTTGATTTCAGGTTGATGTCAGGTTGACTTCAGGTTGATGTTGGATTGACTTCAGGTTGAAGTTGGGTTGACTTCGGATTGATTTCGGGTTGTGGTCAGGTGAATGTCGGATTGATTTCTCATTGATGTCAGGTTGAGGTCGAGTAGATTTCAAGTTGTGATCAGGTTGATGTCAACTTGATTTCGGGTTGAGGTCAGATCAATTTCCGGTTGATTTCAGGTTAATTTTGGATTGATTTCGGTTTGATTGTGGGTTGATTTCAGGTTGAGTTCTGGTTGATTTCAGGTTGATGTGTTGATGTTGTGTTGATTTTGGGTTAATTTCTGTTTGAGGATGGTTTGAAATCAGGTTGATGTCGGATTGACTTCGGGTTGATGTCGGTTTGATGGCAGGTTGATTTCGGGTTGATTTCAGGTTGATGTCAGGTTGATGTGTTGATGTTGGGTTGACTTCGGGTTGATGTCAGGTTGATTTTGGGATGACGTTGGGTTGATTTCGAGTTGATTTAAGGTGGATGTCGGGTTGATGTGTTTATTTCGGGTTGACTTCAGGTAGAGGTCGGGTTTATTTTGGGTTGATGTCGCCTTGATTTCGTGTTGACGTCGGGTTGTTGTCAGGTTGAGGTCAGGTTGATTTTGGGTTGACTTCGGGTTGATGTCAGGTTGATTTCGGGTTGATTTCAGATTGAGGTCGGGTTAATTTCAGGTTGATGTTGGATTGATTTCGGGTAGCAGTTGGGTTGATGTCGGGTTGATTTCTAGTTGATGTCAGATTGATTTCGGGTTGGTGTCGGGTTGAGGTCGGGTGGATGTCGGTTTGCTGGCAGGTTAATTTCAGGTTGATGTCAGGTTGACTTTGGGTTAAGGTCGGGTTGAGGTTGGGTTGATTTCGGGTTGAGGAAGGATTGATTTTGGGTTGAGGTCAAGTTGACTTTGGATTGAGGTCGGTTTGATTTAAGGTTGAGGTCGGATTGATTTCAGGTTGATGTCGGATTGATTTCAGGTTGATGTCGGGTTGAGGTCGGGTTGAGGTCGGGTTGATTTCAGGTTGAAGTCGGGTTGATTTCGGGTTGATGTCGAATTGATTTTGGGTTGCGGTTGGGATGATTTCAGGTTGAGCTCGGGTATATTTCAAGTTGACGTCAGGTTGATGTCAGGTTGAGGTCGGGTTGACGTCGGGCTGAGGTCAGGTTGTGATCGGGTTGAGTTTGTGTTGAGGTCGGACTGAGGTCAGGTTGATGTCGGGTTGACATCGGGTTGAGGTCGGGTTGACATCGGGTTGAGATCGGGTTGTGGTCAGGGTAATTTCAGGTTGCGGTCGGGTGTATTCCGAGTTGACGTCGGTTTGAGGTTGGGTTGAGGTCAGGTTGAGGTCGGGTTGTAGTCGGGTTGAAATAGGGTTGAAGTCGGGTTGAGGTCAGGTGGATATCTGATTGATTTCTGGTTGAGGTCGGGTTGACTTCGGATTGTGGTTGGGTTGAATTCAGGTTGAGATTGGGCTGAGGCTGGGTTGAGGATGGGCTGAATTCGAGTTGAGGTCGGTTTGAGGTCGGGTGGATATCTGATTGATTTTGGGTTGATGTCCAGTTGATTTCGGGTTGATGTTCAGTTGATTTCGAGTTAAAGGCGGGTTGATGTTGGGTTGATTTCAGGTTGATGTCGGGTTGACTTCGGGTTGAGGTCGGGTTGATGTCGGATTGATTTCACGTTGAGGTCAGGTTGATGTCGGATTGATTTCACGTTGAGGTCAGGTTGAGGTTGGATGGATGTCGGTTTGATGGCGGGTTAATTTTGTGTTGATGTCAAGTTGATTTCAGCATGATGTCGGGTTGAGGTTGGGTTGATTTAAGGTTAGTGTTGGGTTGATTTCGGTTTGATGTTGGATTGATTTCGGGTGGATGTAAGTTTGATTTTGGGTTGACTTCGGATTGATTTCAGGTTGATTTCAGGTTGATGTCGGGTTGATTTCGGGTTGAGGTCAGGTTGATTTCAGGTTGAGGTCAGGTTGACTTCAGGTTGAAGTTGGGTTGACTTCGGGTTGAGGTCGGGTTGAAGTCGGGTTGATTTCGGGTTGACATCGCGTTGATTTCAGGTTAAGTTCGTGTGGAGGTCGGGCTGAGGTCGGGTTAAGGTCGGGTTGAGATCAGGTTGAGGTCGGTTGAGGTCAGGCTGAGTCAGGTTGATTTCGGGTTGAGCCAGGTTTATTTCGAGTTGACGTCGGGTTGATGTCGGGTTGAGGTCAGGTTGAGGTCGGGCTAAGGTCGGGTTATGGTTGGGGTGATTTCGGGTTGATGTCGGGTTGACTTCGGGTTGAGGCCGGGTTGAAGTCAGGCGGATGTCCAATTAATTTTGGGTTGATTTCAGGTGGATGTCGGTTTGATGGCAGGTTAATTTCGGGTTGAGGTCGGATTGATTTCAGGTTGATGTCGGGTTGAGGTAGGGTTGACTTCAGGTTGAGGTCATGTTGATTTAAGGTTGAGGTCAGGTTAATTTCGGGTTGAGGACGGATTGATTTCAGGTTGATGTCGGGTTGAGGTAGGGTTGACTTCAGGTTGAGGTCATGTTGATTTAAGGTCGAGGTCAGGTTAATTTCGGGTTGAGGTCGGATTGATTTCAGGTTGAGGTCAGGTTAATTTCGGGTTGAGGTCGGATTGATTTCAGGTTGATGGCGGGTTGAGGTAGGGTTGACTTCAGGTTGAGGTCATGTTCATTTAAGGTTGAGGTCAGGTTAATTTCGGGTTGAGGTCGGATTGATTTCAGGTTGATGTCGGGTTGAGGTAGGGTTGACTTCGGGTTGAGGTCATGTTGATTTAAGGTTGAGGTCAGGTTGATTTCGGGTTGAGGTCGGATTGATTTCAGGTTGATGTCGGGTTGAGGTAGGGTTGACTTCGGGTTGAGGTCATGTTGATTTAAGGTTGAGGTCAGGTTGATTTCGGGTTGAGGTCGGATTGATTTTGGGTGGATGTCAGGTTGATTTCAGGTTGATGTCGGGTTGTTTTCAGGTTGACTTCGGATTGATTTTGGGTTGATTTCAGGTTGATTTTGGGTTGAGGTTGTGTTCATTTCGGGTTGATGTCAGGTTGACGTTGGGTTGACCTCGGATTGATTTCGGGTTGAGGTCGGGTTGAGATGGGGTTGAGGTTGGGTTGATTTCGGGTTGATGTTGGATTGATTTCGGGTTGATGTTGCGTTGATTTCGGGTTGATGTCGGATTGATTTCAGGTTGATGTCGAGTTAATTTCGGGTTGAGATTGGATTGAGGATGGGTTGATTTCGGGTTGATGTCGCATTGATTTCAGGTTGATGTCAAGTTAATTTCGGATTGATGGCGGATTGATTTCAGGTTGAGATCGGGTTGAGGTCGGGTTGATGTTGAGTTGATTTCGGGTTGATTTCGGGCTGAGGTTGGGTTGATGTCGGATTGATTTCGGGTTGATGTCGAGTTGATTTCGGGTTGATGGCGGATTGATTTCAGGTTGAGATCGGGTTGAGGTCGGGTTGAGGTTGGGTTGATGTCGGGTTGATTTAGGGTTGATGTTGAGTTGATTTTGGGTTGAGATCGGGTTGATTTCGGGTTGAGGTCGGGTTGATTTCAGGCTACATAAGAACATAAGAAATAGGAGCAGGTGTAGGCCATGCGGCCCCTCGAGCCTGCTCTGCCATTCAATCAGATCATGGCTGATCTTCAACCTCAACTCCACTTTGCTGCCCAATCCCGGGAGGGGGAGAGTTACCTGGACACTTTGATCCAGGAGGCAGTCACACCCCTTAGAGTAGGTAGTAGTTGGGATTCATTCAGTATTCAACGAGAGGACAGTGTGACTGTGAATCAAGCAGGTAAGGGGACCCAGGATCTAGTGATGGAGGAGCCTCAGCCCTTGACTTTGTCTGACAGGTATGAGGTACTTGCTACCTGTATGGATAAGAGCAAAGACTGCAGGGAGGATGGGCAAACTGACCATGGGCAAGGTGGTACAGGAGGCCATTCAAGTGGGGGGAGTGAAAAGGAATGTGGTAGTGGTAGGGGATAGTATAGTCAGGGGGATAGACACTGTTCTCTGCAGTCGCAACCGAGAGTCCCGAAGGCTGTGTTGCTTGCCCAGTGTCAGGGTTAAGGACATCTCCTCATGGCTGGAAAAAAACTTGCAGCATGAGGGGGAGGATCCAGTTGTCATGGTCCACGTAGGAACCAACGACATAGGTAGAACTAAGAATGGGGTTCTGCTGAGACAGTTTGAGGAGCTAGGGTCTAAATTAATAAGCAGAACCTCAAAGGTAATAATCTCTGGATTACTGCCTCAACCACGTGCAAAATGGCAAAGGGACAAACAGATCAGAGAGTTAAATGCGTGGCTCAAAGAGTGGTGTGGGAGACAGGGGTTTCGATTCATGGGGCACTGGCACCAGTACTGGGGAAAGAGGGAACTGTTCCATTGGGACGGGCCTCACTTAAACCGGGCTGGGACCAGTGTCCTGGTGAATGACATTTCGAAAAGACAGGCAGAATGGAAAGGGAGGGGGTGTAGCCCTAATAATAAAGGATGACATAAGGACAGTGGTGAGAAAGGATCTTTGCTAAGAAGATCAGGAAGTAGAATCAGTGTGGGTGGAGATAAGAAATAACAAGGGGCAGAAAACACTGGTGGGAGTGCTTTATAGGCCCCCTGATAGTAGCAATATCGCTGGACAGAGTATTAATCAAGAAATAATAGGAGCTTGTAACAAAGGCAATGAAGTCATCATGGGGGACTTTAATCTGCATATAGACTGAGCAAATCAAATTGGAAAAGGTAGTCTTGAGGACGAGTTCATGGAATGTACTCGAGATGGTTTCCTAGAGCAATACGTCATGGAACCAACCAGGGAACAGGTTATTTTAGGCCTTGTATTGTGTAACAAGACAGGATTAATTAGTATCTCGCAGTAAAAGAACCCCTAGGGAAGAGTGATCATAATATGATAGAATTTCACATTGAGTTCAAAAGTAACGTGCTAAAGTCAGAAATTATAGTCTTAAACTTAAATAAAGCCAATTACATAGGTATGAGGGGAGAGTTGTCAAAGGAAGATTGGGAAATTAAAGGGTTTGACAGTTCAAAAGCAATGGCAAACATTTATAGAAATATTTCAATATTCTCAACAAGTATACATTCCACTGAGAAATAAAAACTCCACGGGAAAAGTGTTTCACCCATGGCTAACTAAAGAAGTTAAGGAGAGTATCAGATTGAAAGAAGAGGCTTATAATGTTCTCAAGAAGAATAATAAGCCAGGGGATTGGGAGAGTTTCCGAAAACAACAAAGGACGACCAAAAAATTGATAAAAAGGGAGAAAATAGAATATGAAAGTAAACTAGCAAGAAATATAAAAACGGATTATAAGAGCTTCTACATGTATATAAAAAGGAAGAGAGTAGCAAAAGTAAATGTTGGTCACTTAGAGGCTGAGACAGGAGAAATTATAATGGGGAATCAGGAAATGGCAGATGCATTAAAGAAATATTTTGTATCTGTCTTCACGATAGAAGCATACCAAAAATAATGGGGAACCAAGAGGGAAATGGGACTGAGGAACTTAAAATAATTAATATCACTAGAGATAATGTACTGGACAAACTAATGGGACTAAAAGCCAACAAGTCCCCTGGACCTGATGGCCAACATCCAAGGGTTCTAAAAGAGGTGGCTGCAGAGATAGTGGATGGATTGGTTTTGATCTTCCAAAATTCCCTAGATTCTGAAATGGTCCCAGTGGATTGGAAGGCAGCAAATGTTACCCTGCTATTCAAGAAAGGAGGGAGAGAGAAAACAGGGAACGACAGGCCAGTTAGCCTGACATCGGTCGTCAGGAATATGCTGGAATCCATTATTAAGGAAATGGTAACAGGGCACTTAGAAAATCATAATATGATTAGGCAGAGTCAACATGGTTTTATGAAAGGGAAATCGTGTTTGACAAATTCAATAGAGTTTTTCGAGGATGTAACGAGCAGGGTAGATAAAGGGGAACCAGTGGATGTAGTATATTTAAATTATAGATTTTCAAAAGGCATTCGATAAGGTGCCACATAAAAAGTTGTTACACAAGGTAAGGGCTCATGGGGTTGGGGGTAATATATCAGCATGGATAGAGGATTGGTTATTGGACAGAAAATAGAGAGTAGGGATAAACGGGTCATTCTCAGGTTGGCAGGTTGTAACTAGTGGGGTACCACAAGGATCAGTGCTTGGGCCTCAGCTATTTACAATCTATATTAATGATTTAGATGAGGGGACCGAGTGTAATGTATCCAAGTTTGCTGACGATACAAAGCTAGGTGGGAAAGTAAACTGTGAGGAGGACACAAAGAGTCTGCAAAGGGATATAGACAGGTTAAGTGAGTGGGCAAGAAGGTGGCAGATGGAGTATAATGTGGGGAAATGTGAGGTTATTCACTTTGGTAGGAAGAATAGAAAAACAGAATATTGTTTAAATATTCTGTGAGAATAGTGAGAAACTATCCCTTAATTCCCCTAGAGTCCAAAAATCTATTTATCTCAGCCTTGAATATATTCAATGACTGAGCATCCACAGACCTCGAAGGTAGAGAATTCCAAACATTACAACCATCTGAGTGAAGAAATTCCTCCTCATTTCAGTCTTAAATGGCTGACCCTTATCCTGAGACTATGCCCCCTAGTTCTAGACTCTCCAGCCGGGGGAAAACAATCTCTCAGCATCTACCCTGTCATTCCCCCTCATAATCTCATATGTTTCAATGAGACCCCCTCTCATTCTTCTAAACTCCAGGGAGTATAGGCCCATTCTACTCAATCTCTCCTCATAGGACAACCCTCTCATCCCAGGAATGAACCTTCATTGCACCGCCTCTAAGGCAAGTATATCCTTCCTTAGGTAAGGAGACCAAAACTGTACACAGTACTCCAGGTGAGGTCTCACTAAAGCCCTGTACAACTGTAGTAAGACTTCCTTACTCTTGTACTCCAACCCCCTTGCAATAAAGGCCAACATACCATTTGCTTTCCTAATTGCTTGCTGTACCTGCATACTAACTTTTTGTGTTTCTTGTACAACGACATCCAAGTCTCTCTGAACACCAACATTTAATAGTTTCTCATTTAAAAAATATTCTGTTTTTCTATTCTTTCTACCAAAGTGAATAACCTCACATTTCCCCACATTATACTCCACCTGCCACCTTCTTGCCCACTCATGTAACCTGTCTATATCGCTTTGCAGACTCTGTGTGTCCTCCTCACAGCTTACTGTCCCACCGAGCTTTGTATCATCAGCAAACGTGGAAAAGGGTGGATAAATTTGGATTTAAAAAGGGTGTAAGGATAAACCCAGCAACTACAGGCCAGTCAGTTTAACCTCAGTGGTGGGAAAACTTTTAGAAACAATAATCCAGGACAGAATTAACAGTCACTTGGACGAGTGTGGATTGATTAGGGAAAGCCAGCACGGATTTGTTAAAGACAAATCATGTTTAACTAACCTGATAGAGTTTTTTGATGAGGCAACAGAGAGGGTAGATGAGGGCAGCGCAGTTGATGTGGTGTATATGGACTTTCAAAAGGCGTTTGATAAAGTGCCGCACGGTAGGCTTATCAAGATTGCGGCCCATGGAACAAAGGGGGCAGTAGCAACATGGATACAGAATTGGCTAAGTGACAGGAAACAGAGAGTAGTGGTGAACGGTTGTTTTTCGGACTGGAGGGAGGTGTACAGTGGTGTTCCCCAGGGGTCGATGCTGGGACCACTGCTTTTCTTGATATATATTAATGACTTAGACTTGGGTGAACAGGGCACAGTTTCAAAATTTGCAGATGTCACAAAACTTGGAAGGGTAGTAAACAGTGAGAAGGATAGTGATAGACTTCAAGAGGATATAGACAGGCTGGTGGCATGGGCGGACATGTGGCAGATGAAATTTAATGCAGAAAAATGCGAAGTGATACATTTCAGTAGGAAGAATGAGGAGAGGCAATATAAACTAGAGGGCACAATTCTAAAAGGGGTACAGGAACAGAGAGATATGGGGGTTTATGTGCACAAATCGTTGAAGGTGGCAGGGCAGGTTGAGAAAGCGGTTAAAAAAGCTTTATAAATAGAGGCATAGAGTACAAAAGTATGGAAGTCATGATGAACCTTTATAAAACACTGGTTCGGCCACAACTGGAATATTGTGACCAGTTCTGGGCAGCGCACTTTAGGAAAGATGTGAAGGCCTTAGAGAGGGTGCAGAAAAGATTTACTAGAATGATTCCAGGGATGAAGGACTTTAGTTACATGGATAGACTGGAGAAGCTGGGATTGTTCTCCTTGGAACAGAAAAGGTTGTGAGGAGATTTGATAGAGGTGTTCAAAATCATGAAGGGTCTTGACATTTAGATAGAGAGAAACTGTTCCCATTGGCAGAAGGGTCAAGAACCAGAGGACATGGATTTGAGGTGATTGGCAAAAGAACCAAAGGTGACATGAGGAAAAACTTTTTTACACAGCGAGTGGTTAGGATCTGGAATGCACTGCCCGAGGGGGTGGTGGAGGCAGATTCAATCATGGCCTTCAAAAGGGAACTGGATAAGTACTTGAAAGGAAACGATCTGCAGGGCTATGGGGATAGGGCAGGGGAGTGGGACTAGCTGGATTGCTCTTGCATAGAGCCGGCATGGACTCGATGGGCCAAATGGCCTCCTTCCGTGCTGTAACCTTTCTATGATTCTAAGATTCTAAACTGTTTTTATGTTTCTTGCTAGTTTACTTTCATATTCTATTTTCTCCCTTTTTATCAATTTTTTGGTCATCATTTGCTGGTTTCTGAAACTCTCCCAATCCTCAGGCCTATTACTCTTCTTGGCAGTGTTCTCGGCCTCTTCTTTTAATCTAATACTATCCTTAACTTCTGTAGTTAGCCACGGGTGGATCACTTTTCCCGTGGAGTTTTTATTTCATATGGAATGTATATTTATTGAGAATATTGAAATATTTCTTTAAATGTTTGCCATTGCTTTTCAACTGTCAAACCCTTTAATTTAATTTCCCAATCGACCTCTGACAACTCGTCCCTCATACCTATGTAATTGGCTTTATTTAAGTTTAAGACTCTAGTTTCAGACTTAAGTACGTCACTCCCAAACTCAATGTGAAATTCTATCATATTATGATCGCTCTTCCCCAGGGGATCCTTTACTCTGAGATTACTAATTAACCCTGTCTCTTTACACATTACAAGATCTAAAATATCCTGTTCCCTGGTTGGTTCCTTGATGTATTGCTCTAGGAAGCCATCTCGAATTCATTCCATGAACTCATCCTCCAAACTACCTTTGCCAATTTGATTTGCTCAGTCTATATGCAGATTAAAGTCCCCCATGATGATTTCATTTCCTTTGTTGCAAGCTCCTATTATTTCTTGATTAATACTCTGTCCAACAGTATTGCTACTATTAGGGGGCCTATAAACTACTCCCACCAGTGTTTTCTGCCCCTCGTTATTTCTTATCTCCACCCATACTGATTCTACTTCCTGATCTTCCGAGCCAAGATCCTTTCTCACCACTATTCTTATCTCATCCTTTATTATCAAGGCTCACCCCCCTCCTTTTCCATTCTGCCTGTCTTTTCTAAATGTCACGTACCCTGGATTATGTAGTTCCCAATCTTGGTCACTTTGCTACCATGTCTCAGTAATGGCTACTAGATCAAACCCATGTATCTCTATTTATGCAATTAATTCATCTATCTTGTTACAAATGCTCCATAATTCAGATAAAGAGCCTTTCATTTTGACTTTTTACCATTTTTTCCTGCTTTGACCTTACTTGTCATTGCACTATTATTGGTAAACTCTCTGTCCCTTCCTGCCACACTCTGCTTATCTTTACCCAAATCTCTACACTGCTTTATTGCCTTGACTTTTCTCATTAGATTTCCAAATTTCCACCCACTTGACCTCTCCTCCCCACCCCCCTCTTTTTAGTTTAATGCCCAAGTTATTCGATTTGCCAGGATGCTGGTCCCAACCAGGTTTAAGTGGAGCCCGTCCGGGTTGAGGTTGGGTTGAGGTCGGGCTGACTGCGGGTTAATTTCAGGTTGAGGTCGGGTTGAGGTTGGGTTGAGGTCAGGTTAATTTTGGGTTGAGTCTGGAGGTTGATGTTGGATTGATTTTGGGTTGATTTTGGGTTGTGGTTGGGGGCTCATGTCAGATTGATTTTGGGTTGATTTTGGGCTTTGGTCGGGTTGATGTTGCATTGATTTCGGGTTGATTTCGGGTTGTGGTCGGGTTGATTTCGGGTTGATATCGGGTAGTGGTCGGGGTTGATGTTGGATTGATTTCGGGTTGATTTCGGGTTGTGGTTGGGTTGATTTCGGGTTGATATGGGGTAGTGGTCGGGGTTGATGTTGGATTGATTTCGGGTTGATTTAAAGTTGTGGTCGGGTTGATGTCGGGTTGATGTCGGATTGATTTTGAGTTGATTTCGGGTTGATTTCAGGTTGTGGTCGGGTTGATGTCGAGTTGATTTCAGGTTGAAGTCGGATTGATTTCAGGTTGAAGTCGGATTGATTTTGAGTTGATTTCGGGTTGATTTCAGATTGTGGTTGGGTTGATGTCAAGTTGATTTCGGGTTGAAGTCGGATTCATTTCGGGTTGAAATCGGATTGATTTCGGGTTGATTTCGGGTTGAAGTCGGGTTGATGTCGGGTTGAGGTCGGGCTGATTTCGGGTTGATATGGGGTTGAAGTCGGATTGATTTCGGGTTGAAGTCGGATTGATTTTGAGTTGATTTCGGGTTGTGGTCGGGTTGATGTCGAGTTGATTTTGGGTTGCTCGATCCCGATATTTTAAACCCCCGGCGCCCCCACCCCCGACCCTCTCCAGCCCGTCATGTAGGGCGGGGGGCGGTTAAAATCGAGGCCTCAGTGTCTAAAGTCACACGTGAAGAATGGACACCTTGACAGGAAACCAGAGGGTAGGAAACCCAAGATAGTGGCTTCAGAGAGGTAGAAAGATGGAGATTGGGAACACTTTGTTCCATGGCAGACAAAGAAGTGTCAAATGAATCTGTTCATTCTGCGTGATTGTGCGTCAGACTGATGAACCTTGGAGCGGTTGGACAGTAGTTGACGTCCACTCGTGACACCCAGGGACAGGGACAAGGTACAGGCCTGGTGACTCACCACAGGGAGGGCTGAAAATGACCACAGTGCTCTGTTATTGAGGTACATTGGCAGCTACAAGGCCCAGTCTTCAGGCTAAGACAAGAAAAAATAGGACAAGGCAAAGCAAGGGGCAAAATAGAAAGGAAAATCTATTCTGATTAATTATGAATAGCTCTGATCTGTGTATAGTGCATGTACAGGAGCCACTATCTCTGATTTGTCACACTGCTTGTCCATCATCCAGTATTGGATGTGCAGAAATTTCCTCCAATTATAAATTGGGAGGAGTGTAGCCATTGTCTTCAGTCCCCGCTGCAAACTCCGCTCCCTGGCCACCGACTCCATCACTCCCACGAGCTACAGTCTGAGGCTGAACCAGATCGATCGCAACTTTAGTCTCTTATTTGACCCTGAGATGAGCTTCTGACCCCATAATCGTCACCATCACCAAGACCGCCTGTCGCTGCCCCTGTCTCAGCTCATCCGCTGCTGAAACCCTCATCCATGCCTTTGTTACCTCCAGACTCGACTATTCCAATGTTCTCCTGGCCGGTCTGCCATCTTCTACCCTCCCTAAACTTCATCTCACCCAAAGCTCTGCAGCCCAAATCCTAACTCGCCCCAAGTAACATTCTCCCATCACGCTTGTGACCTACATTGGCTCCTGGTCCGGGAACACCTCGATTTTGAAATTCTCATCCTTGTTTTCAAAGCCCTCCATGGCCTCGCCCCTCCCTATCTCTGTAACCTCCTCCAGCCCTACAACCTTCCGAGATCTCTGTGCTCCTCCAATTCTGGCCTCTTGCACATCCCCGATTTTCATCGCTCCACCGTTGGCGGCCGTGCCTTCAGCTGCCTGGGCCCCAAGCTCTGAAATTCCCTCCCTAAACCTCTCTCTCCTCCTTTAAGACGCTCCTTAAAACCTACCTCTTTGACCAAGCTTTTGGTCACCTGTCCTAATATCTCCTTATGTGGCTCGGTGTTAAATTTTGTTTGATAATCGCTCCTGTGAAGTGCCTTGGGATGTTTCACCATGTTAAAGGTGCTATATAAATTCAGGTTGTTGTTGTTATTGAGTGTTATACCAGATAACACACAATTAAAGGAAAAGCAAAGAATGGGAGTGAGCACTCAATGGAAAGACACCAATGGGTGTGGATGAACAGAGAAACCAGAGGTTCAAATGCATAATCCCCTGAAAGTGCAAGTGCAGGTGAATAAAACCGTTACATGCTATCTCCAAATCTGATACAATACGATAGTGGGACATTACTTAAGTAATATTAACCCGGTATAGACCAGCTATCCATAAAGGTTTAGAAAAAGGGATCCTGAGATCAGAGGAGGCAAAAACATTGAATAATTTTCCTTTTACTGTATTTACCTTTATATATAATGCTGATTTGATTACAAACTATTTGATTGGTGCATTTGTTAGACAAGTTAATAAACAGAGACTCTCATGATAGCACTGGTTTAATTGGAAGAGACGCCTTCTCTCTTTTTCCTTCTTTTTTTGATTAGTGGCACAATCTTCGGATGGTTCATCGATTGGAGGGTCTAGAGTTGGACTGCTCACTTGTTGGATGGTTTGCCCTATTCGTGTCCCATTTGTTTGTTAACAAGTTCTGCCGATCTAGACAGTCTTATCTGCTCTTCCTTTGAGCAGATGTATAGGTTCTAATTATCACACTTTCAACAATGGAACTCAACTCAACTCAGACACTCTCCTTTCTCTTTCTTTCCTTGCGTTTGTAGGTCCACCGAGTCTCAACCATGACTCACTGCCAACTCCACGAGCAACCACTACAGACCCCCAGATCAGATACCTCAACATAATGATGAGTTACTATGTAAACACATTTCTAAACCCTCAAAAGTATGCCTTTTCTAAAATAACCAATATAGAGACATTGGGTTGCCCCACTGTCAACCAAAAACCAAACAAAAGTGCCCCCTCTTTAATGGGATACAACTAATAAAGAACTTAATCATAAAAAAACAAAGAAAACTTAAATAATAATATTATTCCCTGTGTCCAGTACACACTCCAGTCCCTGTGGTGCCCACCAGCCGTGGAAGGCCTCAAGCGTACTGACAGAGACCATGTCTTCCTTTTCCAGGGCCACCCAAGGCCGCGGAAAAAAGGCAGGCAGTCGGAGCGACCACTCCCATGGGCCGTGTCCAACCTGGACCTATGGATGGTCACCTTGGCCAGGCCCAGGAGCAGACCCACGAGTTGGTCCTTCGGCTTACCCTCCCCCCTCTGCACCGGGCGGCCAAAGATCAGGTGCGTGGGACTGAAGTGGAGCCAGAAGTTGAGGAGCAGCCCCTTCAAGTAGTAGAAGAGGGGCTACAACCTCTCAGAGTGAACAAAACTATGGAACACCCAAGTGAGCCTTTCCTCTTCCTTGTTCGTTTTTCTCAAGGTTGCTTTGTAATTGAATTCATGGCTTTGACAGTGTTAATTAATTGTTCTTTCAAGGTGGTTTTGAAAAGCTTTTTGTTTCATCTGAGTTTCTGCCAAAGTTACAGCAGCCAATTGGAAGGACCCCTGAGGAAATTCACCCCCACAGAGTACAACTGTAAAGAGATAATGATTTAATTATACTAGGCCACAGTTAGAATACTGTGTGTTGTCCCATTATAGAAAGGACATTAAAGCCTTAGAGAGTGTACAGCGTAGATTCACCAGGATGATGCCAAGAATGGGAAACTGTAGTTATGAGGAGAGACTTAAGACACTGGGAATGTTTCCAATGGAGCAGAGAAAGTTAAGAGAAGATTTAGTAGAATTTTTTTAAATTCTGAAGGGTTTTGGGAAAGACTTTTTCCTCTGGTTGGGGAAACAGTGATGAGGGATCATCAATTTAAAACGATCACTAAGAGAGTGCGAAGAGAGGTTAGGAGAAATTTCTTCATGCAGAATTGTTGGAGCATGGAATGCTTTGACCCAGAGAATGGTTGAGGCAGCGGCCATTGCATCTCTCAAGAGAAAATTGGGTCAAAATTTGAAGCAGAGGAAAATACAGGGAGAGAGTGCAGCAGTGGGATTGGTTTGGGATTGTTCGAGCAAAGAGCCAGCAAAGACACAATGGGCTGAATGGCCTCCTTTAAATTGTTTTTTTCATTTAAGGCCACAAGATTTAATTTCTGTAAATTCTGAGGCTAATTAGAGATTAATTGCTGTTGATAAGAAAGGTTTATAGATTGGCAGGTGCTTGGAAATTTCAGGCTCCAGGTCACAAGAGACCAAAATAAATGACGAGTTTTCTGTTACTTTGTATTTGTTTTCATTGGTACTTTGATGAGTGACCTTTGAAATGTGACATCTGGAGTGTGACATCTGGCATGTGATGTCTGACAAGGGATGTCTGGTGGGTGATGTCTGAAGTGTGATGTCTGGTGGGTGATGTCTGGAGTGTGATGTCTGGACTGTGATATCTAGTGGGTGATATCTAGTGGGTGATGTCTGAATTGTAATATCTGATTGGTGATGTTTGCAGTGTGATGTCTGGAGTGTGCTTTCGGGTGGGTGATGTCTGGAGTGTGATGTCTGGTGGGTGATGTCCGGAGTGTGATGTCTGGAGTGTGATGTCTGGTGGGTGATGTCTGGAGTGTGATGTCTGGAGTGTGATGTCTGGAGTGTGATGTCTGGTGGGTGATGTCTGGAGTGTGATGTCTGGTGGGTGATGTCTGGAGTGTGATGTCTGGTGGGTGATGTCTGGAAGTGTGATGTCTGGTGGGTGATATCTGGAGTGTGATGTCTGGCGGGTGATGTCTGGTGTGTGATATCGGGTGGGTGATATCTGGAGTGTGATGTGTGGAGTGTGATGTCTGGAGTGTGATGTCTGGCGGGTGATGTCTGGTGGGTGATGTCTGGCGGGTGATGTCTGGAGTGTGATATCGGGTGGGTGATGTCTGGAGTGTGATGTGTGGAGTGTGATGTCTGGAGTGTGATGTCTGGTGTGTGATGTCTGGAGTGTGATGTCTGGCAGGTGATGTCTGGAGTGTGATGTCTGGCGGGTGATGTCTGGAGTGTGATGTCTGGTGGGTGATGTCTGGAGTGGGATGTCTGGAGTGGGATGTCTGGTGGGTGATGTCTGATGGGTGATGTCTGGAGTGTGATGTCTGGTGGGTGATGTCTGGAGTGTGATGTCTGATGGGTGATGTCTGGAGTGTGATGTCTGGTGGGTGATATCTGGAGTGTGATGTCTGGTGGGTGATGTCTGGAGTGTGATGTCTGGAGTGGGATGTCTGGCGGGTGATGTCTGGTGGGTGATGTCTGGAGTGGGATGTCTGGTGGGTGATGTCTGATGGGTGATGTCTGGAGTGTGATGTCTGGAGTGGGATGTCTGGCGGGTGATGTCTGGTGGGTGATGTCTGGAGTGGGATGTCTGGTGGGTGATGTCTGATGGGTGATGTCTGGAGTGTGATGTCTAGTGGGTGATGTCTGGAGTGTGATGTCTGATGGGTGATGTCTGGAGTGTGATGTCTGGTGGGTGATGTCTGGAGTGTCATGTCTGGTGGGTGATGTCTGGAGTGTGATGTCTGGAGTGGGATGTCTGGCAGGTGATGTCTGGTGGGTGATGTCTGGAGTGGGATGTCTGGAGTGGGATGTCTGGTGGGTGATGTCTGATGGGTGATGTCTGGAGTGTGATGTCCGGTGGGTGATGTCTGGAGTGTGATGTCTGGAGTGTGATGTCTGGTGGGTGATGTCTGGAGTGTGATGTCTGGTGGGTGATGTCTGGAGTGTGATGTCTGGCGGGTGATGTCTGGTGGGTGATGTCTGGAGTGTGATGTCTGGTGGGTGATGTCTGGAGTGTGATGTCTGGCAGGTGATGTCTGGAGTGTGATGTCTGGCGGGTGATGTCTGGAGTGTGATGTCTGGTGGGTGATGTCTGGAGTGTGATGGATGTAATGTTAAACAGAAGATACACAGATAGATGGTCAGGGATGGAACCATTGTTGGAGTATAATGTGGGGAAATGTGAGGTTATTCTCTTTGGTGGGAAGAATAGAAAAACAGAATATTTTTTAAATGTTGAGAAACTATTAAATGTTGGTGATCAGAGGGATTTGGGTGTCCTGGTACAAGAAACACAGAAAGTTAACATGCAAGAGCAGCAAGCAAGGCAAATGGTATGTTGGCCTTTATTGCAAGGGGGCTGGAGAACAAGAATAATGAAGTCTTACTACAATTGTACAGGGCATTAGTGAGACCTCACCTGGAGTACTGTGTACAGTTTTGGTCTCCTTACCTAAGGAAGGATATACTTGCCTTAGAGGTGGTGCAATGAAGGTTCACTAGATTAATTCCTGGGATGAGAGGGTTGTCCTATGAGGAGAGGGTGAGTAGAATGGGCCTATACTCTCTGGAGTTTAGAAGAATGAGAGGTGATCTCATTGAAACATATAAGATTCAGAGAGAGCTTGACAGGGTAAAGGCTGAGAGTCTCTTTCCCCTGGCTCCAGAGTCTAGAACTAGGAGGCATAGTCTCAGGATAAGGGGTCAGCCATTTAGGACTGAGATGAGGAGGAATTTCTTCACTCAGAGGGTTGTGAATCTTTGGAATTCTCTACCCCAGAGGGCTGTGGATGCTCAGTGGTTGAGTATGTTGAAGAGAGAGATTGATAGATTTTTGGACTCTAAAGGAATCAAGCGATATAAGGATAGAACCATAGAACCATAGAAAAGATACAGCACAGAAGGGGGCCATTCGGCCCATCGTGTCCGCGCCGGCTCGAAGAACAACCAGGTGCCCATTCTAATCCCACCTTCCAGCACCAGGTCCGTAGCCCTGCAGCTTACAGCACTTTAGGTGCAGGTCCAGGTACTTTTTCGAAGAGTTGAGGGTCCCTGCCTCTACCACCAATTCAGGCAGCGAATTCCATACACCCACCACCCTCTGGGTAAAAAAGCTTTTCCTCATGTCCCCTCAAATCCTTCTGCCAATCAGTTTAATCTACGTCCTCTAGTTCTTGAACTCTCCGCTAGGGGAAACAGGTACTTCCTGTCTACTCTATCTGGGCCCCTCATAATTTTGTACACCCCAATCAAGTCTCCCCTCAGCCTCCTCTGCTCCAAGGAAAACAACCCCAGCCTATCCAATCTCTCCTCGTAGCTGCAATTTTCAAGCCCTGGCAACATTCTTGTAAATCTTCTCTGCACTCTCTCCAGAGCAATTACATCCTTTCTGTAATGTGGTGACCAAAACTGCGCACAATAGTCCGGCTGTGGCCTTACCAGCATTTTATACAGTTCCATCATTACATCCCTGCTTTTGTATTCTATACCTCGGCTAATAACGGAGAGCATTCCGAATGCCTTCTTCACAATCTTATCTACCTGTACTGTCACCTTCAGGGACCTGTGCACATGCACTCCAAGGTCTCTCACTTCCTCTACCCCCTGAATATATTCCCGTTTACTGCTTATTCCCTTTTTCTGTTTGCCCTCCCTAAGTGCATTACCTCACACTTCTCCGGGTTGAACTCCATTTGCCACTTTTCCGCCCACTCCACCAACCCATTGATATCTTCTTGGAGTCTACAGCTATCCTCTTCACTATCAACTACACGGACAATTTTTGTGTCGTCTGCAAATTTGCCAATCATGCCCCCTACATTCAAGTCCAAAACATTAATATATACCAGTGGCTGGAGTCATACCGAGCACAAAGGAAGATGGTAGTGGTTGTTGGAGGCCAATCATCTCAGCCCCAGGACATTGCTGCAGGAGTTCCTCAGGGCAGTGTCCTAGGCCCAACCATCTTCAGCTGCTTCATCAATGACCTTCCCTCCATCATAAGATCAGAAATGGGGATGTTCGCTGATGATTGCACAGTGTTCAGTTCCATTCGCAACCCCTCAGATAATGAAGCAGTCCGAGCCCGCATGCAGCAAGACCTGGACAACATCCAAGCTTGGGCTCATAAGTGGCAAGTAACATTCGCACCAGACAAGTGCCAGGCAATGACCATCTTCAACAAGAGAGAGTCCAACCACCTCCCCTTGACATTCAACGGCATTACCATCGCCGAATCCCCCTCCATCAACATCCTGGGGGTCACCATTGACCAGAAACTTAACTGGACCAGCCATATAAATACTGTGGCTGCAAGAACAAGTCAGAGGCTGGGTATTCTGTGGCAAGTGACTCACCTCCTGACGCCCCAAAGCCTTTCCACCATCTACAAGGCACAAGTCAGGAGTGTGATGGAATACTCTCCACTTGCCTGGATGAGTGCAGCTACAACAACACTCAAGAAGCTCAACACCATCCAGGACAAAGCAGCCCGCTTGATTGGCACCCCATCCACCACCCTAAACATTCACTCCCTTCACCACCGGCGCACTGTGGCTGCAGTGTGGACCATCCACAGGATGCACTGCAGCAACTCGCCAAGGCTTCTTCGACAGCACCTCCCAAACCCGCGACCTCTACCACCTAGAAGGACAAGGGCAGCAGGCACATGGGAACAACACCACCTGCATGTTCCCCTCCAAGTCACACACAATCTCGACTTGGAAATATATCGCCATTCCCTCATTGTCACTGGGTCAAAATCCTGGAACTCCCTTCCTAACAGCACTGTGGGAGAACCTTCACCACACGGACTGCAGCGGTTCAAGAAGGCGGCTCACCACCACCTTCTCAAGGGCAATTAGGGATGGGCAATAAATGCCGGCCTTGCCAACGACGGCCACATCCCATGAACGAATAAAAAAAAAAACACAAACAGCAAGGGAACCAACACTGAGCCCTGTGATCGGGCGAGAAAGTGGAGTTGAGGTCGAAGATCAGCCATGATCTGATTGAATGATGGAACAGGCCCGAGGGGCCGAATGGCCTTCACCTGCTCCTGTTTCTTATGTTCTTATTCAGGGAGCTGGCTTGGAGAAGAGCACATTTGTTTGTTCTCACATCCTTAGGTTGTTCCAAAGCACTTTGCATCCAATGAATAAGTTTTGATTACATTGTTGTTTTTGCAGGCAGATATACAGCGAAGTCCCACAAACATCAAACGAGATAAATGACCAGTGGATTTGTTTTTGGTGCTGCTGGTTAAGAATGAATATTGGCCAGGACAGCGGGAGAACTCTCCCGATCTTCTTCAAAAAGTGGCATGGGATCTTTTACATCCACCTGATGGGGCCTTGGACTAACACTGCCTCAGTACTGCACTGGAGAGTTAGTCTCAATTATCTGCTTCATTCCTGGAATGAAGCAGATAGTGAGACTGGTGGTGTGAGATGGTTAAATCTTCCCTATCTGGACTGCACCTGATCTCAGGTACCATTGCAAGAGTCAAGGCTATCTCACCCCCACTTTCAATATCACCTGAAGAGATCTGGGCCATGATTTTATCTCGGAGTCGGGAACCCAGTGCGTCGGTAGATATTTGCGCTGGGAACCCGGAATGGAAGTGAGTGCGTCGCAACTCAATTGAAGGTAAATATTTGTAATTCCGGGTTTCCCACGCGCCAGGCAACCAGCCGCGAATCAGAGAGGGGGAGGGAGCGAGAGAGAGATGATGGGCCCTGGAAGAAATTGGGGGGTGGTGGAGGGACGTGGACGACATCGGGTGGGCCTTGGAGAAGATCAGGGGGTCCAGCATTGGGTGTGGGGGGGGTCCAGCATTGGGTGGTTGGGAGAGGGGAGGGTGGTGAGTGATCACAGGTCTGGATGAAGCACTCCTGCTCCTCTGGGCCCACAAGCAGTGCAATAAAGGCCCTCACCTCATGCATCCAGCCCTTCCTGCCTGCTTTCACCTGACAAGAATCAGAAGCAATGGGAAACCTGGACAGGTAAGCTTAGATTTGTTTTACATTTGAAATACACAAAAAATTAAGTGCCTCAACTATCGCAATGAGATACATTGCCCCTTTAAGTATCAGCCCGCCGGCTTTAAGTGGGTGCGGGACTTCCAGGTTTCTGTTGTGGACTCACTCGGTCAAACCCGGAAGTGGACACGTTGGAGCCAAGATGAAGTCCCGCTGCACAAATCTCCTATTTCTACTGCCTACCCACCCCCAACCCACCCATTCTTGTGGGTTAACATTACCCCCCAGGTCATCAATATGACAATCACTCAAGAATATGAAGCTTTGCTGGTCCAGATAAGTAAAGTCAGGAGAGAGAGGTACTGTCATCCCTCTCTAGTAGACTCAACATAGTTCAAAGAAATGAATTCTATTGGAGTTGGTAATGTCCTGTGGACAAGCTGCCAGCTCTTTGCACAATGTATGAAAATGCATGTTCCAAAAGATGTCCTGAATCAGGCTTGTTGGAGAATGCAGTTGGCTGTGGAAGGCTTCTGGGTTTGCCCAGTATAAAACTGTCCAGATCTCTCCACTCTCTCAGCAATCACCAGGGTCAACTACAGGATCCTGTCATTCTTACAGTTGTTTTAATAGACTGAAAGAAGAGATTAGAGGAACTCATCCCATCCTATAACGAACTCAATGGTGAAAAATGGAATATTAACACCCTTAATGACTCAGAGTAGGAGTTTCCTCTGAGTGCACAGCCATCTGATGACTTTAACTTTGGACTTTTTCATATCATTTCCTTGTAATTTCTGCCATGCCTGTGTCCAATTGTGTGCATTTTGGCTGCTGTCCCATACCTGTCCATTACTTCAATCTGCCTCTCTTTTTCTCTCTCAGCCATTTCTTGGGTCTTTCTCTCCTCCCCTTCCCCTCACCTGGCCGTGCCACCTGTCATTTCTCCTCTCTCAGGTACTTTGCCCCTCTTAATGCCTTCCCCAAACCTTTTCTGCCTTCCTACTCTCCTATCACTGTTCCAGGCTTTCATACCCCTTGGATAAGCCCATGACTACCCTCTGTGCCTCTCTTGGCATTCTTCGAAAGATCCATCGAGGCACCTGTCACTCTCTCCTTAAAAGCAGCAAACCCAACTGCCCCATCCTCCTCTCTTGCCACCCCTCCTGCCCAGTGCCCCCTTCCCTTCATTTTCCTCTAAAATGTCCGTTCGCTCATGAATAAGTCCCTCGCCATCCACAATCTTACTGTGGATGATTGCATTGTGACATGGGTCGGTAATTGGTTGGGAGGTAGGAGACATTGGTAGGGATAAAGGGAATGTTCTCTGATTGATGGGATGTAACAAATGATGTTCCCCAGGGATATGCTCTGGGGCCTCAGCTTTTCTCCATATATATACAAGACTCGAATGAAGGAATAGAGAGTTGTATATTCAAGTTTGCAGATGACACTAAGTTAGGAGGCACAGTAAGTTGTGTAGATGGAAACAGGAAGTTGCAAAGGGACATTGATAGGTTCAGTGAGTGGGTAAAACTGTGGCAGATGGAGTTCAATGTGGGCAAGTGTGAGGTCACCCACTTTAGATCCCAGAAAGACAAATTGGAATATTTTCTAAATGGTGATAGACTAGGAGCTGTGGAGGAGCAGAGAGATTAAGGTGTCCATGTACACAAATCACTAAAAGCCAGTGGACAGGCACAAAAAGCAATCAAATAGACTGTTGGTCTAGAGTCTAAAGGATGTTGGCCTTTATCTCGAGGAGACTGGAATACAAAGGGAGGAAGTTATGCTTCAGTTGTACAGAGCCTCGGTCAGATCCTATCTGGAGACTGTGTTCAGTTTCAGGCACTGCACCTCAGGAAGGATATATCGTCCTTGGAGGGGGTGCAGCGCAAATTCACCAGAATGATACCGGGGCTAAAAGAGTTAAATTATGATGACAGGTTGCATCAACTTGGCTTGTAGATATTGTAGGATAAATAGAGAGAAACTATTCCCTCTAAGGGAGGAATCCAGAACAAGAGGGCATTACCTTCAGATTAGAGCTAGGCCTTTCAGGGGTGAAATCAGGAAGCACTTACTCATAGAATCATAAAATCATACAGCACAGAAGGAGGCCATTCAGTCCATCGTGCCTGTGCCGGCTCTTTGAAAGAGCTATCCAATCAGTCCCACTCCCCTGCTCTTTCCCTGTAGCCCTGCAAATGTCTCCTTTTCAAGTATTTATCCAATTCCCTTTTGAAAGTGACGATTGAATCTGCTTCCACCGCCCTTTCAGGCAGCGCATTCCAGATCATAACAACTTGTTGTGTAAAAAAATGTTCCCTCATTCACCCCTGGGATATTTTGCCAATTACCTTAAATCTGTGCCCTCTGGTTACCGAACCCTTCTGCCACTGGAAACAGTTTCTCCCTATCTACTCTATCAAAACCCTTCATGATTTTGAACACCTCGATTAAATCTCCCCTTAACCTTCTCTGTTCTAAGGAGAACAATCACAGCTTCTCCAGTCTATCCACATAACTGAAGTCCCTCATCCCTGGAACCATTCTAGTAAATCTCCTCTGCACCCTCTCCAAGGCCTTGACATCCTTCCTAAAGTGTGGTGCCCAGAATTGAACACAAGACTACAGCTGAGGTCTAACCAATGTTTTCTAAAAGTTTAGCATAACTTCCTATATTCTGCTTTGATTGAAACTTGGCTCAGCGTTGCACACCTTGTCACTGATCAAAGCTTCCTTGACTGGCTATATTTTCTACCACCTGCCCCACCCAAACTGTCGTAGTGCCAGTGTGGCCTTTATCATTAAAACACACAGTCTCTCCCCCGACTCCTCTGGCAGCTTCTCCTCCTTCAAGCACCTCACTTTGTTCCAACCCTGTCACCTCCTTTAAAATTCTTATTCTCTATCGTTCTCTCAAGTCCTATTCTGAGTTTCTCCCTGAAATGTCCTCCCTCCTTTCCTCCCTTTGCCCCTCTACTGAGCATCTCCTCATCTTCAGTGATTTCAAGCTTCATCTCCCCTTGTGCTCCCCCTCTGAATTGACTGCCTTCCGGTCCTCCCTAAACCTTTCCCTCCATGTAGACTTTCCGACCAATATTTATGGACACCCTCTCGACCATCCAGTCTTCACGGCCTCTCTACTTCTCTGGTCTCGATCAGTCAAGGCCATCTCCATCCACTTCCTTCTCTCCCAAACTCCTTCCAGCCCCACTTCCTTCTGAATCCGGTCCCGGAAAGAAACCCTCCCCCAAGTTGGTTACAACTGCCCTTGTCCTTCTAGGTGGTGGAGGTCGCGGGTTTGGGAGGTGCTGAGGACGAAGCCTTGGTGAGTTGCTGCAGTGCATCCTGTAGATGGTACACACTGCAGCCACGGTGCGCCGGTGGTGAAGGGAGTGAATGTTTAAGGTGGTGGATGGGCTGCCGATCGAGCGGACTGCTTTGTCCTGGATGGTATTGAGCTCCTTGAGTGTTGTTGGAGCTGCACTCATCCAGGCAAGTGGAGAGTATTCCATCACACTCCTGACTTGTGCCTTCTAGATGGTGAAAAGGCTTTGGGGGGTCAGGAGGTGAGTCACTCGTCGCAGAATACCCAGCCTCTGACCTGCTCTTCTAGCCACAGTATTTATGTGGTTGGTCCAGTTAAGTTTCTGATGGAGGGAAGGTGATGAAGCAGCTGAAGATGGTTGGGCCCTGAGGAACTCCTGAAGCAATGTCCTAGGGCTGAGATGATTGGCCTTCAACAACCACTACCATCATCCTTTGTGCCAGGTATGACTCCAGCCACTGGAGAGTTTTCCCCCTGATTCCCATTGACTTCAATTTTACTAGGGCTCCTTGGTGCCACACTCGGTCAAATGCTGCCTTGATGTCAAGGGCAGTCACTCTCACCTCACCTCTGGAATTCAGCTCTTTTGTCCATGTTTGGACCAAGGCTGTAATGAGGTCTGGAGCCGAGTGGTCCTGGCGGAATCCAAACTGAGCATCGGTGAGCAGGTTATTGGTGAGTAAGTGCCGCTTGATAGCACTGTCGATGACACCTTCCATCACTTTGCTGATGATTGAGAGTAGACTGATGGGGCGGTAATTGGCCGGATTGGATTTGTCCTGCTTTTTGTGGACAGGACATACCTGGGCAATTTTCCACATTGTCGGGTAGATGCCAGTGTTGTAGCTGTACTGGAACAGTTTGGCTAGAGGCGCAGCTAGTTCTGGAGCACAAGTCTTCAGCACTACAGCCGGGATGTTGTCGGGGCCCATAGCCTTTGCTGTATCTAATGCACTCAGCCATTTCTTGATATCACGTGGAGTGAATCGAATTGGCTGAAGACTGGCATCTGTGATGGTGGGGATATCGGGAGGAGGCTGAAATGGATCATCCACTCGGCACTTCTGGCTGAAGATGGTTGCAAACACTTCAGCCTTGTCTTTATTCCTCTCATTGCACCAGGGTTGATCCCCTGGCTTGTTGGTAATGGTAGAGTGAGGAATATGCCGGGCCATGAGGTTTCAGATTGTGCTGGAATACAATTCTGCTGCTGCTGATGGCCCACAGCGCCTCATGGATGCCCAGTTTTGAGCTGCTGGATCTGTTCTGAATCTATCCCATTTAGCACGGTGGTAGTGCGACACAACACGTTGGATGGTGTCCTCAGTGTGAAGATGGGACTTTGCGTCCACAAGGACTGTGCGGTGGTCACTCCTACCAATACTAACTATGGACAGATGCCATTCCTTCCTGACTGTATATCACTATACCGCCACCTCTGGTGGGTCTGTCCTGCCGGTGGGACATGGCATACCCAGGGATGGTGATGGAAGAGTCTGGGATGTTGGCTGAAAGATATGATTCTATGAGTATGGATATGTCAGGCTGTTCCTTGACTAGTCTGTGGGACGGCTCTCCCAATTTTGGCACAATTCCCCAGATGTTAGTGAGGAGGACTTTGCAGGGTCGACTGGGCTTGGTTTGCCTTTGTCGTGTCCGGTGCCTGGTGGTCCGATGCCGGGTGGTCCGTCCGGTTTTATTCTTCTTTTCTTTTCCAGCTGTTTGGTAAAACTGAGTGGTTTGATAGACCACTTCAGATGCAGTTAAAAGTCAACCACATTGGTGTGGGACTGAAATCACATATAGGCCCAGACCGGGTAAGACTGCAGGTTCACTCCCTTCACTTTGACCCTAAGCTGAGTTTACGACCCCATATCCTCTTGATCACAAAGACTGCCTGCTTCCACCTTTGTAATGTTGCCTGCCTCTATCCCTACTTCAGCTCATTCACCACTGAAACCCTCATTCATGCCTTTGTCACCTCCAGACTCGACTATTCCAATGCTCTGCTGGCTGGCCTCCCATCTTCCACCCTCTGTCTCCTGCAAGTCATCCAAAACTCTGCTGCTCATATTCTGCTCTTCACCTCTCTCTCCTCCTTTAAGATCCTCTTTAAAACCCACCTCTTTGACCAAGCTTTTGGTCACCTCTCCTAATAGCTCCTTCTTTGGCTCACCATTTTTTGATTCCTTCAAGTATTATATTTATCCCATGAGCAGGAAAGTTGGTGCTTTCCTGCTCGTGGGATACATATAATACTTGAAGGAATTTTTGGCCGTGGCTGTCCTTTCTTGAAGTTTTTCTGTGTTGCCAGAAGAAAGCCTTTTGGAAAGCAACTCGACAAGTCTTCCACTTAGCCTGGGGAGAGTGTTCTTGCTCAGATAGTAGAACTGGGTTAATCAGCAAAACCATCAGCGCAGTGCTTAAGTTGCAGTTAATAAAAGGCAAATGAAGTGCTGAGTCACATCTCCAAAGACACAGAGGCCTGGAATTTTCTGTGTCAAGTCATACTGAAATATATGCCCATTGTCATTCCCATTTTTCCGACAGTAATTTAATTTGGGTGTAGCTAAACGTACATGCATAACACATTTACAACCAAATTTCCACAATCTTTCAAGCCGGAAATTGGCTTTATGCTCCAACTGTGCAGATTCATGGAAAATTCCAACCGGGCTGTACAATGATCTGCTCTTATCTCCTCTGGAGCATTGTGCACAGTTCTGTTCACCGATTCACAGGATAATGACTGAACTTGAGAGGGGATAGATGAGAGAAAGATAATCAAGGAAACCTGTTCATTATTGTGAAAGGTTCAACTACAAGGTGCAATAAATTACGAAGGAAAGCTATTGAACAGGGCAGGATAAACGAGCTTAACTCATAAACGAGATACACTTAGGAGTGTTTCTGGGGGGAGAAAGGATTGAAGGATATGATGAGAAGGTGGATAGTTGTGATTGAAATATATGATGAAGAGGTAGGTTGGGAGATATGGTGAGAAGGTGGGTAGGTGGGGTGGGGAGATATGGTGATAAGGTGGGTAGGTGGGGTTGGGAGATATGGTGATAAGGTGGGTAGGTGGGGTGGGGAGATATGGTGATAAGGTGGGTAGGTGGGGTAGGGAGATATGGTGATAAGGTGGGTAGGTGGGGTGGGGAGATATGGTGATAAGGTGGGTAGGTGGGGTAGGGAGATATGGTGATAAGGTGGGTAGGTGGGGTGGGGAGATATGGTGATAAGGTGGGTAGGTGGGGTGGGGAGATATGGTGATAAGGTGGGTAGGTGGGGTAGGGAGATATGGTGATAAGGTGGGTAGGTGGGGTGGGGAGATATGGTGATAAGGTGGGTAGGTGGGGTGGGGAGATATGGTGATAAGGTGGGTAGGTGGGGTAGGGAGATATGGTGAGAAGGTGGGTAGGTGGGGTGGGGAGATATGGTGAGGATGTGGGTAGGTAGGGTTGGGAGATATGGTGAGAAGGTGGATTGGTGGGTTTGGGAGATATGGTGAGAAGGTGGGTAGGTGGGTTTGGGAGATATGGTGAGAAGGTGGGTAAGTGGGTTTGGGAGATATGGTGAGAAGGTGGATTGGTGGGTTTAGGAACGTAGGAATAGGAGGAGGCCATTCAACCCCCTGAGCCTGCTCCGCCATTCAATTGGATCATGGCCGATCTACACCTCAACCCCATTTACCTGTTGTTGCTCCATATCCCTCGATATCTTTACTCAACAAGAAACTATTGATCCCAGTCTTGAAAGCTCCAATTGACCCCCAGCATCCACAGACTTTTGGGGAAGTGAGTTCCAGATTTCCACTACCCTTTGTGTGAAAAAGTGCTTCCTGATTTCATTCCCAAATGGCCGACCTCTAATTTTAAGATTATGTCCCCTTGATCTGGAAATAGTTTCTCTGTATCTACCCTTTTGAATCTTTTTATCATTTTAAACACCTCAATTCGATCACCCCTCAACTTTCTAAACTCAATGGAAAAAAAATCCAAATTTATGCAACCTATCCTCATAATTTAATCTTTCAGCCTCGGTATCATTCCTGGTGAATCTGCACTGCACCCCCTCCAAGGCCAATATATCCTTCCTAAGGTGCGGTGCCCAGAACTGAATGTAATATCTCCAGATGGGGTCTGACCAGACCTCTGTACAGATGTAATATAACTTCCTCCCCTTTATATTCAAGCCCCTGAGATAAAGGCCAACATTCCATTAGCCTTTTAAAATTAGTTTTTGTATCTGTGCACCCAAATCTCTTTGCTTCCCCACAGTTTCTAGTTCCTTGCCATTAAGAAAATATTCCAATTTGTCTTTCTTGATCTAAAGTGGATGACCTCACACTTCCCCACATTGAACTCCATCTGCCATAGTTGTGTCCACTCACTTAATCTGTCCCTTTGTAACTTCCTGATCCCATCAACACAACTTACTGTGCCTCCTTCCTTAGTGTCATCTGAAAACTTGGATATACAACTCTCTATTCCTTCATCCAATGTCATTAATATATATGGTGAGGCCCCAGTATGGATCATTGGGAAACATCACTTGCCCCATCCCGGCAATCAGAGAACATTCCCATTATCCCGACTCTCTGTCTCCTAGCTCCCAACCAATCACCGAACCAAGTTACAAGGGTTTGAGGGATATGGTGAGAAGGTGGGTAGGTTGGGTTGAGGATATGGTGAGAGCTGAGACCAATGTCCTCGCAGGGAGGTTAACTAGTGCTGTGGGGGAAGGTTTAAACTAATTTGGCAGGGGGATGGGTGCCAGGATGAAACATTAGAGAGGAGAAACAAGGTGCACAGAGGGAGGGACAAGTAGCACTATAGTAAAGAATAGTTCAGAAATAGGAGGGATCAGACAGGGGGCAAATGCAAGGCAGTTTAAGATGGGTTTAGAATGCAAGTGTGTAAACGCATGTGGCGTGGTAAATAAGGTTGGTGAGCTGCAGGTTCAAGTCGCCGATGGGACCTTGATATAGTGGCAATAACAGAGACCTGGCTCAAAGAAGGGGAGGATTGGGTACTTAATATTCTTGACTACTAGGTATTCAGGAAAGATAAGGAAGGAAAGAAAGGAAGAGGGGAGTGGGTAGCAGTATTGATCAAAGAAATTATTAAAGCACTGGAAAGGGATGAGATTGAGTAAAATGGGCCTATACTCTCTGGAGTTTAGAAGAATGAGAGGTGATCTCATTGAAATGTATGAGATTATGAGGGGGCTTGACAGGGTAGATGCTGAGAGGCTGTTTCCCCTGGTTAGAGAGTCTAGAACTAGGGGGCATAGTCTCAGGATAAGGGGTCGGCCATTCTAGACTGAGATGAGGAGGAATTTCTTCACTCAGAGGGTTGTGTATCTTTGGAATTCTCTACCCCAGAGCACTGTGGATGCTCAGTCGTTGAGTATATTCAAGGTTGAGATCGATAGATTTTTGGTCTCTAGGGGAATCAAGGGATATGGGGATCGGGCGGGAAAGTGGAGTTGAGGTCGAAGATCAGTCATGATCTGATTGAATGGCAGAGCAGGATCAAAGGGCCGAATGGCCTACTCCTGCTCCTATTTCTTATGTTCTTATGTTCTTATGTAATTGTGGGGTGAAAGACCGAATCTATCTGATTAGAATTAAGGATCAATAGAGGAGCTATTACACTACTGGGTGTACAATGTAGGCCACCAAATAGTGGGAGGGAGATAGAGGAGCAAATATGCAGGCAAATTACAGAAAGATGCAAGAACCATAGAGTAGTGATAATGGGGGACTTCAATTATCCCAATATAGACTGGGACAGTAACAGTGTAAAGGGCAAAGAGGGGGAGGAATTCTTGAAATATGTTCAAGAGAACTTTTTGGAACAATGTGTTTCCAGCCCAACCAGGAAGGAAGCAGTGTTGGATCTAGTTCTGGGGAATGAAGTGGGGCAAATGGAGCATGTTTCAGTGGGGGAGCATTTGGGGAACAGTGATCATAATATCATTAAGTTTAGAATAGTTATGGAAA
The DNA here is from genome assembly GCF_035084215.1 of Heptranchias perlo. NCBI lineage: Eukaryota > Metazoa > Chordata > Chondrichthyes > Hexanchiformes > Hexanchidae > Heptranchias > Heptranchias perlo. Next base: position 18,762,339 of record NC_090370.1, read on the forward strand.
AGGACGAGGAAGAATCAAATGTGAAAATGGAGGAGAGTTAATTTCAGTGAGTTAAAAAGGGATCTTGCTCAGGTGGATTAGAATCAAAAATTGAGAGGCAAAACAGTAATTGAACAATGGGAGGCCTTCAAGGAAAGGAGATGGTTTGGGGACAGAGTAAATACATTCCTACGAGGGGGAAAGGAAGGGCATCCAAAGCTAGAGCTCCCTGGATGACTAAAGATATAGAGATTAAAATGAAACAGAAAACAGAGGCTTATGATAAATGTCAGGCTCATAATACAGTAGAGAACCAGGCTGAATACAGAAAGTACAGAGGAGATCGAAGAAAGGGAATAAGAGGACAAAGAGAGAGTATGAGAATAGATTAGTGGCTAACAAAAAAGGGAACCCAAAAGTCTTTTATAAACACATAAATAGTAAAAGGGAAGTCAAAGGAAGGGTGGGACTGATTAGGGACAAAAAAGGAGATCTTGTGGAGGCTGAGGTACTAAATGAATACTTCACATCGGTCTTCACTAGAGAAGAGGATGCTGCCATGGTAGCAGTAAAGGAGGAGGTAGTAGCGATATTGGAGAGGATAAAAATAGATAAAGAGGAGGTACTTAAAAGATTGGCAGTACTCAAAGTCGAAAAGTCACCCGGTCCAGATGGGATGCATCCTAGGTTACTGAGGGAAGTAAGGGTGGAAATTGCGGAGGATCTGGCCACAATCTTCCAATCCTCCTTAGATATGGGGACGGTGCCAGAGGACTGGAGGATTGTAAATGTCACATCCTTGTTCAAAAAAGGGGAGAGGGATAGATCCAGCAATTACAGGCCAGTCAGTCTAATGTCGGTGGTGGGGAAATTATTAGAGACAATAATCTGGGACAAAATTAATTGGAAAAGTTGGAAAAGTCTGGGTTAATAAATGAAAGTCTGCACGGATTTGTTAAGGGAAAATCGTGTTTGACTAACTTGATTGAGTTCTTTGATGAAGTAACGGAGAGGGTTGATGAGGGTAGTGCGGTCGATGTTGTGTATATGGTGAGAAGGTGGGTAGGTGAGATTGAGGGATGTGGTGAGAAGGTGGATAGGTGGGATTGAGGAATATGGGGAGAATGTGGGTGAGTGGGACTGAGGGATATGGGGAGAACGTTGGTAAGTGGGATTGAGAGATATGGGGAGAATGTGAGTAAGTGGGATTGAGGGATATGGGGAGAATGTGTGTAAGTGGGATTGAGGGATATGGGGAGAATGTGAGTAAGTGGGATTGAGGGATATGGGGAGAATGTGAGTAAGTGGGATTGAGAGATATGGGAAGAATGTGAGTAAGTGGGATTGAGAGATATGGGGAGAATGTGAGTAAGTGGGATTGAGGGATATGGGGAGAATGTGTGTAAGTGGGATTGAGGGATATGGGGAGAATGTGTGTAAGTGGGATTGAGAGATATGGGGAGAATGTGAGTAAGTGGGATTGAGAGATATGGGGAGAATGTGAGTAAGTGGGATTGAGGGATATGGGGAGAATGTGAGTAAGTGGGATTGAGGGATATGGGGAGAATGTGTGTAAGTGGGATTGAGAGATATGGGAAGAATGTGAGTAAGTGGGATTGAGGAATATGGGGAGAATGTGGGTGAATGGGATTGAGAGATATGGGGAGAATGTTGGTAAGTGGGATTGAGGGATATGGGGAGAATGTGAGTAAGTGGGATTGAGGGATATGGGGAGAATGTGAGTAAGTGGGATTGAGGGATATGGGGAGAATGTGAGTAAGTGGGATTGAGGGATATGGGAAGAATGTGAGTAAGTGGGATTGAGGAATATGGGGAGAATGTGGGTGAATGGGATTGAGAGATATGGGGAGAATGTTGGTAAGTGGGACTGAGGAATATGGGGAGAATGTGGGTGAATGGGATTGAGAGATATGGGGAGAATGTTGGTAAGTGGGACTGAGGAATATGGGGAGAATGTTGGTAAGTGGGATTGAGGGATATGGGAAGAATGTTGGTAAGTGGGATTGAGGGATATGGGGAGAATGTGAGTAAGTGGGATTGAGAGATATGGGGAGAATGTTGGTAAGTGGGACTGAGGGATATGGGGAGAATGTGGGTGAATGGGATTGAGAGATATGGGGAGAATGTTGGTAAGTGGGACTGAGGGATATGGGGAGAATGTTGGCAAGTGGGATTGAGGGATATGGGGAGAATGTGAGTAAGTGTGATTGAGGGATATGGGGAGAACGTTGGTAAGTAGGATTGAGAGATATGGGGAGAATGTTGGTAAGTGGGATTGAGGGATATGGTGGAGAATGTTGGTAAGTGGGATTGAGGGATATGGGGAGAATGTGAGTAAGTGGGATTGAGAGATATGGGGAGAATGTGTGTAAGTGGGATTGAGGGATATGGGGAGAATGTGTGTAAGTGGGATTGAGAGATATGGGGAGAATGTGAGTAAGTGGGATTGAGAGATATGGGGAGAATGTGAGTAAGTGGGATTGAGGGATATGGGGAGAATGTGAGTAAGTGGGATTGAGGGATATGGGGAGAATGTGAGTAAGTGGGATTGAGGGATATGGGGAGAATGTGAGTAAGTGGGATTGAGAGATATGGGAAGAATGTGAGAAAGTGGGATTGAGGGATATTGGAAGAATGTTGGTAAGTGAGTTTGAGGGATATGGTGGAGAATGTTGGCAAGTGGGATTGAGGGATATGGGGAGAATGTGAGTAAGTGCGATTGAGGGATATGGGAAGAATGTGAGTAAGTGGGATTGAGGAATATGGGGAGAATGTGGGTGAATGGGATTGAGAGATATGGGGAGAATGTTGGTAAGTGGGACTGAGGAATATGGGGAGAATGTGGGTGAATGGGATTGAGAGATATGGGGAGAATGTTGGTAAGTGGGACTGAGGGATATGGGGAGAATGTTGGCAAGTGGGATTGAGGGATATGGGGAGAATGTGAGTAAGTGTGATTGAGGGATATGGGGAGAACGTTGGTAAGTAGGATTGAGAGATATGGGGAGAATGTTGGTAAGTGGGATTGAGGGATATGGTGGAGAATGTTGGTAAGTGGGATTGAGGGATATGGGGAGAACGTTGGTAAGTAGGATTGAGAGATATGTGGAGAATGTGAGTAAGTGGGATTGAGGGATATGGTGGAGAATGTTGGTAAGTGGGATTGAGGGATATGGGGAGAATGTGAGTAAGTGGGATTGAGGGATATGGGGAGAATGTTGGTAAGTGGGATTGAGAGATATGTGGAGAATGTGAGTAAGTGGGATTGAGGGATATGGGGAGAATGTGAGTAAGTGGGATTGAGGGATATGGGGAGAATGTGAGTAAGTGGGATTGAGGGATATGGGGAGAATGTTGGTAAGTGGGATTGAGGGATATGGGGAGAATGTTGGTAAGTGGGATTGAGAGATATGTGGAGAATGTGAGTAAGTGGGATTGAGGGATATGGGGAGAATGTGAGTAAGTGGGATTGAGGGATATGGGGAGAATGTTGGTAAGTGGGATTGAGGGATATGGGGAGAATGTTGGGAAGTGGGATTGAGGGATATGGGGAGAATGTTGGTAAGTGGGATTGAGGGATATGGGGAGAATGTTGGTAAGTGGGATTGAGGGATATGGGGAGAATGTGAGTAAGTGGGATTGAGGGATATGGGGAGAATGTTGGTAAGTGGGATTGAGGGATATGGGGAGAATGTTGGTAAGTGGGATTGAGGGATATGGGGAGAATGTTGGTTAGTGGGATTGAGGGACATGGTGGAGAATGTTGGTAAATGGGATTGAGAGATATGAGGAGAATGTGAGTAAGTGGGATTGAGGGATATGGGAAGAATGTGAGTAAGTGGGATTGCGGGATATGGGAAGAATGTGAGTAAGTGGGATTGAGGGATATGGGGAGAACGTTGGTAAGTGGGGTGAGGGATATGGTGGGTAGGTGGGATTGAGGGATATGATGTGACGAGTCGTACGTGACGTTGATCGTCTTTACCTGTTCCTAAACATTCTTCTGTCTGGGCTGACGTGCTGCACAGTTCAGTCTGTGCACTGTGTACTTCTGACCCTTGAAAAGATTTTTTGAAAAGAAGGATTGGAGGATATAACGTCTGGAAATGTACAAAGCCAGACAGTATTTAATGGTCGAAGGTGATTTATTTTAACCTTTGGCCAAAATACACAAAACTCCAAGTGTGCATTGATGTAAAAGTAACCAAAACTCATTTTCCACCGCAGGCTGGTTAAACATATAGTGACTGAACACACTGTCCTTATACAGGGCTCAACGTCAAAAATAACAACGTTGAACATTTTCAACACGTTTGCTTTAAAATAGGGGTTGTGGACTGAGGTTACATGGATTATCTCTGATAGTGAAAGCTATTCCTTTTATGGAACGTAAATACAGACAGAAGTTGACATCTACTGGACGGCTGCCATTGCTTGCGACTAATTGGACTTAACGTGTAAATCGTATATGTTAGCTCCTTCAGAACCACTTGAGCCAAGAATGAGCAGCTGAGTGAGATCAGTGACCATTACTGTCACATGCTCTCACTCAAACAGCTTTTAAATGAAGATGAACGACCATTTGAACCAGGCTGTCTCGAATATGTAAACATAAAGTCAATGTTCATTATGATGTAAAGCCCATTTTAAGAGCGTGTGCTACATATTAAAGTGACTCTTTTGCCACTGGGCTAGTTGGGACTAAATTAAATTGGAAACACCAATTTCTTTTCATTGAGCTACGTGAATTTAATGAGGTCGTAAATCAAGAAAATCAGACACCGCCCAGGAGGGAGGACTGAGTCAGAATCAAGGCAGTACACAGATGTCCTGGCCTGCCTGCATGACGATATAGTTTCTCTTTTTCAAATTTTGCCTCCAATTCTATCCTCTTGCACCTCTTCCCCTGAAGATGTTGACACATGTGATGGTGCAATTCCATGCGCACTGCCAGCACATAATGACTCGGGCTCCAGTTCTTTCAATGTCCCCCACTGCAAACTCAGGCTGAAACAGGTTGTGCAGAGCCTTGGCACCATATCTGACCCTGAGCTGACCTTTGACCCCACATCTGGTCAACCAGCAAGGCTGCACCTTCACAAACAATATTTCACCCTGAACTCTGCAGCCTGAATCTTCGCCTGCCCAGGACCCCTATCATTGCCAAACTGCACAGGATCCCTCTCCACAGTGTATTGGCAAGATCTTCATCCTCATTTTCAAATCCCTCCATGGTCTCCAGCCTATCTGAATGATCTTCTCCAGTATCTCCCACACAGTGTCCTCTGCTCCTCTGTCTGTGGATCACTGTCCATTCCTTGCCCCTTCCACTCAACCATCGGGTACCAATATTTCAGTTACGATTGCCCCGACTCTTCAGAACTCTCAAAGACAATTGTTTCTTTGAAGGGAAGATTGGACGAAAATTTCGAGCAGAGGAAGAACCAGTGACGTGAGGAAAGTGCAAGGCAGTGGGATCAGTTTTGGGCAGCTCAAGCAAAGGGAAGACACAGACAAAATGGGCTGAATGGTCGACCTCTGTGCTGTGAACTTCCAAGATTCTATTGTTTTAAAAATTGAAGTAGAGCCCATGGAGTGCAGAAACGGTGGGCTGAAAGGAATGAATGGCCTGGTATGTAAATTCACATTGAGTTCAGTGGAATGTACATTTACATTGAGTTCAGTGGAATGTACATTTACATTGAGTTCAGTGGAATGTACATTTACATTGAGTCCAGTGGAATGTACATTTACATTGAGTTCTGTGGAATGTACATTTACATTGAGTTCAGTGGAATGTACATTTACATTGAGTTCAGTGGAATGTACATTTACATTGAGTTCAGTGGAATGTACATTAATATTGAGTTCTGTGGAATGTACATTTACATTGAGTTCAGTGGAATGTACATTTATATTGATTTCAGTGGAATGTACATTTACATTGAGTTCAGTGGAATGTACATTTACATTGAGTTCAGTGGAATGTACATTTATATTGAGTTCTGTGGAATGTACATTTATATTGAGTTCTGTGGAATGTACATTTACATTGAGTTCAGTGGAATGTACATTAACATTGAGTTCAGTGGAATGTACATTTACATTGAGTTCAGTGGAATGTACATTTACATTGAGTTCAGTGGAATGTACATTTACATTGAGTTCAGTGGAATGTACATTTACATTGAGTTCAGTGGAATGTACATTAATATTGAGTTCTCTGGAATGTACATTTACATTGAGTTCAGTGGAATGTACATTTACATTGAGTTCAGTGGAATGTACATTTACATTGAGTTCTGTGGAATGTACATTTACATTGAGTTCAGTGGAATGTACATTTACATTGAGTTCTGTGGAATGTACATTTACATTGAGTTCAGTGGAATGTACATTTACATTGAGTTCAGTGGAATGTACATTAATATTGAGTTCAGTGGAATGTACATTTACATTGAGTTCAGTGGAATGTACATTTACATTGAGTTCAGTGGAATGTACATTTACATTGAGTTCAGTGGAATGTCCATTTATATTGAGTTCAGTGGTATGTAAATTCACATTGAGTTCAGTTGAATGGACATTTACATTGAGTTCAGTGGAATGTACATTTACATTGAGTTCAGTGGAATGTACATTTACATTGAGTTCAGTGGAATGTACATTTACATTGAGTTCAGTGGAATGTACATTTACATTGAGTTCAGTGGAATGTACATTTACATTGAGTTCAGTGGAATGTCCATTTATATTGAGTTCAGTGGTATGTAAATTCACATTGAGTTCAGTTGAATGTACATTTACATTGAGTTCAGTGGAATGTACATTTACATTGAGTTCAGTGGAATGTACATTTACATTGAGTTCAGTGGAATGTACATTTACATTGAGTTCAGTGGAATGTACATTTATATTGAGTTCAGTGGAATGTACATTTATATTGAGTTCTGTGGAATGTACATTTACATTGAGTTCAGTGGAATGTCCATTTACATTGAGTTCAGTGGAATGTCCATTTATATTGAGTTCAGTGGTATGTAAATTCACATTGAGTTCAGTTGAATGGACATTTACATTGAGTTCAGTGGAATGTACATTTACATTGAGTTCAGTGGAATGTACATTTACATTGAGTTCAGTGGAATGTACATTTACATTGAGTTCAGTGGAATGTACATTTACATTGAGTTCAGTGGAATGTACATTTACATTGAGTTCAGTGGAATGTCCATTTATATTGAGTTCAGTGGTATGTAAATTCACATTGAGTTCAGTTGAATGTACATTTACATTGAGTTCAGTGGAATGTACATTTACATTGAGTTCAGTGGAATGTACATTTACATTGAGTTCAGTGGAATGTACATTTACATTGAGTTCAGTGGAATGTACATTTACATTGAGTTCAGTGGAATGTCCATTTATATTGAGTTCAGTGGTATGTAAATTCACATTGAGTTCAGTTGAATGTACATTTACATTGAGTTCAGTGGAATGTACATTTACATTGAGTTCAGTGGAATGTACATTTACATTGAGTTCAGTGGAATGTACATTTATATTGAGTTCTGTGGAATGTACATTTATATTGAGTTCAGTGGAATGTACATTTATATTGAGTTCAGTGGAATGTACATTTACATTGAGTTCAGTGGAATGTACATTTACATTGAGTTCAGTGGAATGTACATTTACATTGAGTTCAGTGGAATGTACATTTATATTGAGTTCAGTGGAATGTACATTTATATTGAGTTCAGTGGAATGCACATTTACATTGAGTTCTGTGGAATGTACATTTACATTGAGTTCAGTGGAATGTACATTTACATTGAGTTCAGTGGAATGTGCATTTATATTGAGTTCTCTGGAATGTACATTTATATTGAGTTCAGTGGAATGTACATTTATATTGAGTTCAGTGGAATGTACATTTACAGTGAGTTCAGTGGAATGTACATTTACATTGAGTTCTGTGGAATGTACATTTACATTGAGTTCTGTGGAATGTACATTTACATTGAGTTCAGTGGAATGTCCATTTACATTGAGTTCTGTGGAATGTACATTTACAGTGAGTTCAGTGGAATGTACATTTACATTGAGTTCAGTGGAATGTCCATTTACATTGAGTTCTGTGGAATGTACATTTACAGTGAGTTCAGTGGAATGTACATTTACATTGAGTTCTGTGGAATGTACATTTATATTGAGTTCAGTGGAATGTACATTTACATTGAGTTCAGTGGAATGTACATTTACATTAAGTTCAGTGGAATGTGCATTTATATTGAGTTCTCTGGAATGTACATTTACATTGAGTTCAGTGGAATGTCCATTTACATTGAGTTCTGTGGAATGTACATTTACAGTGAGTTCAGTGGAATGTACATTTACATTGAGTTCTGTGGAATGTACATAAATAGTGAGTTCAGTGGAATGTACATTTACATTGAGTTCTGTGGAATGTACATTTATATTGAGTTCAGTGGAATGTACATTTACATTGAGTTCAGTGGAATGTACATTTACAGTGAGTTCAGTGGAATGTACATTTACATTGAGTTCAGTGAAATGTACATTTATATTGAGTTCAGTGGAATGTACATTTACATTGAGTTCAGTGGAATGTACATTTACATTGAGTTCAGTGGAATGTACATTTACATTGAGTTCAGTGGAATGTACATTTACATTGAGTTCAGTGGAATGTACATTTATATTGAGTTCAGTGGAATGTACATTTACAGTGAGTTCAGTGGAATGTACATTTACATTGAGTTCAGTGAAATGTACATTTATATTGAGTTCAGTGGAATGTACATTTACATTGAGTTCAGTGGAATGTACATTTACATTGAGTTCAGTGGAATGTACATTTATATTGAGTTCTGTGGAATGTACATTTATATTGAGTTCTGTGGAATGTACATTTACATTGAGTTCAGTGGAATGTCCATTTACATTGAGTTCAGTGGAATGTCCATTTACATTGAGTTCAGTGGAATGTACATTTACATTGAGTTCAGTGGAATGTACATTTATATTGAGTTCTGTGGAATGTACATTTATATTGAGTTCAGTGGAATGTACATTTATATTGAGTTCTGTGGAATGTACATTTATATTGAGTTCTGTGGAATGTACATTTACATTGAGTTCAGTGGAATGTACATTTACATTGAGTTCAGTGGAATGTACATTTATATTGAGTTCTGTGGAATGTACATTTATATTGAGTTCTGTGGAATGTACATTAATATTGAGTTCAGTGGAATGTACATTTACAGTGAGTTCAGTGGAATGTACATTTACATTGAGTTCTGTGGAATGTACATTTACATTGAGTTCAGTGGAATGTACATTTACATTGAGTTCTGTGGAATGTACATTTACACTGAGTTCAGTGGAATGTCCATTTACATTGAGTTCAGTGGAATGTACATTTACATTGAGTTCTGTGGAATGTACATTTATATTGAGTTCAGTGGAATGTACATTTATATTGAGTTCAGTGGTATGTAAATTCACATTGAGTTCAGTTGAATGTACATTGACATTGAGTTCAGTGGAATGTACATTTATATTGAGTTCAGTGGAATGTACATTTATATTGAGTTCAGTGGAATGCACATTTATATTGAGTTCAGTGGAATGTACATTTATATTGAGTTCAGTGGAATGCACATTTATATTGAGTTCAGTGGAATGTACATTTACATTGAGTTCAGTGGAATGTACATTTACATTGAGTTCAGTGGAATGTACATTTACATTGAGTTCAGTGGAATGTACATTAATATTGAGTTCAGTGGAATGTACATTTACATTGAGTTCAGTGGAATGTACATTTACATTGAGTTCAGTGGAATGTACATTTATATTGAGTTCAGTGGAATGTACATTTATATTGAGTTCAGTGGAATGTACATTTATATTGAGTTCTGTGGAATGTACATTTACATTGAGTTCAGTGGAATGTACATTTACATTGAGTTCAGTGGAATGTCCATTTACATTGAGTTCAGTGGAATGTACATTAATATTGAGTTCAGTGGAATGTACATTAATATTGAGTTCTCTGGAATGTACATTTACATTGAGTTCAGTGGAATGTACATTTACATTGAGTTCAGTGGAATGTACATTTATATTGAGTTCAGTGGAATGTACATTTACATTGAGTTCAGTGGAATGTACATTTACATTGAGTTCTGTGGAATGTACATTTACATTGAGTTCAGTGGAATGTACATTTACATTGAGTTCTGTGGAATGTACATTTACATTGAGTTCAGTGGAATGTACATTTACATTGAGTTCTGTGGAATGTACATTTACACTGAGTTCAGTGGAATGTACATTTACATTGAGTTCAGTGGAATGTACATTTATATTGAGTTCAGTGGAATGTACATTTACATTGAGTTCTCTGGAATGTACATTTACATTGAGTTCTGTGGAATGTACATTTACATTGAGTTCAGTGGAATGTACATTTACATTGAGTTCAGTGGAATGTACATTAATATTGAGTTCAGTGGAATGTACATTTACATTGAGTTCAGTGGAATGTACATTTACATTGAGTTCAGTGGAATGTACATTTACATTGAGTTCAGTGGAATGTCCATTTATATTGAGTTCAGTGGTATGTAAATTCACATTGAGTTCAGTTGAATGGACATTTACATTGAGTTCAGTGGAATGTACATTTACATTGAGTTCAGTGGAATGTACATTTACATTGAGTTCAGTGGAATGTACATTTACATTGAGTTCAGTGGAATGTACATTTACATTGAGTTCAGTGGAATGTACATTTACATTGAGTTCAGTGGAATGTCCATTTATATTGAGTTCAGTGGTATGTAAATTCACATTGAGTTCAGTTGAATGTACATTTACATTGAGTTCAGTGGAATGTACATTTACATTGAGTTCAGTGGAATGTACATTTACATTGAGTTCAGTGGAATGTACATTTACATTGAGTTCAGTGGAATGTACATTTACATTGAGTTCAGTGGAATGTCCATTTATATTGAGTTCAGTGGTATGTAAATTCACATTGAGTTCAGTTGAATGTACATTTACATTGAGTTCAGTGGAATGTACATTTACATTGAGTTCAGTGGAATGTACATTTACATTGAGTTCAGTGGAATGTACATTTATATTGAGTTCTGTGGAATGTACATTTATATTGAGTTCAGTGGAATGTACATTTATATTGAGTTCAGTGGAATGTACATTTACATTGAGTTCAGTGGAATGTACATTTACATTGAGTTCAGTGGAATGTACATTTACATTGAGTTCAGTGGAATGTACATTTATATTGAGTTCAGTGGAATGTACATTTATATTGAGTTCAGTGGAATGCACATTTACATTGAGTTCTGTGGAATGCACATTTACATTGAGTTCAGTGGAATGTACATTTACATTGAGTTCAGTGGAATGTCCATTTATATTGAGTTCAGTGGTATGTAAATTCACATTGAGTTCAGTTGAATGTACATTTACATTGAGTTCAGTGGAATGTCCATTTATATTGAGTTCAGTGGTATGTAAATTCACATTGAGTTCAGTTGAATGTACATTTACATTGAGTTCAGTGGAATGTCCATTTATATTGAGTTCAGTGGTATGTAAATTCACATTGAGTTCAGTTGAATGTACATTTACATTGAGTTCAGTGGAATGTCCATTTATATTGAGTTGAGTGGTATGTAAATTCACATTGAGTTCAGTTGAATGTACATTTACATTGAGTTCAGTGGAATGTCCATTTATATTGAGTTCAGTGGTATGTAAATTCACATTGAGTTCAGTTGAATGTACATTTACATTGAGTTCAGTGGAATGTACATTTATATTGAGTTCAGTGGAATGCACATTTATATTGAGTTCAGTGGAATGTACATTTACATTAAGTTCAGTGGAATGTACATTTATATTGAGTTCAGTGGAATGTACATTTATATTGAGTTCAGTGGAATGTCCATTTATATTGAGTTCTGTGGAATGTACATTTACATTGAGTTCAGTGCAATGTACATTTACATTGAGTTCAGTGGAATGTGCATTTATATTGAGTTCTCTGGAATGTACATTTACATTGAGTTCTGTGGAATGTACATTTACAGTGAGTTCAGTGGAATGTACATTTACATTGAGTTCAGTGGAATGTCCATTTACATTGAGTTCTGTGGAATGTACATTTACAGTGAGTTCAGTGGAATGTACATTTACATTGAGTTCTGTGGAATGTACATTTATATTGAGTTCAGTGGAATGTACATTTACATTGAGTTCAGTGGAATGTACATTTACATTAAGTTCAGTGGAATGTGCATTTATATTGAGTTCTCTGGAATGTACATTTACATTGAGTTCAGTGGAATGTCCATTTACATTGAGTTCTGTGGAATGTACATTTACAGTGAGTTCAGTGGAATGTATATTTACATTGAGTTCTGTGGAATGTACATTTACAGTGAGTTCAGTGGAATGTACATTTACATTGAGTTCAGTGAAATGTACATTTATATTGAGTTCAGTGGAATGTACATTTACATTGAGTTCAGTGGAATGTACATTTACATTGAGTTCAGTGGAATGTACATTTATATTGAGTTCTGTGGAATGTACATTTATATTGAGTTCTGTGGAATGTACATTTACATTGAGTTCAGTGGAATGTACATTTACATTGAGTTCAGTGGAATGTCCATTTACATTGAGTTCAGTGGAATGTCCATTTACATTGAGTTCAGTGGAATGTACATTTACATTGAGTTCAGTGGAATGTACATTTATATTGAGTTCTGTGGAATGTACATTTATATTGAGTTCAGTGGAATGTACATTTATATTGAGTTCTGTGGAATGTACATTTATATTGAGTTCTGTGGAATGTACATTTACATTGAGTTCAGTGGAATGTACATTTACATTGAGTTCAGTGGAATGTACATTTATATTGAGTTCTGTGGAATGTACATTTATATTGAGTTCTGTGGAATGTACATTAATATTGAGTTCAGTGGAATGTACATTTACAGTGAGTTCAGTGGAATGTACATTTACATTGAGTTCTGTGGAATGTACATTTATATTGAGTTCAGTGGAATGTACATTTATATTGAGTTCAGTGGTATGTAAATTCACATTGAGTTCAGTTGAATGTACATTTACATTGAGTTCAGTGGAATGTACATTTATATTGAGTTCAGTGGAATGTACATTTATATTGAGTTCAGTGGAATGCACATTTATATTGAGTTCAGTGGAATGTACATTTATATTGAGTTCAGTGGAATGCACATTTATATTGAGTTCAGTGGAATGTACATTTACATTGAGTTCAGTGGAATGTACATTTACATTGAGTTCAGTGGAATGTACATTTACATTGAGTTCAGTGGAATGTACATTAATATTGAGTTCAGTGGAATGTACATTTACATTGAGTTCAGTGGAATGTACATTTACATTGAGTTCAGTGGAATGTACATTTATATTGAGTTCAGTGGAATGTACATTGATATTGAGTTCAGTGGAATGTACATTTATATTGAGTTCTGTGGAATGTACATTTACATTGAGTTCAGTGGAATGTACATTTACATTGAGTTCAGTGGAATGTCCATTTACATTGAGTTCAGTGGAATGTACATTAATATTGAGTTCAGTGGAATGTACATTTATATTGAGTTCAGTGGAATGTACATTTACACTGAGTTCAGTGGAATGTACATTTACATTGAGTTCAGTGGAATGTACATTTATATTGAGTTCAGTGGAATGTACATTTATATTGAGTTCAGTGGAATGTACATTTACATTGAGTTCTGTGGAATGTACATTTACATTGAGTTCAGTGGAATGTACATTTACATTGAGTTCAGTGGAATGTACATTTATATTGAGTTCTGTGGAATGTACATTTACATTGAGTTCAGTGGAATGTACATTTATATTGAGTTCAGTGGAATGTACATTTACATTGAGTTCTGTGGAATGTACATTTATATTGAGTTCAGTGGAATGGACATTCACATTGAGTTCAGTGGAATGTACATTTATATTGAGTTCAGTGGAATGTACATTTACATTGAGTTCAGTGGAATGCACATTTATATTGAGTTCAGTGGAATGTACATTTACATTGAGTTCTGTGGAATGTACATTTATATTGAGTTCAGTGGAATGTACATTTACATTGAGTTCTGTGGAATGTACATTTATATTGAGTTCAGTGGAATGTACATTTACATTGAGTTCAGTGGAATGTACATTTACATTGAGATCAGTGGAATGTACATTTATATTGAGTTCTGTGGAATGTACATTTATATTGAGTTCAGTGGAATGTACATTTACATTGAGATCAGTGGAATGTACATTTATATTGAGTTCAGTGGAATGTACATTTACATTGAGTTCTGTGGAATGTACATTTATATTGAGTTCAGTGGAATGTACATTTACATTGAGTTCAGTGGAATGTACATTTACATTGAGATCAGTGGAATGTACATTTATATTGAGTTCTGTGGAATGTACATTTATATTGAGTTCTGTGGAATGTACATTTACATTGAGTTCAGTGGAATGCACATTTACATTGAGTTCTGTGGAATGTACATTTATATTGAGTTCAGTGGAATGTACCTTTATATTGAGTTCAGTGGAATGCACATTTACAGTGAGTTCAGTGGAATGCACATTTACATTGAGTTCTGTGGAATGCACATTTATATTGAGTTCAGTGGAATGTACATTTATATTGAGTTCTGTGGAATGTACATTTATATTGAGTTCAGTGGAATGTACATTTATATTGAGTTCTGTGGAATGTACATTTATATTGAGTTCAGTGGAATGTACATTTATATTGAGTTCAGTGGAATGCACATTTACATTGAGTTCTGTGGAATGTACATTTATATTGAGTTCAGTGGAATGTACATTTACATTGAGTTCAGTGGAATGTAAATTTACATTGAGTTCAGTGGAATGTACATTTACATTGAGTTCAGTGGAATGTCCATTTATATTGAGTTCAGTGGAATGTCCATTTATATTGAGTTCAGTGGTATGTAAATTCACATTGAGTTCAGTTGAATGTACATTTACATTGAGTTCAGTGGAATGTCCATTTATATTGAGTTCAGTGGTATGTAAATTCACATTGAGTTCAGTTGAATGTACATTTACATTGAGTTCAGTGGAATGTACATTTATATTGAGTTCAGTGGAATGCACATTTATATTGAGTTCAGTGGAATGTACATTTACATTAAGTTCAGTGGAATGTACATTTATATTGAGTGCAGTGGAATGTACATTTATATTGAGTTCAGTGGAATGTACATTTATATTGAGTTCAGTGGAATGTACATTTATATTGAGTTCTGTGGAATGTACATTTACATTGAGTTCAGTGGAATGTACATTTACATTGGGTTCTGTGGAATGTACATTTACATTAAGTTCAGTGGAATGTGCATTTATATTGAGTTCTCTGGAATGTACATTTACATTGAGTTCAGTGGAATGTCCATTTACATTGAGTTCTGTGGAATGTACATTTACAGTGAGTTCAGTGGAATGTACATTTACATTGAGTTCTGTGGAATGTACATTTACATTGAGTTCAGTGGAATGTACATTTATATTGAGTTCAGTGGAATGTACATTTGAATTGAGTTCAGTGGAATGTACATTTACATTGAGTTCTGTGGAATGTACATTTACATTGAGTTCAGTGGAATGTACATTTATATTGAGTTCTATGGAATGTACATTTACATTAAGTTCAGTGGAATGTACATTTACATTGAGTTCAGTGGAATGTACATTTACATTAAGTTCAGTGGAATGTGCATTTATATTGAGTTCTCTGGAATGTACATTTACATTGAGTTCAGTGGAATGTCCATTTACATTGAGTTCTGTGGAATGTACATTTACAGTGAGTTCAGTGGAATGTACATTTACATTGAGTTCTGTGGAATGTACATTTACAGTGAGTTCAGTGGAATGTACATTTACATTGAGTTCAGTGGAATGTACATTTACATTGAGTTCTGTGGAATGTACATTTACATTGAGTTCAGTGGAATGTACATTTATATTGAGTTCTGTGGAATGTACATTTACAGTGAGTTCAGTGGAATGTACATTTACATTGAGTTCTGTGGAATGTACATTTATATTGAGTTCAGTGGAATGTACATTTATATTGAGTTCAGTGGTATGTAAATTCACATTGAGTTCAGTTGAATGTACATTTACATTGAGTTCAGTGGAATGTACATTTATATTGAGTTCAGTGGAGTGCACATTTATATTGAGTTCAGTGGAATGCACATTTATATTGAGTTCAGTGGAATGTACATTTATATTGAGTTCAGTGGAATGCACATTTATATTGAGTTCAGTGGAATGTACATTTACATTGAGTTCAGTGGAATGTACATTTACATTGAGTTCAGTGGAATGTACATTTACATTGAGTTCAGTGGAAAGTACATTTGCATTGAGTTCAGTGGAATGTACATTTACATTGAGTTCAGTGGAATGTACATTTATATTGAGTTCAGTGGAATGTACATTTATATTGAGTTCAGTGGAATGTACATTTATATTGAGTTCTGTGGAATGTACATTTACATTGAGTTCAGTGGAATGTACATTTACATTGAGTTCAGTGGAATGTCCATTTACATTGAGTTCAGTGGAATGTACATTTATATTGAGTTCAGTGGAATGTACATTTATATTGAGTTCAGTGGAATGTACATTTACATTGAGTTCTGTGGAATGTACATTTACATTGAGTTCAGTGGAATGTACATTTACATTGAGTTCAGTGGAATGTACATTGACATTGAGTTCAGTGGAATGTACATTTACATTGAGTTCAGTGGAATGTACATTTATATTGAGTTCTGTGGAATGTACATTTACATTGAGTTCAGTGGAATGTACATTTATATTGAGTTCAGTGGAATGTACATTTACATTGAGTTCTGTGGAATGTACATTTATATTGAGTTCAGTGGAATGGACATTCACATTGAGTTCAGTGGAATGTACATTTATATTGAGTTCAGTGGAATGTACATTTACATTGAGTTCAGTGGAATGCACATTTATATTGAGTTCAGTGGAATGTACATTTACATTGAGTTCTGTGGAATGTACATTTATATTGAGTTCAGTGGAATGTACATTTACATTGAGTTCTGTGGAATGTACATTTATATTGAGTTCAGTGGAATGTACATTTATATTGAGTTCAGTGGAATGTACATTTACATTGAGTTCTGTGGAATGTACATTTACATTGAGTTCAGTGGAATGTACATTTACATTGAGTTCAGTGGAATGTCCATTTACATTGAGTTCAGTGGAATGTACATTTGTATTGAGTTCAGTGGAATGTACATTTATATTGAGTTCAGTGGAATGTACATTTACATTGAGTTCTGTGGAATGTACATTTACATTGAGTTCAGTGGAATGTACATTTACATTGAGTTCAGTGGAATGTACATTGACATTGAGTTCAGTGGAATGTACATTTACATTGAGTTCAGTGGAATGTACATTAATATTGAGTTCTGTGGAATGTACATTTACATTGAGTTCAGTGGAATGTACATTTATATTGAGTTCAGTGGAATGTACATTTACATTGAGTTCTGTGGAATGTACATTTATATTGAGTTCAGTGGAATGGACATTCACATTGAGTTCAGTGGAATGTACATTTATATTGAGTTCAGTGGAATGTACATTTACATTGAGTTCAGTGGAATGCACATTTATATTGAGTTCAGTGGAATGTACATTTACATTGAGTTCTGTGGAATGTACATTTATATTGAGTTCAGTGGAATGTACATTTACATTGAGTTCTGTGGAATGTACATTTATATTGAGTTCAGTGGAATGTACATTTACATTGAGTTCAGTGGAATGTACATTTACATTGAGATCAGTGGAATGTACATTTATATTGAGTTCTGTGGAATGTACATTTATATTGAGTTCAGTGGAATGTACATTTACATTGAGTTCAGTGGAATGCACATTTACATTGAGTTCTGTGGAATGTACATTTATATTGAGTTCAGTGGAATGTACCTTTATATTGAGTTCAGTGGAATGCACATTTACAGTGAGTTCAGTGGAATGCACATTTACATTGAGTTCTGTGGAATGCACATTTATATTGAGTTCAGTGGAATGTACATTTATATTGAGTTCTGTGGAATGTACATTTATATTGAGTTCAGTGGAATGTACATTTATATTGAGTTCTGTGGAATGTACATTTATATTGAGTTCAGTGGAATGTACATTTATATTGAGTTCAGTGGCATGCACATTTACATTGAGTTCTGTGGAATGTACATTTATATTGAGTTCAGTGGAATGTACATTTATATTGAGTTCAGTGGAATGCACATTTACAGTGAGTTCAGTGGAATGCACATTTACATTGAGTTCTGTGGAATGTACATTTACATTGAGTTCTGTGGAATGTACATTTATATTGAGTTCAGTGGAATGTACATTTACATTGAGTTCAGTGGAATGTACATTTACATTAAGTTCAGTGGAATGTGCATTTATATTGAGTTCTCTGGAATGTACATTTACATTGAGTTCAGTGGAATGTCCATTTACATTGAGTTCTGTGGAATGTACATTTACAGTGAGTTCAGTGGAATGTATATTTACATTGAGTTCTGTGGAATGTACATTTACAGTGAGTTCAGTGGAATGTACATTTACATTGAGTTCAGTGAAATGTACATTTATATTGAGTTCAGTGGAATGTACATTTACATTGAGTTCAGTGGAATGTACATTTACATTGAGTTCAGTGGAATGTACATTTATATTGAGTTCTGTGGAATGTACATTTATATTGAGTTCTGTGGAATGTACATTTACATTGAGTTCAGTGGAATGTACATTTACATTGAGTTCAGTGGAATGTCCATTTACATTGAGTTCAGTGGAATGTCCATTTACATTGAGTTCAGTGGAATGTACATTTACATTGAGTTCAGTGGAATGTACATTTATATTGAGTTCTGTGGAATGTACATTTATATTGAGTTCAGTGGAATGTACATTTATATTGAGTTCTGTGGAATGTACATTTATATTGAGTTCTGTGGAATGTACATTTACATTGAGTTCAGTGGAATGTACATTTACATTGAGTTCAGTGGAATGTACATTTATATTGAGTTCTGTGGAATGTACATTTATATTGAGTTCTGTGGAATGTACATTAATATTGAGTTCAGTGGAATGTACATTTACAGTGAGTTCAGTGGAATGTACATTTACATTGAGTTCTGTGGAATGTACATTTATATTGAGTTCAGTGGAATGTACATTTATATTGAGTTCAGTGGTATGTAAATTCACATTGAGTTCAGTTGAATGTACATTTACATTGAGTTCAGTGGAATGTACATTTATATTGAGTTCAGTGGAATGTACATTTATATTGAGTTCAGTGGAATGCACATTTATATTGAGTTCAGTGGAATGTACATTTATATTGAGTTCAGTGGAATGCACATTTATATTGAGTTCAGTGGAATGTACATTTACATTGAGTTCAGTGGAATGTACATTTACATTGAGTTCAGTGGAATGTACATTTACATTGAGTTCAGTGGAATGTACATTAATATTGAGTTCAGTGGAATGTACATTTACATTGAGTTCAGTGGAATGTACATTTACATTGAGTTCAGTGGAATGTACATTTATATTGAGTTCAGTGGAATGTACATTGATATTGAGTTCAGTGGAATGTACATTTATATTGAGTTCTGTGGAATGTACATTTACATTGAGTTCAGTGGAATGTACATTTACATTGAGTTCAGTGGAATGTCCATTTACATTGAGTTCAGTGGAATGTACATTAATATTGAGTTCAGTGGAATGTACATTTATATTGAGTTCAGTGGAATGTACATTTACACTGAGTTCAGTGGAATGTACATTTACATTGAGTTCAGTGGAATGTACATTTATATTGAGTTCAGTGGAATGTACATTTATATTGAGTTCAGTGGAATGTACATTTACATTGAGTTCTGTGGAATGTACATTTACATTGAGTTCAGTGGAATGTACATTTACATTGAGTTCAGTGGAATGTACATTTATATTGAGTTCTGTGGAATGTACATTTACATTGAGTTCAGTGGAATGTACATTTATATTGAGTTCAGTGGAATGTACATTTACATTGAGTTCTGTGGAATGTACATTTATATTGAGTTCAGTGGAATGGACATTCACATTGAGTTCAGTGGAATGTACATTTATATTGAGTTCAGTGGAATGTACATTTACATTGAGTTCAGTGGAATGCACATTTATATTGAGTTCAGTGGAATGTACATTTACATTGAGTTCTGTGGAATGTACATTTATATTGAGTTCAGTGGAATGTACATTTACATTGAGTTCTGTGGAATGTACATTTATATTGAGTTCAGTGGAATGTACATTTACATTGAGTTCAGTGGAATGTACATTTACATTGAGATCAGTGGAATGTACATTTATATTGAGTTCTGTGGAATGTACATTTATATTGAGTTCAGTGGAATGTACATTTACATTGAGATCAGTGGAATGTACATTTATATTGAGTTCAGTGGAATGTACATTTACATTGAGTTCTGTGGAATGTACATTTATATTGAGTTCAGTGGAATGTACATTTACATTGAGTTCAGTGGAATGTACATTTACATTGAGATCAGTGGAATGTACATTTATATTGAGTTCTGTGGAATGTACATTTATATTGAGTTCTGTGGAATGTACATTTACATTGAGTTCAGTGGAATGCACATTTACATTGAGTTCTGTGGAATGTACATTTATATTGAGTTCAGTGGAATGTACCTTTATATTGAGTTCAGTGGAATGCACATTTACAGTGAGTTCAGTGGAATGCACATTTACATTGAGTTCTGTGGAATGCACATTTATATTGAGTTCAGTGGAATGTACATTTATATTGAGTTCTGTGGAATGTACATTTATATTGAGTTCAGTGGAATGTACATTTATATTGAGTTCTGTGGAATGTACATTTATATTGAGTTCAGTGGAATGTACATTTATATTGAGTTCAGTGGAATGCACATTTACATTGAGTTCTGTGGAATGTACATTTATATTGAGTTCAGTGGAATGTACATTTACATTGAGTTCAGTGGAATGTAAATTTACATTGAGTTCAGTGGAATGTACATTTACATTGAGTTCAGTGGAATGTCCATTTATATTGAGTTCAGTGGAATGTCCATTTATATTGAGTTCAGTGGTATGTAAATTCACATTGAGTTCAGTTGAATGTACATTTACATTGAGTTCAGTGGAATGTCCATTTATATTGAGTTCAGTGGTATGTAAATTCACATTGAGTTCAGTTGAATGTACATTTACATTGAGTTCAGTGGAATGTACATTTATATTGAGTTCAGTGGAATGCACATTTATATTGAGTTCAGTGGAATGTACATTTACATTAAGTTCAGTGGAATGTACATTTATATTGAGTGCAGTGGAATGTACATTTATATTGAGTTCAGTGGAATGTACATTTATATTGAGTTCAGTGGAATGTACATTTATATTGAGTTCTGTGGAATGTACATTTACATTGAGTTCAGTGGAATGTACATTTACATTGGGTTCTGTGGAATGTACATTTACATTAAGTTCAGTGGAATGTGCATTTATATTGAGTTCTCTGGAATGTACATTTACATTGAGTTCAGTGGAATGTCCATTTACATTGAGTTCTGTGGAATGTACATTTACAGTGAGTTCAGTGGAATGTACATTTACATTGAGTTCTGTGGAATGTACATTTACATTGAGTTCAGTGGAATGTACATTTATATTGAGTTCAGTGGAATGTACATTTGAATTGAGTTCAGTGGAATGTACATTTACATTGAGTTCTGTGGAATGTACATTTACATTGAGTTCAGTGGAATGTACATTTATATTGAGTTCTATGGAATGTACATTTACATTAAGTTCAGTGGAATGTACATTTACATTGAGTTCAGTGGAATGTACATTTACATTAAGTTCAGTGGAATGTGCATTTATATTGAGTTCTCTGGAATGTACATTTACATTGAGTTCAGTGGAATGTCCATTTACATTGAGTTCTGTGGAATGTACATTTACAGTGAGTTCAGTGGAATGTACATTTACATTGAGTTCTGTGGAATGTACATTTACAGTGAGTTCAGTGGAATGTACATTTACATTGAGTTCAGTGGAATGTACATTTACATTGAGTTCTGTGGAATGTACATTTACATTGAGTTCAGTGGAATGTACATTTATATTGAGTTCTGTGGAATGTACATTTACAGTGAGTTCAGTGGAATGTACATTTACATTGAGTTCTGTGGAATGTACATTTATATTGAGTTCAGTGGAATGTACATTTATATTGAGTTCAGTGGTATGTAAATTCACATTGAGTTCAGTTGAATGTACATTTACATTGAGTTCAGTGGAATGTACATTTATATTGAGTTCAGTGGAGTGCACATTTATATTGAGTTCAGTGGAATGCACATTTATATTGAGTTCAGTGGAATGTACATTTATATTGAGTTCAGTGGAATGCACATTTATATTGAGTTCAGTGGAATGTACATTTACATTGAGTTCAGTGGAATGTACATTTACATTGAGTTCAGTGGAATGTACATTTACATTGAGTTCAGTGGAAAGTACATTTGCATTGAGTTCAGTGGAATGTACATTTACATTGAGTTCAGTGGAATGTACATTTATATTGAGTTCAGTGGAATGTACATTTATATTGAGTTCAGTGGAATGTACATTTATATTGAGTTCTGTGGAATGTACATTTACATTGAGTTCAGTGGAATGTACATTTACATTGAGTTCAGTGGAATGTCCATTTACATTGAGTTCAGTGGAATGTACATTTATATTGAGTTCAGTGGAATGTACATTTATATTGAGTTCAGTGGAATGTACATTTACATTGAGTTCTGTGGAATGTACATTTACATTGAGTTCAGTGGAATGTACATTTACATTGAGTTCAGTGGAATGTACATTGACATTGAGTTCAGTGGAATGTACATTTACATTGAGTTCAGTGGAATGTACATTTATATTGAGTTCTGTGGAATGTACATTTACATTGAGTTCAGTGGAATGTACATTTATATTGAGTTCAGTGGAATGTACATTTACATTGAGTTCTGTGGAATGTACATTTATATTGAGTTCAGTGGAATGGACATTCACATTGAGTTCAGTGGAATGTACATTTATATTGAGTTCAGTGGAATGTACATTTACATTGAGTTCAGTGGAATGCACATTTATATTGAGTTCAGTGGAATGTACATTTACATTGAGTTCTGTGGAATGTACATTTATATTGAGTTCAGTGGAATGTACATTTACATTGAGTTCTGTGGAATGTACATTTATATTGAGTTCAGTGGAATGTACATTTATATTGAGTTCAGTGGAATGTACATTTACATTGAGTTCTGTGGAATGTACATTTACATTGAGTTCAGTGGAATGTACATTTACATTGAGTTCAGTGGAATGTCCATTTACATTGAGTTCAGTGGAATGTACATTTGTATTGAGTTCAGTGGAATGTACATTTATATTGAGTTCAGTGGAATGTACATTTACATTGAGTTCTGTGGAATGTACATTTACATTGAGTTCAGTGGAATGTACATTTACATTGAGTTCAGTGGAATGTACATTGACATTGAGTTCAGTGGAATGTACATTTACATTGAGTTCAGTGGAATGTACATTAATATTGAGTTCTGTGGAATGTACATTTACATTGAGTTCAGTGGAATGTACATTTATATTGAGTTCAGTGGAATGTACATTTACATTGAGTTCTGTGGAATGTACATTTATATTGAGTTCAGTGGAATGGACATTCACATTGAGTTCAGTGGAATGTACATTTATATTGAGTTCAGTGGAATGTACATTTACATTGAGTTCAGTGGAATGCACATTTATATTGAGTTCAGTGGAATGTACATTTACATTGAGTTCTGTGGAATGTACATTTATATTGAGTTCAGTGGAATGTACATTTACATTGAGTTCTGTGGAATGTACATTTATATTGAGTTCAGTGGAATGTACATTTACATTGAGTTCAGTGGAATGTACATTTACATTGAGATCAGTGGAATGTACATTTATATTGAGTTCTGTGGAATGTACATTTATATTGAGTTCAGTGGAATGTACATTTACATTGAGTTCAGTGGAATGCACATTTACATTGAGTTCTGTGGAATGTACATTTATATTGAGTTCAGTGGAATGTACCTTTATATTGAGTTCAGTGGAATGCACATTTACAGTGAGTTCAGTGGAATGCACATTTACATTGAGTTCTGTGGAATGCACATTTATATTGAGTTCAGTGGAATGTACATTTATATTGAGTTCTGTGGAATGTACATTTATATTGAGTTCAGTGGAATGTACATTTATATTGAGTTCTGTGGAATGTACATTTATATTGAGTTCAGTGGAATGTACATTTATATTGAGTTCAGTGGCATGCACATTTACATTGAGTTCTGTGGAATGTACATTTATATTGAGTTCAGTGGAATGTACATTTATATTGAGTTCAGTGGAATGCACATTTACAGTGAGTTCAGTGGAATGCACATTTACATTGAGTTCTGTGGAATGTACATTTACATTGAGTTCTGTGGAATGTACATTTATATTGAGTTCAGTGGAATGTACATTTATATTGAGTTCAGTGGAATGCACATTTACAGTGAGTTCAGTGGAATGCACATTTATATTGAGTTCAGTGGAATGTACATTTATATTGAGTTCAGTGGAATGTACATTTACATTGAGTTCAGTGGAATGTACATTAATATTGAGTTCAGTTGAATGTTCATTTACATTGAGTTCAGTGGAATGTACATTTACATTGAGTTCAGTGGAATGTACATTTATATTGAGTTCAGTGGAATGTACATTTACATTGAGTTCTGTGGAATGTACATTTACATTGAGTTCTGTGGAATGTACATTTACATTGAGTTCTGTGGAATGTACATTTATATTGAGTTCAGTGGAATGTACATTTATATTGAGTTCAGTGGAATGCACATTTACATTGAGTTCTGTGGAATGCACATTTACATTGAGTTCAGTGGAATGTACATTTATATTGAGTTCAGTGGAATGTACATTTACATTGAGTTCAGTGGAATGTACATTTTCATTGAGTTCTGTGGAATGTCCATTTATATTGAGTTCAGTGGAATGTACATTTATATTGAGTTCAGTGGAATGTACATTTACATTGAGTTCTGTGGAATGTACATTTACATTGAGTTCTGTGGAATGTACATTTACATTGAGTTCAGTGGAATGTACATTTACATTGAGTTCAGTGGAATGTACATTTATATTGAGTTCAGTGGAATGTACATTTATATTGAGTTCAGTGGAATGTACATTTACATTGAGTTCAGTGGAATGTACATTTATATTGAGTTCAGTGGAATGTACATTTATATTGAGTTCAGTGGAATGTACATTTACATTGAGTTCAGTGGAATGTACATTTATATTGAGTTCAGTGGAATGCACATTTACAGTGAGTTCAGTGGAATGCACATTTACATTGAGTTCTGTGGAATGCACATTTATATTGAGTTCAGTGGAATGTACATTTATATTGAGTTCAGTGGAATGTACATTTATATTGAGTTCAGTGGAATGCACATTTACAGTGAGTTCAGTGGAATGCACATTTACATTGAGTTCAGTGGAATGTACATTTGTATTGAGTTCTGTGGAATGCACATTTACATTGAGTTCTGTGGAATGTACATTTACATTGAGTTCAGTGGAATGTACATTTACATTGAGTTCAGTGGAATGTACATTTCCATTGAGTTCAGTGGAATGTACATTTACATTGAGTTCAGTGGAATGTACATTTACATTGAGTTCAGTGGAATGTCCATTTACATTGAGTTCAGTGGAATGTCCATTTACATTGAGTTCAGTGGAATGTACATTTATATTGAGTTCAGTGAAATGCACATTTCCATTGAGTTCAGTGGAATGTACATTTACATTGAGTTCAGTGGAATGTACATTTACATTGAGTTCAGTGGAATGTACATTTACATTGAGTTCAGTGGAATGTACATTTACATTGAGTTCAGTGGAATGTACATTTACATTGAGTTCAGTGGAATGTACATTTACATTGAGTTCAGTGGAATGTACATTTATATTGAGTTCTGTGGAATGTACATTTATATTGAGTTCAGTGGAATGTACATTTATATTGAGTTCTGTGGAATGTACATTTATATTGAGTTCTGTGGAATGTACATTTACATTGAGTTCAGTGGAATGTACATTTACATTGAGTTCAGTGGAATGTACATTTATATTGAGTTCTGTGGAATGTACATTTATATTGAGTTCTGTGGAATGTACATTAATATTGAGTTCAGTGGAATGTACATTTACAGTGAGTTCAGTGGAATGTACATTTACATTGAGTTCTGTGGAATGTACATTTATATTGAGTTCAGTGGAATGTACATTTATATTGAGTTCAGTGGTATGTAAATTCACATTGAGTTCAGTTGAATGTACATTTACATTGAGTTCAGTGGAATGTACATTTATATTGAGTTCAGTGGAATGTACATTTATATTGAGTTCAGTGGAATGCACATTTATATTGAGTTCAGTGGAATGTACATTTATATTGAGTTCAGTGGAATGCACATTTATATTGAGTTCAGTGGAATGTACATTTACATTGAGTTCAGTGGAATGTACATTTACATTGAGTTCAGTGGAATGTACATTTACATTGAGTTCAGTGGAATGTACATTAATATTGAGTTCAGTGGAATGTACATTTACATTGAGTTCAGTGGAATGTACATTTACATTGAGTTCAGTGGAATGTACATTTATATTGAGTTCAGTGGAATGTACATTGATATTGAGTTCAGTGGAATGTACATTTATATTGAGTTCTGTGGAATGTACATTTACATTGAGTTCAGTGGAATGTACATTTACATTGAGTTCAGTGGAATGTCCATTTACATTGAGTTCAGTGGAATGTACATTAATATTGAGTTCAGTGGAATGTACATTTATATTGAGTTCAGTGGAATGTACATTTACACTGAGTTCAGTGGAATGTACATTTACATTGAGTTCAGTGGAATGTACATTTATATTGAGTTCAGTGGAATGTACATTTATATTGAGTTCAGTGGAATGTACATTTACATTGAGTTCTGTGGAATGTACATTTATATTGAGTTCAGTGGAATGGACATTCACATTGAGTTCAGTGGAATGTACATTTATATTGAGTTCAGTGGAATGTACATTTACATTGAGTTCAGTGGAATGCACATTTATATTGAGTTCAGTGGAATGTACATTTACATTGAGTTCTGTGGAATGTACATTTATATTGAGTTCAGTGGAATGTACATTTACATTGAGTTCTGTGGAATGTACATTTATATTGAGTTCAGTGGAATGTACATTTACATTGAGTTCAGTGGAATGTACATTTACATTGAGATCAGTGGAATGTACATTTATATTGAGTTCTGTGGAATGTACATTTATATTGAGTTCAGTGGAATGTACATTTACATTGAGATCAGTGGAATGTACATTTATATTGAGTTCAGTGGAATGTACATTTACATTGAGTTCTGTGGAATGTACATTTATATTGAGTTCAGTGGAATGTACATTTACATTGAGTTCAGTGGAATGTACATTTACATTGAGATCAGTGGAATGTACATTTATATTGAGTTCTGTGGAATGTACATTTATATTGAGTTCTGTGGAATGTACATTTACATTGAGTTCAGTGGAATGCACATTTACATTGAGTTCTGTGGAATGTACATTTATATTGAGTTCAGTGGAATGTACCTTTATATTGAGTTCAGTGGAATGCACATTTACAGTGAGTTCAGTGGAATGCACATTTATATTGAGTTCAGTGGAATGTACATTTACATTGAGTTCAGTGGAATGTAAATTTACATTGAGTTCAGTGGAATGTACATTTACATTGAGTTCAGTGGAATGTCCATTTATATTGAGTTCAGTGGAATGTCCATTTATATTGAGTTCAGTGGTATGTAAATTCACATTGAGTTCAGTTGAATGTACATTTACATTGAGTTCAGTGGAATGTCCATTTATATTGAGTTCAGTGGTATGTAAATTCACATTGAGTTCAGTTGAATGTACATTTACATTGAGTTCAGTGGAATGTACATTTATATTGAGTTCAGTGGAATGCACATTTATATTGAGTTCAGTGGAATGTACATTTACATTAAGTTCAGTGGAATGTACATTTATATTGAGTGCAGTGGAATGTACATTTATATTGAGTTCAGTGGAATGTACATTTATATTGAGTTCAGTGGAATGTACATTTATATTGAGTTCTGTGGAATGTACATTTACATTGAGTTCAGTGGAATGTACATTTACATTGGGTTCTGTGGAATGTACATTTACATTAAGTTCAGTGGAATGTGCATTTATATTGAGTTCTCTGGAATGTACATTTACATTGAGTTCAGTGGAATGTCCATTTACATTGAGTTCTGTGGAATGTACATTTACAGTGAGTTCAGTGGAATGTACATTTACATTGAGTTCTGTGGAATGTACATTTACATTGAGTTCAGTGGAATGTACATTTATATTGAGTTCAGTGGAATGTACATTTGAATTGAGTTCAGTGGAATGTACATTTACATTGAGTTCTGTGGAATGTACATTTACATTGAGTTCAGTGGAATGTACATTTATATTGAGTTCTATGGAATGTACATTTACATTAAGTTCAGTGGAATGTACATTTACATTGAGTTCAGTGGAATGTACATTTACATTAAGTTCAGTGGAATGTGCATTTATATTGAGTTCTCTGGAATGTACATTTACATTGAGTTCAGTGGAATGTCCATTTACATTGAGTTCTGTGGAATGTACATTTACAGTGAGTTCAGTGGAATGTACATTTACATTGAGTTCTGTGGAATGTACATTTACAGTGAGTTCAGTGGAATGTACATTTACATTGAGTTCAGTGGAATGTACATTTACATTGAGTTCTGTGGAATGTACATTTACATTGAGTTCAGTGGAATGTACATTTATATTGAGTTCTGTGGAATGTACATTTACAGTGAGTTCAGTGGAATGTACATTTACATTGAGTTCTGTGGAATGTACATTTATATTGAGTTCAGTGGAATGTACATTTATATTGAGTTCAGTGGTATGTAAATTCACATTGAGTTCAGTTGAATGTACATTTACATTGAGTTCAGTGGAATGTACATTTATATTGAGTTCAGTGGAGTGCACATTTATATTGAGTTCAGTGGAATGCACATTTATATTGAGTTCAGTGGAATGTACATTTATATTGAGTTCAGTGGAATGCACATTTATATTGAGTTCAGTGGAATGTACATTTACATTGAGTTCAGTGGAATGTACATTTACATTGAGTTCAGTGGAATGTACATTTACATTGAGTTCAGTGGAAAGTACATTTGCATTGAGTTCAGTGGAATGTACATTTACATTGAGTTCAGTGGAATGTACATTTATATTGAGTTCAGTGGAATGTACATTTATATTGAGTTCAGTGGAATGTACATTTATATTGAGTTCTGTGGAATGTACATTTACATTGAGTTCAGTGGAATGTACATTTACATTGAGTTCAGTGGAATGTCCATTTACATTGAGTTCAGTGGAATGTACATTTATATTGAGTTCAGTGGAATGTACATTTATATTGAGTTCAGTGGAATGTACATTTACATTGAGTTCTGTGGAATGTACATTTACATTGAGTTCAGTGGAATGTACATTTACATTGAGTTCAGTGGAATGTACATTGACATTGAGTTCAGTGGAATGTACATTTACATTGAGTTCAGTGGAATGTACATTTATATTGAGTTCTGTGGAATGTACATTTACATTGAGTTCAGTGGAATGTACATTTATATTGAGTTCAGTGGAATGTACATTTACATTGAGTTCTGTGGAATGTACATTTATATTGAGTTCAGTGGAATGGACATTCACATTGAGTTCAGTGGAATGTACATTTATATTGAGTTCAGTAGAATGTACATTTACATTGAGTTCAGTGGAATGCACATTTATATTGAGTTCAGTGGAATGTACATTTACATTGAGTTCTGTGGAATGTACATTTATATTGAGTTCAGTGGAATGTACATTTACATTGAGTTCTGTGGAATGTACATTTATATTGAGTTCAGTGGAATGTACATTTATATTGAGTTCAGTGGAATGTACATTTACATTGAGTTCTGTGGAATGTACATTTACATTGAGTTCAGTGGAATGTACATTTACATTGAGTTCAGTGGAATGTCCAT
This sequence comes from Heptranchias perlo, assembly GCF_035084215.1. Lineage (NCBI taxonomy): Eukaryota > Metazoa > Chordata > Chondrichthyes > Hexanchiformes > Hexanchidae > Heptranchias > Heptranchias perlo. The sequence goes on from NC_090370.1 coordinate 18,792,956, forward strand.
TTACATTGAGTTCAGTGGAATGTACATTTATATTGAGTTCAGTGGAATGTACATTTATATTGAGTTCAGTGGAATGTACATTTACATTGAGTTCTGTGGAATGTACATTTACATTGAGTTCAGTGGAATGTACATTTACATTGAGTTCAGTGGAATGTACATTGACATTGAGTTCAGTGGAATGTACATTTACATTGAGTTCAGTGGAATGTACATTAATATTGAGTTCTGTGGAATGTACATTTACATTGAGTTCAGTGGAATGTACATTTATATTGAGTTCAGTGGAATGTACATTTACATTGAGTTCTGTGGAATGTACATTTATATTGAGTTCAGTGGAATGGACATTCACATTGAGTTCAGTGGAATGTACATTTATATTGAGTTCAGTGGAATGTACATTTACATTGAGTTCAGTGGAATGCACATTTATATTGAGTTCAGTGGAATGTACATTTACATTGAGTTCTGTGGAATGTACATTTATATTGAGTTCAGTGGAATGTACATTTACATTGAGTTCTGTGGAATGTACATTTATATTGAGTTCAGTGGAATGTACATTTACATTGAGTTCAGTGGAATGTACATTTACATTGAGATCAGTGGAATGTACATTTATATTGAGTTCTGTGGAATGTGCATTTATATTGAGTTCAGTGGAATGTACATTTACATTGAGTTCAGTGGAATGCACATTTACATTGAGTTCTGTGGAATGTACATTTATATTGAGTTCAGTGGAATGTACCTTTATATTGAGTTCAGTGGAATGCACATTTACAGTGAGTTCAGTGGAATGCACATTTACATTGAGTTCTGTGGAATGCACATTTATATTGAGTTCAGTGGAATGTACATTTATATTGAGTTCTGTGGAATGTACATTTATATTGAGTTCAGTGGAATGTACATTTATATTGAGTTCTGTGGAATGTACATTTATATTGAGTTCAGTGGAATGTACATTTATATTGAGTTCAGTGGCATGCACATTTACATTGAGTTCTGTGGAATGTACATTTATATTGAGTTCAGTGGAATGTACATTTATATTGAGTTCAGTGGAATGCACATTTACAGTGAGTTCAGTGGAATGCACATTTACATTGAGTTCTGTGGAATGTACATTTACATTGAGTTCTGTGGAATGTACATTTATATTGAGTTCAGTGGAATGTACATTTATATTGAGTTCAGTGGAATGCACATTTACAGTGAGTTCAGTGGAATGCACATTTATATTGAGTTCAGTGGAATGTACATTTATATTGAGTTCAGTGGAATGTACATTTACATTGAGTTCAGTGGAATGTACATTAATATTGAGTTCAGTTGAATGTTCATTTACATTGAGTTCAGTGGAATGTACATTTACATTGAGTTCAGTGGAATGTACATTTATATTGAGTTCAGTGGAATGTACATTTACATTGAGTTCTGTGGAATGTACATTTACATTGAGTTCTGTGGAATGTACATTTACATTGAGTTCTGTGGAATGTACATTTATATTGAGTTCAGTGGAATGCACATTTACATTGAGTTCTGTGGAATGTACATTTATATTGAGTTCAGTGGAATGTACATTTATATTGAGTTCAGTGGAATGCACATTTACATTGAGTTCTGTGGAATGCACATTTACATTGAGTTCAGTGGAATGTACATTTATATTGAGTTCTGTGGAATGTCCATTTATATTGAGTTCAGTGGAATGTACATTTATATTGAGTTCAGTGGAATGTACATTTACATTGAGTTCTGTGGAATGTACATTTACATTGAGTTCTGTGGAATGTACATTTACATTGAGTTCAGTGGAATGTACATTTACATTGAGTTCAGTGGAATGTACATTTATATTGAGTTCAGTGGAATGTACATTTATATTGAGTTCAGTGGAATGCACATTTACAGTGAGTTCAGTGGAATGCACATTTACATTGAGTTCTGTGGAATGCACATTTATATTGAGTTCAGTGGAATGTACATTTATATTGAGTTCAGTGGAATGTACATTTATATTGAGTTCAGTGGAATGCACATTTACAGTGAGTTCAGTGGAATGCACATTAACATTGAGTTCAGTGGAATGTACATTTGTATTGAGTTCTGTGGAATGCACATTTACATTGAGTTCTGTGGAATGTACATTTACATTGAGTTCAGTGGAATGTACATTTATATTGAGTTCAGTGGAATGTACATTTACATTGAGTTCAGTGGAATGTACATTTACATTGAGTTCAGTGGAATGTACATTTATATTGAGTTCAGTGGAATGTACATTTACATTGAGTTCAGTGGAATGTACATTTATATTGAGTTCTGTGGAATGCACATTTATATTGAGTTCAGTGGAATGTACATTTACATTGAGTTCAGTGGAATGTACATTTACATTGAGTTCAGTGGAATGTACATTTATATTGAGTTCTGTGGAATGTACATTTATATTGAGTTCTGTGGAATGCACATTTATATTGAGTTCAGTGGAATGTACATTTACATTGAGTTCTGTGGAATGTACATTTACATTGAGTTCAGTGGAATGTACATTTATATTGAGTTCAGTGGAATGTACATTTACATTGAGTTCAGTGGAATGTACATTTATATTGAGTTCTGTGGAATGCACATTTATATTGAGTTCAGTGGAATGTACATTTACATTGAGTTCAGTGGAATGTACATTTATATTGAGTTCAGTGGAATGTACATTTACATTGAGTTCTATGGAATGTACATTTACATTGAGTTCAGTGGAATGTACATTTACATTGAGTTCAGTGGAATGTACATTTATATTGAGTTCAGTGGAATGTACATTTACATTGAGTTCTGTGGAATGTACATTTACATTGAGTTCAGTGGAATGTACATTTATATTGAGTTCAGTGGAATGTACATTTACATTGAGTTCAGTGGAATGTACATTTATATTGAGTTCTGTGGAATGCACATTTATATTGAGTTCAGTGGAATGTACATTTACATTGAGTTCTGTGGAATGTACATTTACATTGAGTTCAGTGGAATGTACATTTACATTGAGTTCTGTGGAATGTACATTTACATTGAGTTCAGTGGAATGTACATTTATATTGAGTTCAGTGGAATGTACATTTACATTGAGTTCAGTGGAATGTACATTTATATTGAGTTCTGTGGAATGCACATTTATATTGAGTTCAGTGGAATGTACATTTACATTGAGTTCAGTGGAATGTACATTTATATTGAGTTCAGTGGAATGTACATTTACATTGAGTTCTGTGGAATGTACATTTACATTGAGTTCAGTGGAATGTACATTTATATTGAGTTCAGTGGAATGTACATTTACATTGAGTTCAGTGGAATGTACATTTATATTGAGTTCTGTGGAATGTACATTTATATTGAGTTCTGTGGAATGCACATTTACATTGAGTTCAGTGGAATGTACATTTACATTGAGTTCAGTGGAATGTACATTTATATTGAGTTCAGTGGAATGTACATTTACATTGAGTTCAGTGGAATGTACATTTATATTGAGTTCTGTGGAATGTACATTTATATAGAGTTCAGTGGAATGTACATTTACATTGAGTTCAGTGGAATGTACATTTATATTGAGTTCTGTGGAATGTACATTTACATTGAGTTCAGTGGAATGTACATTTATATTGAGTTCTGTGGAATGTACATTTATATTGAGTTCAGTGGAATGTACATTTATATTGAGTTCTGTGGAATGTTCATTTATATTGAGTTCAGTGGAATGTACATTTACATTGAGTTCTGTGGAATGTACATTTACATTGAGTTCTGTGGAATGTACATTTATATTGAGTTCAGTGGAATGTACATTTATATTGAGTTCTGTGGAATGCACATTTATATTGAGTTCAGTGGAATGTACATTTACATTGAGTTCAGTGGAATGCACATTTACAGTGAGTTCAGTGGAATGCACATTTACATTGAGTTCTGTGGAATGCACATTTATATTGAGTTCAGTGGAATGTACATTTACATTGAGTTCTGTGGAATGTACATTTACATTGAGTTCTGTGGAATGTACATTTACATTGAGTTCTGTGGAATGTACATTAACATTGAGTTCAGTGGAATGTACATTTATATTGAGTTCAGTGGAATGTACATTTACATTGAGTTCTGTGGAATGTACATTTACATTGAGTTCAGTGGAATGTACATTTACATTGAGTTCAGTGGAATGTACATTTATATTGAGTTCAGTGGAATGTACATTTACATTGAGTTCTGTGGAATGTACATTTACATTGAGTTCAGTGGAATGTACATTTACATTGAGTTCAGTGAAATGTACATTTACATTGAGTTCAGTGGAATGTACATTTACATTGAGTTCAGTGGAATGTACATTTACATTGAGTTCTGTGGAATGTACATTAACATTGAGTTCAGTGGAATGTACATTTACATTGAGTTCAGTGGAATGTACATTTATATTGAGTTCAGTGGAATGTACATTTATATTGAGTTCAGTGGAATGTACATTTACATTGAGTTCTGTGGAATGTACATTTACATTGAGTTCAGTGGAATGTACATTTATATTGAGTTCAGTGGAATGTACATTTATATTGAGTTCAGTGGAATGTACATTTATATTGAGTTCAGTGGAATGTACATTTATATTGAGTTCAGTGGAATGTACATTTATATTGAGTTCAGTGGAATGTACATTTATATTGAGTTCTGTGGAATGCACATTTACATTGAGTTCTGTGGAATGTACATTTATATTGAGTTCAGTGGAATGTACATTTATATTGAGTTCAGTGGAATGTACATTTATATTGAGTTCTGTGGAATGCACATTTACATTGAGTTCTGTGGAATGTACATTTATATTGAGTTCTGTGGAATGTACATTTACATTGAGTTCAGTGGAATGTACATTTACATTGAGTTCTGTGGAATGCACATTTACATTGAGTTCTGTGGAATGTACATTTATATTGAGTTCAGTGGAATGTACATTTATATTGAGTTCAGTGGAATGTACATTTACATTGAGTTCAGTGGAATGTACATTTATATTGAGTTCTGTGGAATGTACATTTATATTGAGTTCAGTGGAATGTACATTTACATTGAGTTCTGTGGAATGTACATTTATATTGAGTTCAGTGGAATGTACATTTACATTGAGTTCTGTGGAATGTACATTTACATTGAGTTCAGTGGAATGTACATTTATATTGAGTTCAGTGGAATGTACATTTATATTGAGTTCTGTGGAATGCACATTTACATTGAGTTCTGTGGAATGCACATTTACATTGAGTTCTGTGGAATGTACATTTATATTGAGTTCAGTGGAATGTACATTTATATTGAGTTCAGTGGAATGTACATTTATATTGAGTTCTGTGGAATGCACATTTACATTGCGTTCAGTGGAATGTACATTTATATTGAGTTCAGTGGAATGTGCATTTACATTGAGTTCAGTGGAATGCACATTTATATTGAGTTCAGTGGAATGTACATTTACACTGAGTTCAGTGGAATGTACATTTATATTGAGTTCTGTGGAATGCACATTTACACTGAGTTCTGTGGAATGAACATTTATATTGAGTTCAGTGGAATGTACATTTACATTGAGTTCAGTGGAATGTACATTTACATTGAGTTCTGTGGAATGCACATTTACATTGAGTTCAGTGGAATGTACATTTATATTGAGTTCAGTGGAATGTACATTTATATTGAGTTCTGTGGAATGCACATTTACATTGAATTCAGTGGAATGTACATTGACATTGAGTTCAGTGGAATGTACATTTATATTGAGTTCTGTGGAATGCACATTTACATTGAGTTCAGTGGAATGTACATTTACATTGAGTTCAGTGGAATGTACATTTATATTGAGTTCAGTGGAATGTACATTTACATTGAGTTCTGTGGAATGTACATTTACATTGAGTTCAGTGGAATGTACATTTATATTGAGTTCAGTGGAATGTACATTTACATTGAGTTCAGTGGAATGTACATTTACATTGAGTTCAGTGGAATGTACATTGACATTGAGTTCAGTGGAATGTACATTTACATTGAGTTCAGTGGAATGTACATTTATATTGAGTTCAGTGGAATGTACATTTACATTGAGTTCAGTGGAATGTACATTTACATTGAGTTCAGTGGAATGTACATTTACATTGAGTTCAGTGGAATGTACATTTATATTGAGTTCAGTGGAATGTGCATTAACATTGAGTGCAGTGGAATGTACATTTATATTGAGTTCTGTGGAATGTACATTTACATTGAGTTCAGTGGAATGTACATTTACATTGAATTCTGTGGAATGTACATTTATATTGAGTTCTGTGGAATGTACATTTATATTGAGTTCAGTGGAATGTACATTTACATTGAGTTCAGTGGAATGTACATTTACATTGAGTTCAGTGGAATGTACATTTACATTGAGTTCAGTGGAATGTACATTTACATTGAGTTCTGTGGAATGTACATTTACATTGAGTTCAGTGGAATGTACATTTACATTGAGTTCAGTGGAATGTACATTTACATTGAGTTCAGTGGAATGTACATTTATATTGAGTTCAGTGGAATGTACATTTATATTGAGTTCTGTGGAATGTACATTTACATTGAGTTCAGTGGAATGTACATTTACATTGAATTCTGTGGAATGTACATTTATATTGAGTTCTGTGGAATGTACATTTATATTGAGTTCAGTGGAATGTTCATTTATATTGAGTTCAGTGGAATGTACATTTACATTGAGTTCAGTGGAATGTACATTTATATTGAGTTCAGTGGAATGTACATTTACATTGAGTTCAGTGGAATGTTCATTTACATTGAGTTCAGTGGAATGTACATTTATATTGAGTTCAGTGGAATGTACATTTACATTGAGTTCAGTGGAATGTTCATTTACATTGAGTTCAGTGGAATGTACATTTATATTGAGTTCAGTGGAATGTACATTAACATTGAGTTCAGTGGAATGTACATTTACATTGAGTTCAGTGGAATGTACATTTATATTGAGTTCAGTGGAATGTTCATTTATATTGAGTTCAGTGGAATGAACATTTACATTGAGTTCAGTGGAATGTTCATTTACATTGAGTTCAGTGGAATGTACATTTATATTGAGTTCTGTGGAATGTACATTTACATTGAGTTCAGTGGAATGTACATTTATATTGAGTTCTGTGGAATGTACATTTACATTGAGTTCAGTGGAATGTACATTTACATTGAGTTCTGTGGAATGTACATTTACATTGAGTTCAGTGGAATGTACATTTACATTGAGTTCAGTGGAATGTACATTTATATTGAGTTCAGTGGAATGTACATTTATATTGAGTTCTGTGGAATGTACATTTACATTGAGTTCAGTGGAATGTACATTTACATTGAGTTTTGTGGAATGTACATTTACATTGAGTTCTGTGGAATGTACATTTACATTGAGTTCAGTGGAATGTACATTTATATTGAGTTCAGTGGAATGTACATTTATATTGAGTTCAGTGGAATGTACATTTACATTGAGTTCTGTGGAATCTACATTTACATTGAGTTCAGTGGAATGTACATTTACATTGAGTTCAGTGGAATGTACATTTACATTGAGTTCAGTGGAATGTACATTTATATTGAGTTCAGTGGAATGTACATTTGCATTGAGTTCTCTGGAATGTACATTTACATTGAGTTCAGTGGAATGTACATTTACATTGAGTTCAGTGGAATGTACATTTATATTGAGTTCAGTGGAATGTACATTTATATTGAGTTCAGTGGAATGTACATTTATATTGAGTTCAGTGGAATGTACATTTACATTGAGTTCAGTGGAATGTACATTTACATTGAGTTCTGTGGAATGTACATTTACATTGAGTTCAGTGGAATGTACATTTATATTGAGTTCAGTGGAATGTACATTTACATTGAGTTCAGTGGAATGTACATTTACATTGAGTTCAGTGGAATGTACATTTACATTGAGTTCAGTGGAATGTACATTTACATTGAGTTCAGTGGAATGTACATTTATATTGAGTTCAGTGGAATGTACATTTACATTGAGTTCAGTGGAATGTACATTTGCATTGAGTTCAGTGGAATGTACATTTACATTGAGTTCAGTGGAATGTACATTTATATTGAGTTCAGTGGAATGTACATTAACATTGAGTGCAGTGGAATGTACATTTATATTGAGTTCTGTGGAATGTACATTTACATTGAGTTCAGTGGAATGTACATTTACATTGAATTCTGTGGAATGTACATTTATATTGAGTTCTGTGGAATGTACATTTATATTGAGTTCAGTGGAATGTACATTTACATTGAGTTCAGTGGAATGTACATTTACATTGAGTTCAGTGGAATGTACATTTACATTGAGTTCAGTGGAATGTACATTTACATTGAGTTCAGTGGAATGTACATTTACATTGAGTTCAGTGGAATGTACATTTACATTGAGTTCAGTGGAATGTACATTTATATTGAGTTCTGTGGAATGTACATAAACATTGAGTTCAGTGGAATGTCCATTTATATTGAGTTCAGTGGAATGCACATTTATATTGAGTTCAGTGGAATGTACATTTATATTGAGTTCAGTATAATGTACATTTACATTGAGTTCAGTGGAATGTACATTTACATTGAGTTCAGTGGAATGTACATTTACATTGAGTTCAGTGGAATGTACATTTAAAGTGAGTTCAGTGGAATGTACATCAATAGTGAGTTCAGTGGAATGTGCATTTACATTGAGTTCAGTGGAATGTACATTTACATTGAGTTCAGTGGAATGTACATTTATATTGAGTTCAGTGGAATGTACATTTACATTGAGTTCTGTGGAATGCACATTTACATTGAGTTCAGTGGAATGTACATTTATATTGAGTTCAGTGGAATGTACATTTACATTGAGTTCAGTGGAATGTACATTTATATTGAGTTCAGTGGAATGTACATTTAAAGTGAGTTCAGTGGAATGTACATCAATAGTGAGTTCAGTGGAATGTGCATTTACATTGAGTTCAGTGGAATGTACATTTACATTGAGTTCAGTGGAATGCACATTTACATTGAGTTCAGTGGAATGTACATTTACATTGAGTTCAGTGGAATGTACATTAATATTGAGTTCAGTGGAATGTACATTTACATTGAGTTCAGTGGAATGTACATTTACATTGAGTTCAGTGGAATGTACATTAACATTGAGTTCAGTGGAATGTACATTTATATTGAGTTCAGTGGAATGTACATTAACATTGAGTTCAGTGGAATGTACATTTACATGGAGTTCAGTGGAATGTACATTTACATGGAGTTCAGTGGAATGTACATTTACATTGAGTTCAGTGGAATGTACATTTACATTGAGTTCTGTGGAATGAACATTTACATTGAGTTCAGTGGAATGTACATTTATATTGAGTTCAGTGGAATGTACATTTACATTGAGTTCAGTGGAATGTACATTTACATTGAGTTCAGTGGAATGTACATTTACATGGAGTTCAGTGGAATGTACATTTACATTGAGTTCAGTGGAATGTACATTTACATTGAGTTCTGTGGAATGAACATTTACATTGAGTTCAGTGGAATGTACATTTATATTGAGTTCAGTGGAATGTACATTCACACTGAGTTCTGTGGAATGTACATTAACATTGAGTTCTGTGGAATCTACATTTCCATTGAGTTCAGTGGAATGTACATTTACATTGAGTTCAGTGGAATGAACATTTACATTGAGTTCAGTGGAATGTACATTTATATTGTGTTCAGTGGAATGTACATTCACACTGAGTTCTGTGGAATGTACATTAACATTGAGTTCTGTGGAATGTACATTTACATTGAGTTCTGTGGAATGTACATTTACATTGAGTTCAGTGGAATGTACATTTGCATTGAGTTCAGTGGAATGTACATTTACATTGAGTTCAGTGGAATGTACATTTATATTGAGTTCAGTGGAATGTTCATTCATATTGAGTTCTGTGGAATGTACATTTACATTGAGTTCAGTGGAATGTACATTTATATTGAGTTCTGTGGAATGTACATTTATATTGAGTTCTGTGGAATGTACATTTACATTGAGTTCTGTGGAATGTACATTTACATTGAGTTCAGTGGAATGTACATTTGCATTGAGTTCAGTGGAATGTACATTTACATTGAGTTCAGTGGAATGTACATTTATATTGAGTTCAGTGGAATGTTCATTCATATTGAGTTCTGTGGAATGTACATTTACATTGAGTTCAGTGGAATGTACATTTATATTGAGTTCTGTGGAATGTACATTTATATTGAGTTCTGTGGAATGTACATTCATATTGAGTTCTGTGGAATGTACATTTACATTGAGTTCAGTGGAATGTACATTTACATTGAGTTCAGTGGAATGTACATTTACATTGAGTTCTGTGGAATGTACATTTACATTGAGTTCTGTGGAATGTACATTTCCATTGAGTTCAGTGGAATGTACATTTATATTGAGTTCAGTGGAATGTACATTTACATTGAGTTCTGTGGAATGTACATTTACATTGAGTTCAGTGGAATGTACATTTACATTGAGTTCAGTGGAATGTACATTTACATTGAGTTCAGTGGAATGTACATTTATATTGAGTTCAGTGGAATGTACATTTATATTGAGTTCAGTGGAATGTACATTTACATTGAGTTCAGTGGAATGTACATTTACATTGAGTTCAGTGGAATGTACATTTATATTGAGTTCTGTGGAATGTACATTTATATTGAAGTTCAGTGGAATGTACATTAACATTGAGTTCTGTGGAATGTACATTTACATTGAGTTCAGTGGAATGTACATTTATATTGAGTTCAGTGGAATGTACATTTATATTGAGTTCTGTGGAATGTACATTTATATTGAAGTTCAGTGGAATGTACATTAACATTGAGTTCAGTGGAATGTACATTTACATTGAGTTCAGTGGAATGTACATTAATATTGAGTTCAGTGGAATGTACATTAACATTGAGTTCAGTGGAATGTACATTTACATTGAGTTCAGTGGAATGTACATTAACATTGAGTTCAGTGGAATGTACATTTACATTGAGTTCTGTGGAATGTACATTTATATTGAGTTCAGTGGAATGTACATTTACATTGAGTTCAGTGGAATGTACATTTACATTGAGTTCAGTGGAATGTACATTTACATTGAGTTCTGTGGAATGTACATTTCCATTGAGTTCTGTGGAATGTACATTTCCATTGAGTTCAGTGGAATGTACATTTACATTGAGTTCAGTGGAATGTACATTTATATTGAGTTCAGTGGAATGTACATTTACATTGAGTTCTGTGGAATGTACATTTCCATTGAGTTCAGTGGAATGTACATTTACATTGAGTTCAGTGGAATGTACATTTACATTGAGTTCAGTGGAATGTACATTTATATTGAGTTCAGTGGAATGTACATTAACATTGAGTTCAGTGGAATGTACATTTATATTGAGTTCTGTGGAATGTACATTTACATTGAGTTCAGTGGAATGTACATTAACATTGAGTTCAGTGGAATGTACATTTATATTGAAGTTCAGTGGAATGTACATTAACATTGAGTTCTGTGGAATGTACATTTACATTGAGTTCAGTGGAATGTACATTTATATTGAGTTCAGTGGAATGTACATTTATATTGAGTTCTGTGGAATGTACATTTATATTGAAGTTCAGTGGAATGTACATTAACATTGAGTTCTGTGGAATGTACATTTCCATTGAGTTCAGTGGAATGTACATTTACATTGAGTTCAGTGGAATGTACATTTACATTGAGTTCAGTGGAATGTACATTTACATTGAGTTCAGTGGAATGTACATTAACATTGAGTTCAGTGGAATGTACATTTATATTGAGTTCTGTGGAATGTACATTTACATTGAGTTCAGTGGAATGTACATTAACATTGAGTTCAGTGGAATGTACATTTATATTGAGTTCTGTGGAATGTACATTTACATTGAGTTCAGTGGAATGTTCGTTTACATTGAGTTCAGTGGAATGTGCATTTACATTGAGTTCTGTGGAATGTACATTTATATTGAGTTCAGTGGAATGTACATTTACATTGAGTTCAGTGGAATGTACATTTACATTGAGTTCAGTGGAATGTACATTAATATTGAGTTCAGTGGAATGTACATTTACATTGAGTTCAGTGGAATGTACATTTACATTGAGTTCAGTGGAATGTACATTTACATTGAGTTCAGTGGAATGTACATTTACATTGAGTTCAGTGGAATGTACATTTACATTGAGTTCAGTGGAATGTACATTTATATTGAGTTCAGTGGAATGTACATTTACATTGAGTTCAGTGGAATGTACATTTACATTGAGTTCAGTGGAATGTACATTTACATTGAGTTCAGTGGAATGTACATTTACATTGAGTTCAGTGGAATGTACATTAATATTGAGTTCAGTGGAATGTACATTTACATTGAGTTCAGTGGAATGTACATTTACATTGAGTTCAGTGGAATGTACATTTACATTGAGTTCAGTGGAATGTACATTTACATTGAGTTCAGTGGAATGTACATTTACATTGAGTTCAGTGGAATGTACATTTATATTGAGTTCAGTGGAATGTACATTTATATTGACTTCAGTGGAATGTACATTTACATTGAGTTCAGTGGAATGAACATTTACATTGAGTTCAGTGGAATGTACATTAATATTGATTTCAGTGGAATGTACATTTACATTGAGTTCAGTGGAATGTACATTAATATTGAGTTCAGTGGAATGTACATTAACAGAGTTCAGTGGAATGTACATTTACATTGAGTTCAGTGGAATGTACATTAATATTGAGTTCAGTGGAATGTACATTTACATTGAGTTCAGTGGAATGTACATTTATATTGAGTTCAGTGGAATGTACATTAATATTGAGTTCAGTTGAATGTTCATTTACATTGAGTTCAGTGGAATGTACATTTATATTGAGTTCAGTGGAATGTACATTTACATTGAGTTCAGTGGAATGTACATTTACATTGAGTTCAGTGGAATGTACATTTATATTGAGTTCTGTGGAATGTACATTTACATTGAGTTCAGTGGAATGTACATTTACATTGAGTTCAGTGGAATGTCCATTTACATTGAGTTCCGTGGAATGTACATTTACATTGAGTTCTGTGGAATGAACATTTACATTGAGTTCAGTGAAATGTACATTTATATGGAGTTCAGTGGAATGTACATTTACATTGAGTTCAGTGGAATGTACATTTACATTGAGTTCAGTGGAATGTACATTTACATTGAGTTCAGTGGAATGTACATTTACACTGAGTTCAGTGGAATGTACATTTATATTGAGTTCAGTGGAATGTACATTTATATTGAGTTCAGTGGAATGTACATTTGAATTGAGTTCAGTGGAATGTACATTTACATTGAGTTCAGTGGAATGTACATTTACATTGAGTTCAGTGGAATGTACATTTATATTGAGTTCAGTGGAATGTACATTTACATTGAGTTCAGTGGAATGTACATTTACATTGAGTTCAGTGGAATGTACATTTACATTGAGTTCAGTGGAATGTACATTTCCATTGAGTTCAGTGGAATGTACATTTACATTGAGTTCAGTGGAATGTACATTAATATTGATTTCAGTGGAATGTACATTTACATTGAGTTCAGTGGAATGTACATTAATATTGAGTTCAGTGGAATGTACATGAACAGAGTTCAGTGGAATGTACATTTACATTGAGTTCAGTGGAATGTACATTTACATTGAGTTCAGTGGAATGTACATTAATATTGAGTTCAGTGGAATGTACATTTACATTGAGTTCAGTGGAATGTACATTTACATTGAGTTCAGTGGAATGTACATTTACATTGAGTTCAGTGGAATGTACATTTACATTGAGTTCAGTGGAATGTACATTTACATTGAGTTCAGTGGAATGTACATTTATATTGAGTTCAGTGGAATGTACATTTATATTGAGTTCAGTGGAATGTACATTTACATTGAGTTCAGTGGAATGAACATTTACATTGAGTTCAGTGGAATGTACATTAATATTGATTTCAGTGGAATGTACATTTACATTGAGTTCAGTGGAATGTACATTAATATTGAGTTCAGTGGAATGTACATTAACAGAGTTCAGTGGAATGTACATTTACATTGAGTTCAGTGGAATGTACATTAATATTGAGTTCAGTGGAATGTACATTTACATTGAGTTCAGTGGAATGTACATTTATATTGAGTTCAGTGGAATGTACATTAATATTGAGTTCAGTTGAATGTTCATTTACATTGAGTTCAGTGGAATGTACATTTATATTGAGTTCAGTGGAATGTACATTTACATTGAGTTCAGTGGAATGTACATTTACATTGAGTTCAGTGGAATGTACATTTATATTGAGTTCTGTGGAATGTACATTTACATTGAGTTCAGTGGAATGTACATTTACATTGAGTTCAGTGGAATGTCCATTTACATTGAGTTCAGTGGAATGTACATTTACATTGAGTTCTGTGGAATGAACATTTACATTGAGTTCAGTGAAATGTACATTTATATGGAGTTCAGTGGAATGTACATTTACATTGAGTTCAGTGGAATGTACATTTACATTGAGTTCAGTGGAATGTACATTTACATTGAGTTCAGTGGAATGTACATTTACACTGAGTTCAGTGGAATGTACATTTATATTGAGTTCAGTGGAATGTACATTTATATTGAGTTCAGTGGAATGTACATTTGAATTGAGTTCAGTGGAATGTACATTTACATTGAGTTCAGTGGAATGTACATTTACATTGAGTTCAGTGGAATGTACATTTATATTGAGTTCAGTGGAATGTACATTTACATTGAGTTCAGTGGAATGTACATTTACATTGAGTTCAGTGGAATGTACATTTACATTGAGTTCAGTGGAATGTACATTTCCATTGAGTTCAGTGGAATGTACATTTACATTGAGTTCAGTGGAATGTACATTTACATTGAGTTCTGTGGAATGTACATTTACACTGAGTTCAGTGGAATGTACATTTACATTGAGTTCAGTGGAATGTACATTTACATTGAGTTCAGTGGAATGTACATTTACATTGAGTTCAGTGGAATGTACATTTACATTGAGTTCAGTTGAATGCACATTTACATTGAGTTCAGTGGAATGTACATTTCCATTGAGTTCAGTGGAATGTACATTTATATTGAGTTCAGTGGAATGTACATTAACATTGAGTTCTCTGGAATGTACATTTACATTGAGTTCAGTGGAATGTACATTTACATTGAGTTCTGTGGAATGTACATTTACACTGAGTTCAGTGGAATGTCCATTTACATTGAGTTCAGTGGAATGTACATTTACATTGAGTTCAGTGGAATGTACATTAATAGTGAGTTCAGTGGAATGTACATTTACATTGAGTTCAGTGGAATGTACATTTACATTGAGTTCAGTGGAATGTACATTTATATTGAGTTCTGTGGAATGTACATTTACATTGAGTTCAGTGGAATGTACATTTATATTGAGTTCAGTGGAATGTACATTTATATTGAGTTCAGTGGAATATACATTAACATTGAGTTCAGTGGAATGTACATTTATATTGAGTTCAGTGGAATGTACATTAACATTGAGTTCAGTGGAATGTACATTTACATTGAGTTCTGTGGAATGTACATTTACATTGAGTTCAGTGGAATGTACATTTATATTGAGTTCAGTGGAATGTACATTTACATTGAGTTCAGTGGAATGTACATTTACATTGAGTTCAGTGGAATGTACATTTACATTGAGTTCAGTGGAATGTACATTTATATTGAGTTCAGTGAAATGTACATTTATATTGAGTTCAGTGGAATGTACATTTATATTGAGTTCAGTGGAATGTACATTAACATTGAGTTCTCTGGAATGTACATTTACATTGAGTTCAGTGGAATGTACATTTACATTGAGTTCTGTGGAATGTACATTTACACTGAGTTCAGTGGAATGTCCATTTACATTGAGTTCAGTGGAATGTACATTTATATTGAGTTCAGTGGAATGTACATTTATATTGAGTTCAGTGGAATGTACATTAACATTGAGTTCTCTGGAATGTACATTTACATTGAGTTCAGTGGAATGTACATTTACATTGAGTTCTGTGGAATGTACATTTACACTGAGTTCAGTGGAATGTCCATTTACATTGAGTTCAGTGGAATGTACATTTACATTGAGTTCAGTGGAATGTACATTAATAGTGAGTTCAGTGGAATGTACATTTACATTGAGTTCAGTGGAATGTACATTTACATTGAGTTCAGTGGAATGTACATTTATATTGAGTTCTGTGGAATGTACATTTACATTGAGTTCAGTGGAATGTACATTTATATTGAGTTCAGTGGAATGTACATTTATATTGAGTTCAGTGGAATATACATTAACATTGAGTTCAGTGGAATGTACATTTATATTGAGTTCAGTGGAATGTACATTAACATTGAGTTCAGTGGAATGTACATTTACATTGAGTTCTGTGGAATGTACATTTACATTGAGTTCAGTGGAATGTACATTTATATTGAGTTCAGTGGAATGTACATTTACATTGAGTTCAGTGGAATGTACATTTACATTGAGTTCAGTGGAATGTACATTTACATTGAGTTCAGTGGAATGTACATTTATATTGAGTTCAGTGGAATGTACATTAATATTGAGTTCAGTGGAATGTACATTTACATTGAGTTCAGTGGAATGTACATTAATATTGAGTTCAGTGGAATGTACATTTACATTGAGTTCAGTGGAATGTACATTTACATTGAGTTCAGTGGAATGTACATTTACATTGAGTTCAGTGGAATGTACATTTACATTGAGTTCAGTGGAATGTACATTTACATTGAGTTCAGTGGAATGTACATTTACATTGAGTTCAGTGGAATGTACATTTATATTGAGTTCAGTGGAATGTACATTTATATTGAGTTCAGTGGAATGTACATTTATATTGAGTTCAGTGGAATGTACATTTACATTGAGTTCAGTGGAATGAACATTTACATTGAGTTCAGTGGAATGTACATTAATATTGATTTCAGTGGAATGTACATTTACATTGAGTTCAGTGGAATGTACATTAATATTGAGTTCAGTGGAATGTACATTAATAGAGTTCAGTGGAATGTACATTTACATTGAGTTCAGTGGAATGTACATTTATATTGAGTTCAGTGGAATGTGCATTAACATTGAGTTCAGTGGAATGTACATTTACATTGAGTTCAGTGGAATGCACATTTACATTGAGTTCAGTGGAATGTACATTTATATTGAGTTCTGTGGAATGTACATTTACACTGAGTTCTGTGGAATGAACATTTATATTGAGTTCTGTGGAATGCACATTTACATTGACTTCAGTGGAATGTACATTTACATTGAGTTCAGTGGAATGTACATTTACATTGAGTTCAGTGGAATGTACATTTATATTGAGTTCTGTGGAATGTCCATAAACATTGAGTTCAGTGGAATGTCCATTTATATTGAGTTCAGTGGAATGCACATTTATATTGAGTTCAGTGGAATGTACATTTATATTGAGTTCAGTGGAATGTACATTTACATTGAGTTCAGTGGAATGTACATTTACATTGAGTTCAGTGGAATGTACATTTACATTGAGTTCAGTGGAATGTACATTTAAAGTGAGTTCAGTGGAATGTACATAAATAGTGAGTTCAGTGGAATGTGCATTTACATTGAGTTCAGTGGAATGTACATTTACATTGAGTTCAGTGGAATTTACATTTATATTGAGTTCTGAGGAATGTACATTTACATTGAGTTCTGTGGAATGCAAATTTACATTGAGTTCAGTGGAATGTACATTTACATTGAGTTCAGTGGAATGTACATTAACATTGAGTTCTGTGGAATGAACATTTACATTGAGTTCAGTGGAATGTACATTTATATTGAGTTCAGTGGAATGTACATTTATATTGAGTTCAGTGGAATGTACATTTATATTGAGTTCAGTGGAATGTACATTTATATTGAGTTCAGTGGAATGTACATTTATATTGAGTTCAGTGGAATGTACATTTACATTGAGTTCAGTGGAATGTACATTTGTATTGAGTTCTGTGGAATGTACATTTACATTGAGTTCAGTGGAATGTACATTAATATTGAGTTCTGTGGAATGTTCATTTATATTGAGTTCAGTGGAATGTACATTTACATTGAGTTCAGTGGAATGTTCATTTACATTGAGTTCAGTGGAATGTACATTTACATTGAGTTCAGTGGAATGTCCATTTATATTGAGTTCAGTGGTATGTACATTTACATTGAGTTCAGTGGAATGTACATTTACATTGAGTTCTGTGGAATGTACATTTACATTGAGTTCTGTGGAATGTACATTTACATTGAGTTCAGTGGAATGTACATTTACATTGAGTTCAGTGGAATGTACATTTACATTGAGTTCAGTGGAATGTACATTTATATTGAGTTCTGTGGAATGTACATTTATATTGAGTTCTGTGGAATGTACATTTACATTGAGTTCAGTGGAATGTACATTTACATTGAGTTCAGTGGAATGTACATTTACATTGAGTTCAGTGGAATGTACATTTAAAGTGAGTTCAGTGGAATGTACATTTATATTGAGTTCAGTGGAATGTTCATTTACATTGAGTTCAGTGGAATGTACATTTATATTGAGTTCTGTGGAATGTACATTTACATTGAGTTCAGTGGAATGTACATTTACATTGAGTTCAGTGGAATGTACATTTACATTGAGTTCAGTGGAATGTACATTTACATTGAGTTCAGTGGAATGTACATTTACATTGAGTTCAGTGGAATGTACATTTACATTGAGTTCTGTGGAATGTACATTTACATTGAGTTCAGTGGAATGTACATTTACATTGAGTTCAGTGGAATGTACATTTACATTGAGTTCAGTGGAATGTACATTTACATTGAGTTCAGTGGAATGTACATTTACATTGAGTTCTGTGGAATGTACATTTACATTGAGTTCTGTGGAATGTACATTTATATTGAGTTCTGTGGAATGTACATTGACATTGAGTTCAGTGGAATGTACATTTACATTGAGTTCAGTGGAATGTACATTTATATTGAGTTCAGTGGAATGTACATTTACATTGAGTTCAGTGGAATGTACATTTACATTGAGTTCAGTGAAATGTACATTTATATTGAGTTCTGTGGAATGTACATTTATATTGAGTTCAGTGGAATGTACATTTACATTGAGTTCAGTGGAATGTACATTTACATTGAGTTCAGTGGAATGTACATTTATATTGAGTTCTGTGGAATGTACATTGACATTGAGTTCAGTGGAATGTACATTTATATTGAGTTCAGTGGAATGTACATTTATATTGAGTTCTGTGGAATGTACATTGACATTGAGTTCAGTGGAATGTACATTTATATTGAGTTCAGTGGAATGTACATTGACATTGAGTTCAGTGGAATGTACATTTATATTGAGTTCAGTGGAATGTACATTTACATTGAGTTCAGTGGAATGTACATTTATATTGAGTTCTGTGGAATGTACATTGACATTGAGTTCAGTGGAATGTACATTTATATTGAGTTCAGTGGAATGTACATTTATATTGAGTTCTGTGGAATGTACATTGACATTGAGTTCAGTGGAATGTACATTTATATTGAGTTCTGTGGAATGTACATTGACATTGAGTTCAGTGGAATGTACATTTATATTGAGTTCTGTGGAATGTACATTGACATTGAGTTCAGTGGAATGTACATTTACATTGAGTTCAGTGGAATGTACATTTATATTGAGTTCAGTGGAATGTACATTTACATTGAGTTCAGTGGAATGTACATTTACATTGAGTTCAGTGGAATGTACATTTACATTGAGTTCAGTGGAATGTACATTTATATTGAGTTCAGTGGAATGTACATTTATATTGAGTTCAGTGGAATGTACATTTACATTGAGTTCAGTGGAATGTACATTTACATTGAGTTCAGTGGAATGTTCATTTACATTGAGTTCAGTGGAATGTACATTTATATTGAGTTCAGTGGAATGTACATTTACATTGAGTTCAGTGGAATGTACATTTACATTGAGTTCAGTGGAATGTACATTTATATTGAGTTCAGTGGAATGTACATTTATATTGAGTTCAGTGGAATGTACATTTATATTGAGTTCAGTGGAATGTACATTTACATTGAGTTCAGTGGAATGTACATTTACATTGAGTTCTGTGGAATGTACATTTACATTGAGTTCAGTGGAATGTACATTTATATTGAGTTCAGTGGAATGTACATTTATATTGAGTTCAGTGGAATGTACATTTATATTGAGTTCAGTGGAATGTACATTAATATTGAGTTCAGTGGAATGTACATTTATATTGAGTTCAGTGGAATGTACATTTACATTGAGTTCTGTGGAATGTACATTAATATTGAGTTCAGTGGAATGTACATTTACATTGAGTTCAGTGGAATGTACATTTATATTGAGTTCAGTGGAATGTACATTTACATTGAGTTCTGTGGAATGTACATTTACATTGAGTTCAGTGGAATGTACATTTACATTGAGTTCTGTGGAATGTACATTTACACTGAGTTCAGTGGAATGTACATTTTCATTGAGTTCAGTGGAATGTTCATTTACATTGAGTTCAGTGGAATGTACATTTATATTGAGTTCAGTGGAATGTACATTTACATTGAGTTCAGTGGAATGTACATTTATATTGAGTTCAGTGGAATGTACATTTACATTGAGTTCAGTGGAATGTACATTTACATTGAGTTCAGTGGAATGTACATTTACATTGAGTTCAGTGGAATGTACATTTATATTGAGTTCAGTGGAATGTACATTTACATTGAGTTCAGTGGAATGTACATTTGCATTGAGTTCTGTGGAATGTACATTTACATTGAGTTCAGTGGAATGTACATTTACATTGAGTTCAGTGGAATGTCCATTTACATTGAGTTCTGTGGAATGTACATTTACATTGAGTTCAGTGGAATGTACATTTACATTGAGTTCAGTGGAATGTACATTTATATTGAGTTCAGTGGAATGTACATTTACATTGAGTTCAGTGGAATGTACATTTACATTGAGTTCAGTGGAATGTACATTTACATTGAGTTCAGTGGAATGTACATTTACATTGAGTTCAGTGGAATGTACATTTACATTGAGTTCAGTGGAATGTACATTTACATTGAGTTCAGTGGAATGTACATTTGTATTGAGTTCAGTGGAATGTACATTTACATTGAGTTCAGTGGAATGTACATTTACATTGAGTTCAGTGGAATGTACATTTATATTGAGTTCAGTGGAATGTACATTTACATTGAGTTCAGTGGAATGTACATTTGCATTGAGTTCTGTGGAATGTACATTTACATTGAGTTCAGTGGAATGTACATTTACATTGAGTTCAGTGGAATGTACATTTACATTGAGTTCAGTGGAATGTACATTTATATTGAGTTCAGTGGAATGTACATTTACATTGAGTTCAGTGGAATGTACATTTACATTGAGTTCAGTGGAATGTACATTTATATTGAGTTCAGTGGAATGTACATTTACATTGAGTTCAGTGGAATGTACATTTACATTGAGTTCAGTGGAATGTACATTTATATTGAGTTCAGTGGAATGTACATTTACATTGAGTTCAGTGGAATGTACATTTACATTGAGTTCAGTGGAATGTACATTTATATTGAGTTCAGTGGAATGTACATTAACATTGAGTTCAGTGGAATGTACATTTATATTGAGTTCTGTGGAATGTACATTTACATTGAGTTCAGTGGAATGTACATTTACATTGAATTCTGTGGAATGTACATTTATATTGAGTTCTGTGGAATGTACATTTACATTGAGTTCAGTGGAATGTACATTTACATTGAGTTCAGTGGAATGTACATTTACATTGAGTTCTGTGGAATGTACATTTATATTGAGTTCGGTGGAATGTACATTTATATTGAGTTCTGTGGAATGTACATTTACATTGAGTTCAGTGGAATGTACATTTACATTGAGTTCAGTGGAATGTACATTTACATTGAGTTCAGTGGAATGTACATTTACATTGAGTTCAGTGGAATGTACATTTATATTGAGTTCAGTGGAATGTACATTTACATTGAGTTCTCTGGAATGTACATTTATATTGAGTTCAGTGGAATGTACATTTATATTGAGTTCAGTGGAATGTACATTTACATTGAGTTCTCTGGAATGTACATTTATATTGAGTTCAGTGGAATGTACATTTATATTGAGTTCAGTGGAATGTACATTTACATTGAGTTCTGTGGAATGTACATTTATATTGAGTTCTGTGGAATGTACATTTACATTGAGTTCTCTGGAATGTACATTTACATTGAGTTCAGTGGAATGTACATTTATATTGAGTTCAGTGGAATGTACATTTACATTGAGTTCAGTGGAATGTACATTTACATTGAGTTCAGTGGAATGTACATTTACATTGAGTTCAGTGGAATGTACATTTATATTGAGTTCAGTGGAATGTACATTTACATTGAGTTCAGTGGAATGTACATTTACATTGAGTTCAGTGGAATGTACATTTACATTGAGTTCAGTGGAATGTACATTTACATTGAGTTCAGTGGAATGTACATTTACATTGAGTTCAGTGGAATGTACATTTACATTGAGTTCAGTGGAATGCACATTTATATTGAGTTCAGTGGAATGTACATTTACATTGAGTTCAGTGGAATGTACATTTACATTGAGTTCAGTGGAATGTACATTTATATTGAGTTCAGTGGAATGTACATTTACATTGAGTTCAGTGGAATGTACATTTGCATTGAGTTCTGTGGAATGTACATTTACATTGAGTTCAGTAGAATGTACATTTACATTGAGTTCAGTGGAATGTACATTTACATTGAGTTCAGTGGAATGTACATTTATATTGAGTTCAGTGGAATGTACATTTATATTGAGTTCAGTGGAATGTACATTTACATTGAGTTCAGTGGAATGTACATTTACATTGAGTTCAGTGGAATGTACATTTATATTGAGTTCAGTGGAATGTACATTTACATTGAGTTCAGTGGAATGTACATTTAAATTGAGTTCTGTGGAATGTACATTTACATTGAGTTCAGTGGAATGTACATTTATATTGAGTTCTGTGGAATGTACATTTACATTGAGTTCAGTGGAATGTACATTTCTATTGAGTTCTGTGGAATGTACATTTACATTGAGTTCTGTGGAATGTACATTTATATTGAGTTCTGTGGAATGTACATTTATATTGAGTTCTGTGGAATGTACATTTACATTGAATTCTGTGGAATGTACATTTACATTGAGTTCAGTGGAATGTACATTTACATTGAGTTCAGTGGAATGTACATTTATATTGAGTTCAGTGGAATGTACATTAATATTGAGTTCAGTTGAATGTACATTTACATTGAGTTCAGTGGAATGTCCATTTATATTGAGTTCAGTGGAATGTACATTTCCATTGAGTTCTGTGGAATGTACATTTATATTGAGTTCAGTGGAATGTCCAATTATATTGAGTTCAGTGGAATGTACATTTACATTGAGTTCAGTGGAATGTACATTTACATTGAGTTCTGTGGAATGTACATTTACATTGAGTTCAGTGGAATGTACATTTACATTGAGTTCTCTGGAATGTACATTTACATTGAGTTCTGTGGAATGTACATTTATATTGAGTTCTGTGGAATGTACATTTACATTGAGTTCAGTGGAATGTACATTTACATTGAGTTCTCTGGAATGTACATTTACATTGAGTTCTGTGGAATGTACATTTACATTGAGTTCAGTGGAATGTACATTTACATTGAGTTCAGTGGAATGTACATTTACATTGAGTTCTCTGGAATGTACATTTACATTGAGTTCTGTGGAATGTACATTTATATTGAGTTCAGTGGAATGTACATTTACATTGAGTTCTCTGGAATGTACATTTACATTGAGTTCAGTGGAATGTACATTTCCATTGAGTTCAGTGGAATGTACATTTACATTGAGTTCAGTGGAATGTACATTTACATTGAGTTCAGTGGAATGTACATTGACATTGAGTTCAGTGGAATGTACATTTACATTGAGTTCAGTGGAATGTACATTTACATTGAGTTCAGTGGAATGTACATTTACATTGAGTTCTGTGGAATGTACATTTATATTGAGTTCAGTGGAATGTACATTTACATTGTGTTCAGTGGAATGTCCATTTCCATTGAGTTCAGTGGAATGTACATTTATATTGAGTTCAGTGGAATGGACATTTACATTGAGTTCTGTGGAATGTACATTAACATTGAGTTCAGGGGAATGTACATTTATATTGAGTTCTGTGGAATGTACATTTATATTGAGTTCAGTGGAATGTACATTTACATTGAGTTCAGTGGAATGTTCATTTATATTGAGTTCAGTGGAATGTACATTTACATTGAGTTCAGTGGAATGTACATTTACATTGTGTTCAGTGGAATGTCCATTTCCATTGAGTTCAGTGGAATGTACATTTATATTGAGTTCAGTGGAATGTACATTTATATTGAGTTCAGTGGAATGTACATTTATATTGAGTTCAGTGGAATGTACATTTACATTGAGTTCAGTGGAATGTACATTTACATTGAGTTCAGTTGAATGTACATTTATATTGAGTTCAGTGGAATGTACATTTACATTGAGTTCAGTGGAATGTACATTTACATTGTGTTCAGTGGAATGTCCATTTCCATTGAGTTCAGTGGAATGTACATTTATATTGAGTTCAGTGGAATGGACATTTACATTGAGTTCTGTGGAATGTACATTAACATTGAGTTCAGTGGAATGTACATTTACATTGAGTTCAGTGGAATGTACATTTATACTGAGTTCAGTGGAATGTCCATTTATATTGAGTTCTGTGGAATGTCCATTTATATTGAAGTTCAGTGGAATGTACATTTACATTGAGTTCAGTGGAATGTACATTAATATTGAGTTCAGTGGAATGTACATTTACATTGAGTTCAGTGGAATGTACATTTACATTGAGTTCAGTGGAATGTACATTTATACTGAGTTCAGTGGAATGTCCATTTATATTGAGTTCAGTGGAATGTACATTTATATTGAGTTCAGTGGAATGTACATTTATATTGAGTTCAGTGGAATGTACATTTACATTGAGTTCAGTGGAATGTACATTTACATTGAGTTCAGTGGAATGTACATTTACATTGAGTTCAGTGGAATGTACATTTACATTGAGTTCTGTGGAATGTACATTTATATTGAGTTCAGTGGAATGTACATTTATATTGAGTTCAGTGGAATGCACATTTACATTGACTTCTGTGGAATGTACATTTATATTGAAGTTCAGTGGAATGTACATTAACATTGAGTTCTGTGGAATGTACATTTACATTGAGTTCAGTGGAATGTACATTTACATTGAGTTCAGTGGAATGTACATTTATATTGAGTTCAGTGGAATGTACATTTATATTGAGTTCAGTGGAATGTCCATTTATATTGAGTTCTGTGGAATGTCCATTTATATTGAAGTTCAGTGGAATGTACATTTACATTGAGTTCAGTGGAATGTACATTAATATTGAGTTCAGTGGAATGTACATTTACATTGAGTTCAGTGGAATGTACATTTACATTGAGTTCAGTGGAATGTACATTTATACTGAGTTCAGTGGAATGTCCATTTATATTGAGTTCAGTGGAATGTACATTTACATTGAGTTCAGTGGAATGTACATTTATATTGAGTTCAGTGGAATGTACATTTACATTGAGTTCAGTGGAATGTACATTTACATTGAGTTCAGTGGAATGTACATTTACATTGAGTTCAGTGGAATGTACATTTACATTGAGTTCTGTGGAATGTACATTTATATTGAGTTCAGTGGAATGTACATTTATATTGAGTTCAGTGGAATGCACATTTACATTGACTTCTGTGGAATGTACATTTATATTGAAGTTCAGTGGAATGTACATTAACATTGAGTTCTGTGGAATGTACATTTACATTGAGTTCAGTGGAATGTACATTTATATTGAGTTCAGTGGAATGTACATTTATATTGAGTTCAGTGGAATGTACATTAACATTGAGTTCAGTGGAATGTACATTTACATTGAGTTCAGTGGAATGTACATTAATATTGAGTTCAGTGGAATGTACATTAACATTGAGTTCAGTGGAATGTACATTTATATTGAGTTCTGTGGAATGTACATTTACATTGAGTTCAGTGGAATGTTCGTTTACATTGAGTTCAGTGGAATGTGCATTTACATTGAGTTCAGTGGAATGTACATTTATATTGAGTTCAGTGGAATGTACATTAACATTGAGTTCAGTGGAATGTACATTTACATTGAGTTCAGTGGAATGTACATTTATATTGAGTTCAGTGGAATGTACATTAACATTGAGTTCAGTGGAATGTACATTTACATTGAGTTCAGTGGAATGTACATTAATATTGAGTTCAGTGGAATGTACATTAACATTGAGTTCAGTGGAATGTACATTAACATTGAGTTCAGTGGAATGTACATTTATATTGAGTTCTGTGGAATGTACATTTACATTGAGTTCAGTGGAATGTACATTTACATTGAGTTCAGTGGAATGTACATTTACATTGAGTTCAGTGGAATGTACATTAACATTGAGTTCAGTGGAATGTACATTTATATTGAGTTCTGTGGAATGTACATTTACATTGAGTTCAGTGGAATGTTCGTTTCCATTGAGTTCAGTGGAATGTGCATTTACATTGAGTTCTGTGGAATGTACATTTTGTATTGAGTTCAGTGGAATGTACATTTACATTGAGTTCAGTGGAATGTACATTTACATTGAGTTCAGTGGAATGTACATTAATATTGAGTTCAGTGGAATGTACATTTACATTGAGTTCAGTGGAATGTACATTTACATTGAGTTCAGTGGAATGTACATTTACATTGAGTTCAGTGGAATGTACATTTACATTGAGTTCAGTGGAATGTACATTTACATTGAGTTCAGTGGAATGTACATTTACATTGAGTTCAGTGGAATGTACATTT
This sequence comes from Heptranchias perlo, assembly GCF_035084215.1. Classification (NCBI taxonomy): domain Eukaryota; kingdom Metazoa; phylum Chordata; class Chondrichthyes; order Hexanchiformes; family Hexanchidae; genus Heptranchias; species Heptranchias perlo. Next base: position 18,820,364 of record NC_090370.1, read on the forward strand.
ACATTGAGTTCAGTGGAATGTACATTTATATTGAGTTCAGTGGAATGTACATTTACATTGAGTTCAGTGGAATGTACATTTACATTGAGTTCAGTGGAATGTACATTTACACTGAGTTCAGTGGAATGTACATTTATATTGAGTTCAGTGGAATGTACATTTACATTGAGTTCAGTGGAATGTACATTTACACTGAGTTCAGTGGAATGTACATTTATATTGAGTTCAGTGGAATGTACATTTATATTGAGTTCTGAGGAATGTACATTTACACTGAGTTCAGTGGAATGTACATTTACATTGAGTTCAGTGGAATGTACATTTATATTGAGTTCAGTGGAATGTACATTTACATTGAGTTCAGTGGAATGTACATTTACATTGAGTTCAGTGGAATGTACATTTACATTGAGTTCAGTGGAATGTACATTTACATTGAGTTCAGTGGAATGTACATTTATATTGAGTTCAGTGGAATGTACATTTATATTGAGTTCTGAGGAATGTACATTTACACTGAGTTCAGTGGAATGCACATTTACATTGAGTTCAGTGGAATGTACATTAATAGTGAGTTCAGTGGAATGTACATTTACATTGAGTTCAGTGGAATGTACATTTACATTGAGTTCAGTGGAATGTACATTAATAGTGAGTTCAGTGGAATGTACATTTGTATTGAGTTCAGTGGAATGTACATTTACATTGAGTTCAGTGGAATGTACATTTACATTGCGTTCAGTGGAATGTACATTTACATTGAGTTCAGTGGAATGTACATTTACATTGAGTTCAGTGGAATGTACATTTATATTGAGTTCTGTGGAATGTACATTTATATTGAGTTCTGTGGAATGTACATTTACATTGAGTTCAGTGGAATGTACATTTATATTGAGTTCAGTGGAATGTACATTTATATTGAGTTCAGTGGAATGTACATTAACATTGAGTTCAGTGGAATGTACATTTATATTGAGTTCAGTGGAATGTACATTTATATTGAGTTCAGTGGAATGTACATTTATATTGAGTTCTGTGGAATGTACATTTACATTGAGTTCAGTGGAATGTACATTTATATTGAGTTCAGTGGAATGTACATTTATATTGAGTTCAGTGGAATGTACATTAACATTGAGTTCAGTGGAATGTACATTTACATTGAGTTCAGTGGAATGAACATTTACATTGAGTTCAGTGGAATGTACATTAATATTGATTTCAGTGGAATGTACATTTACATTGAGTTCAGTGGAATGTACATTAATATTGAGTTCAGTGGAATGTACATTAACAGCGTTCAGTGGAATGTACATTTACATTGAGTTCAGTGGAATGTACATTAATATTGAGTTCAGTGGAATGTACATTTACATTGAGTTCAGTGGAATGTACATTAATATTGAGTTCAGTTGAATGTTCATTTACATTGAGTTCAGTGGAATGTACATTTATATTGAGTTCAGTGGAATGTACATTTACATTGAGTTCAGTGGAATGTACATTTACATTGAGTTCTGTGGAATGTCCATTTACATTGAGTTCAGTGGAATGTACATTTACATTGAGTTCAGTGGAATGTACATTAACATTGAGTTCAGTGGAATGTCCATTTACATTGAGTTCAGTGGAATGTACATTTACATTGAGTTCAGTGGAATGTACATTTACATTGAGTTCTGTGGAATGAACATTTACATTGAGTTCAGTGAAATGTACATTTACATGGAGTTCAGTGGAATGTACATTTACACTGAGTTCAGTGGAATGTACATTTACATTGAGTTCTGTGAAATGAACATTTACATTGAGTTCAGTGAAATGTACATTTACATGGAGTTCAGTGGAATGTACATTTACATTGAGTTCAGTGGAATGTACATTTACACTGAGTTCAGTGGAATGTACATTTACATTGAGTTCTGTGAAATGAACATTTACATTGAGTTCAGTGAAATGTACATTTACATGGAGTTCTGTGGAATGTACATTTACATTGAGTTCAGTGGAATGTACATTTACATTGAGTTCAGTGGAATGTACATTTACATTGAGTTCAGTGGAATGTACATTTACACTGAGTTCAGTGGAATGTTCATTTACATTGAGTTCAGTGGAATGTACATTTACATTGAGTTCAGTGGAATGTACATTAATATTGAGTTCAGTGGAATGTACATTTACACTGAGTTCTGTGGAATGTACATTTATATTGAGTTCAGTGGAATGTACATTTACACTGAGTTCTGTGGAATGTACATTTATATTGAGTTCAGTGGAATGTACATTTACATTGAGTTCAGTGGAATGTACATTTCCATTGAGTTCAGTGGAATGTACATTTACATTGAGTTCTGTGGAATGTACATTTACATTGAGTTCAGTGGAATGTACATTTACATTGAGTTCAGTGGAATGTACATTTACATTGAGTTCAGTGGAATGTACATTTACACTGAGTTCAGTGGAATGTTCATTTACATTGAGTTCAGTGGAATGTACATTTACATTGAGTTCAGTGGAATGTACATTTACACTGAGTTCTGTGGAATGTACATTTATATTGAGTTCAGTGGAATGTACATTTACATTGAGTTCAGTGGAATGTACATTTACACTGAGTTCAGTGGAATGTTCATTTACATTGAGTTCAGTGGAATGTACATTTACATTGAGTTCAGTGGAATGTACATTTACACTGAGTTCTGTGGAATGTACATTTATATTGAGTTCAGTGGAATGTACATTTACATTGAGTTCTGTGGAATGTACATTTACATTGAGTTCAGTGGAATGTACATTTACATTGAGTTCTGTGGAATGTACATTTACATTGAGTTCAGTGGAATGTACATTTACATTGAGTTCAGTGGAATGTACATTTCCATTGAGTTCAGTGGAATGTACATGTACATTGAGTTCTGTGGAATGTACATTTACATTGAGTTCAGTGGATTGTACATTTATATTGAGTTCTGTGGAATGTACATTTACATTGAGTTCTGTGGAATGTACATTTACACTGAGTTCAGTGGAATGTACATTTACATTGAGTTCAGTGGAATGTACATTTACATTGAGTTCAGTGGAATGTACATTTACATTGAGTTCAGTGGAATGTACATTTACATTGAGTTCTGTGGAATGTACATTTACATTGAGTTCAGTGGAATGTACATTTATATTGAGTTCTGTGGAATGTACATTTACATTGAGTTCTGTGGAATGCACATTTACACTGAGTTCAGTGGAATGTACATTTACATTGAGTTCAGTGGAATGTACATTTCCATTGAGTTCAGTGGAATGTACATTTACATTGAGTTCAGTGGAATGTACATTTATATTGAGTTCTGTGGAATGTACATTTACATTGAGTTCAGTGGAATGTACATTTATATTGAGTTCAGTGGAATGTACATTTATATTGAGTTCAGTGGAATGTACATTAACATTGAGTTCAGTGGAATGTACATTTATATTGAGTTCAGTGGAATGTACATTTATATTGAGTTCAGTGGAATGTACATTTACATTGAGTTCTGTGGAATGTACATTTATATTGAGTTCTGTGGAATGTACATTTATATTGAGTTCAGTGGAATGTACATTTGCACTGAGTTCAGTGGAATGTACATTTACATTGAGTTCTGTGGAATGTACATTTATATTGAGTTCAGTGGAATGTACATTTGCACTGAGTTCAGTGGAATGTACATTTACATTGAGTTCTGTGGAATGTACATTTACATTGAGTTCAGTGGAATGTACATTTACATTGAGTTCAGTGGAATGTACATTTCCATTGAGTTCAGTGGAATGTACATGTACATTGAGTTCTGTGGAATGTACATTTACATTGAGTTCAGTGGAATGTACATTTATATTGAGTTCTGTGGAATGTACATTTACATTGAGTTCTGTGGAATGTACATTTACACTGAGTTCAGTGGAATGTACATTTACATTGAGTTCAGTGGAATGTACATTTACATTGAGTTCAGTGGAATGTACATTTACATTGAGTTCAGTGGAATGTACATTTACATTGAGTTCTGTGGAATGTACATTTACATTGAGTTCAGTGGAATGTACATTTATATTGAGTTCTGTGGAATGTACATTTACATTGAGTTCTGTGGAATGTACATTTACACTGAGTTCACTGGAATGTACATTTACATTGAGTTCAGTGGAATGTACATTTCCATTGAGTTCAGTGGAATGTACATTTACATTGAGTTCAGTGGAATGTACATTTATATTGAGTTCTGTGGAATGTACATTTACATTGAGTTCAGTGGAATGTACATTTATATTGAGTTCAGTGGAATGTACATTTATATTGAGTTCAGTGGAATGTACATTAACATTGAGTTCAGTGGAATGTACATTTATATTGAGTTCAGTGGAATGTACATTAACATTGAGTTCAGTGGAATGTACATTTACATTGAGTTCTGTGGAATGTACATTTACATTGAGTTCAGTGGAATGTACATTTATATTGAGTTCAGTGGAATGTACATTTACATTGAGTTCAGTGGAATGTACATTTACATTGAGTTCAGTGGAATGTACATTAATATTGAGTTCAGTGGAATGTACATTTACATTGAGTTCAGTGGAATGTACATTAATATTGAGTTCAGTGGAATGTACATTTACATTGAGTTCAGTGGAATGTACATTTACATTGAGTTCAGTGGAATGTACATTTACATTGAGTTCAGTGGAATGTACATTTACATTGAGTTCAGTGGAATGTTCATTTACATTGAGTTCAGTGGAATGTACATTTACATTGAGTTCAGTGGAATGTACATTTATATTGAGTTCAGTGGAATGTACATTTATATTGAGTTCAGTGGAATGTACATTTATATTGAGTTCAGTGGAATGTACATTTACATTGAGTTCAGTGGAATGAACATTTACATTGAGTTCAGTGGAATGTACATTAATATTGATTTCAGTGGAATGTACATTTACATTGAGTTCAGTGGAATGTACATTAGTATTGAGTTCAGTGGAATGTACATTAATAGAGTTCAGTGGAATGTACATTTACATTGAGTTCACTGGAATGTACTTTTATATTGAGTTCAGTGGAATGTACATTAATATTGAGTTCAGTTGAATGTTCATTTACATTGAGTTCAGTGGAATGGACATTTATATTGAGTTCAGTGGAATGTACATTTACATTGAGTTCTGTGGAATGTCCATTTACATTGAGTTCAGTGGAATGTACATTTACATTGAGTTCAGTGGAATGTACATTTACATTGAGTTCAGTGGAATGTACATTTACATTGAGTTCAGTGGAATGTACATTTACATTGAGTTCAGTGGAATGTACATTTATATTGAGTTCAGTGGAATGTACATTTATATTGAGTTCAGTGGAATGTACATTTACATTGAGTTCAGTGGAATGTACATTTACATTGAGTTCAGTGGAATGTACATTTACATTGAGTTCAGTGGAATGTACATTAATATTGAGTTCAGTGGAATGTACATTAATATTGAGTTCAGTTGAATGTTCATTTACATTGAGTTCAGTGGAATGTACATTTATATTGAGTTCAGTGGAATGTACATTTACATTGAGTTCAGTGGAATGTACATTTACATTGAGTTCAGTGGAATGTACATTTCCATTGAGTTCAGTGGAATGTACATTTACATTGAGTTCTGTGGAATGTACATTTACATTGAGTTCAGTGGAATGTACATTTATATTGAGTTCTGTGGAATGTACATTTACATTGAGTTCTGTGGAATGTACATTTACACTGAGTTCAGTGGAATGTACATTTACATTGAGTTCAGTGGAATGTACATTTACATTGAGTTCAGTGGAATGTACATTTACATTGAGTTCAGTGGAATGTACATTTATATTGAGTTCTGTGGAATGTACATTTACATTGAGTTCTGTGGAATGTACATTTACATTGAGTTCAGTGGAATGTACATTTACATTGAGTTCAGTGGAATGTACATTTACATTGAGTTCAGTGGAATGTACATTAATATTGAGTTCAGTGGAATGTACATTAATATTGAGTTCAGTTGAATGTTCATTTACATTGAGTTCAGTGGAATGTACATTTATATTGAGTTCAGTGGAATGTACATTTACATTGAGTTCAGTGGAATGTACATTTACATTGAGTTCTGTGGAATGTACATTTACATTGAGTTCAGTGGAATGTACATTTACATTGAGTTCAGTGGAATGTACATTTACATTGAGTTCAGTGGAATGTCCATTTACATTGAGTTCAGTGGAATGTACATTTACATTGAGTTCTGTGGAATGAACATTTACATTGAGTTCAGTGGAATGTCCATTTACATTGAGTTCAGTGGAATGTACATTTACATTGAGTTCAGTGGAATGTACATTTACATTGAGTTCTGTGGAATGTACATTTACATTGAGTTCAGTGGAATGTACATTTACATTGAGTTCAGTGGAATGTACATTTACATTGAGTTCAGTGGAATGTACATTTATATTGAGTTCTGTGGAATGTACATTTATATTGAGTTCTGTGGAATGTTCATTTACATTGAGTTCAGTGGAATGTACATTTACATTGAGTTCAGTGGAATGTACATTAATAGTGAGTTCAGTGGAATGTACATTTACATTGAGTTCAGTGGAATGTACATTTACATTGAGTTCAGTGGAATGTACATTTATATTGAGTTCTGTGGAATGTACATTTACATTGAGTTCAGTGGAATGTACATTTATATTGAGTTCAGTGGAATGTACATTTATATTGAGTTCAGTGGAATGTACATTAACATTGAGTTCAGTGGAATGTACATTTATATTGAGTTCAGTGGAATGTACATTAACATTGAGTTCAGTGGAATGTACATTTACATTGAGTTCTGTGGAATGTACATTTACATTGAGTTCTGTGGAATGTACATTTACATTGAGTTCAGTGGAATGTACATTTACATTGAGTTCAGTGGAATGTACATTTATATTGAGTTCAGTGGAATGTACATTTATATTGAGTTCAGTGGAATGTACATTAACATTGAGTTCAGTGGAATGTACATTTACATTGAGTTCTGTGGAATGTACATTTACATTGAGTTCTGTGGAATGTACATTTACATTGAGTTCAGTGGAATGTACATTTACATTGAGTTCAGTGGAATGTACATTTATATTGAGTTCAGTGGAATGTACATTTACATTGAGTTCTGTGGAATGTACATTTACATTGAGTTCTGTGGAATGTACATTTACATTGAGTTCAGTGGAATGTACATTTACATTGAGTTCAGTGGAATGTACATTTACATTGAGTTCAGTGGAATGTACATTTACATTGAGTTCAGTGGAATTTACATTAATATTGAGTTCAGTGGAATGTACATTTACATTGAGTTCAGTGGAATGTACATTTACATTGAGTTCAGTGGAATGTACATTTACATTGAGTTCAGTGGAATGTACATTTATATTGAGTTCAGTGGAATGTACATTTACATTGAGTTCAGTGGAATGTACATTTACATTGAGTTCAGTGGAATGTACATTTATATTGAGTTCAGTGGAATGTACATTTATATTGAGTTCAGTGGAATGTACATTTATATTGAGTTCAGTGGAATGTACATTTACATTGAGTTCAGTGGAATGAACATTTACATTGAGTTCAGTGGAATGTACATTAATATTGATTTCAGTGGAATGTACATTTACATTGAGTTCAGTGGAATGTACATTAATATTGAGTTCAGTGGAATGTACATTAACAGCGTTCAGTGGAATGTACATTTACATTGAGTTCAGTGGAATGTACATTAATATTGAGTTCAGTGGAATGTACATTTACATTGAGTTCAGTGGAATGTACATTTATATTGAGTTCAGTGGAATGTACATTAATATTGAGTTCAGTTGAATGTTCATTTACATTGAGTTCAGTGGAATGTACATTTATATTGAGTTCAGTGGAATGTACATTTACATTGAGTTCAGTGGAATGTACATTTACATTGAGTTCTGTGGAATGTCCATTTACATTGAGTTCAGTGGAATGTACATTTACATTGAGTTCAGTGGAATGTACATTTACATTGAGTTCAGTGGAATGTCCATTTACATTGAGTTCAGTGGAATGTACATTTACATTGAGTTCAGTGGAATGTACATTTACATTGAGTTCTGTGGAATGAACATTTACATTGAGTTCAGTGAAATGTACATTTACATGGAGTTCAGTGGAATGTACATTTACATTGAGTTCAGTGGAATGTACATTTACACTGAGTTCAGTGGAATGTACATTTACATTGAGTTCTGTGGAATGAACATTTACATTGAGTTCAGTGAAATGTACATTTACATGGAGTTCAGTGGAATGTACATTTACATTGAGTTCAGTGGAATGTACATTTACATTGAGTTCAGTGGAATGTACATTTACATTGAGTTCAGTGGAATGTACATTTACACTGAGTTCAGTGGAATGTACATTTATATTGAGTTCAGTGGAATGTACATTTATATTGAGTTCAGTGGAATGTACATTTGAATTGAGTTCAGTGGAATGTACATTTACATTGAGTTCAGTGGAATGTACATTTACATTGAGTTCAGTGGAATGTACATTTATATTGAGTTCAGTGGAATGTACATTTACATTGAGTTCAGTGGAATGTACATTTACATTGAGTTCAGTGGAATGTACATTTCCATTGAGTCCAGTGGAATGTACATTTACATTGAGTTCAGTGGAATGTACATTTACATTGAGTTCAGTGGAATGTACATTTCCATTGAGTCCAGTGGAATGTCCATTTAAATTGAGTTCAGTGGAATGTACATTTACACTGAGTTCAGTGGAATGTACATTTACATTGAGTTCTGTGGAATGTACATTTACATTGAGTTCAGTGGAATGTACATTTACATTGAGTTCAGTGGAATGTACATTTACATTGAGTTCAGTGGAATGTACATTTCCATTGAGTTCAGTGGAATGTACATTTACATTGAGTTCAGTGGAATGTACATTTACATTGAGTTCAGTGGAATGTACATTTACATTGAGTTCAGTGGAATGTACATTTCCATTGAGTTCAGTGGAATGTACATTTACATTGAGTTCAGTGGAATGTACATTTACATTGAGTTCTGTGGAATGTACATTTACATTGAGTTCAGTGGAATGTACATTTACATTGAGTTCTGTGGAATGTACATTTACACTGAGTTCAGTGGAATGTACATTTACATTGAGTTCAGTGGAATGTACATTTCCATTGAGTTCAGTGGAATGTACATTTACATTGAGTTCAGTGGAATGTACATTTACATTGAGTTCTGTGGAATGTACATTTACACTGAGTTCAGTGGAATGTACATTTACATTGAGTTCTGTGGAATGTACATTTCCATTGAGTTCAGTGGAATGTACATTTACATTGAGTTCAGTGGAATGTACATTTATATTGAGTTCAGTGGAATGTACATTTACATTGAGTTCAGTGGAATGTACATTTACATTGAGTTCTGTGGAATGTACATTTCCACTGAGTTCAGTGGAATGTACATTTACATTGAGTTCAGTGGAATGTTCATTTACATTGAGTTCAGTGGAATGTACTTTAATATTGAGTTCAGTGGAATGTACATTTACATTGAGTTCTGTGGAATGTCCATTTACATTGAGTTCAGTGGAATGTACATTTACATTGAGTTCAGTGGAATGTACATTTACATTGAGTTCAGTGGAATGTCCATTTACATTGAGTTCAGTGGAATGTACATTTACATTGAGTTCAGTGGAATGTACATTTACATTGAGTTCTGTGGAATGAACATTTACATTGAGTTCAGTGAAATGTACATTTACATGGAGTTCAGTGGAATGTACATTTACATTGAGTTCAGTGGAATGTACATTTACACTGAGTTCAGTGGAATGTACATTTACATTGAGTTCTGTGGAATGAACATTTACATTGAGTTCAGTGAAATGTACATTTACATGGAGTTCAGTGGAATGTACATTTACATTGAGTTCAGTGGAATGTACATTTACATTGAGTTCAGTGGAATGTACATTTACATTGAGTTCAGTGGAATGTACATTTACACTGAGTTCAGTGGAATGTACATTTATATTGAGTTCAGTGGAATGTACATTTATATTGAGTTCAGTGGAATGTACATTTGAATTGAGTTCAGTGGAATGTACATTTACATTGAGTTCAGTGGAATGTACATTTACATTGAGTTCAGTGGAATGTACATTTATATTGAGTTCAGTGGAATGTACATTTACATTGAGTTCAGTGGAATGTACATTTACATTGAGTTCAGTGGAATGTACATTTCCATTGAGTCCAGTGGAATGTACATTTACATTGAGTTCAGTGGAATGTACATTTACATTGAGTTCAGTGGAATGTACATTTCCATTGAGTCCAGTGGAATGTCCATTTAAATTGAGTTCAGTGGAATGTACATTTACACTGAGTTCAGTGGAATGTACATTTACATTGAGTTCTGTGGAATGTACATTTACATTGAGTTCAGTGGAATGTACATTTACATTGAGTTCAGTGGAATGTACATTTCCATTGAGTTCAGTGGAATGTACATTTACATTGAGTTCAGTGGAATGTACATTTACATTGAGTTCAGTGGAATGTACATTTACATTGAGTTCAGTGGAATGTACATTTCCATTGAGTTCAGTGGAATGTACATTTACATTGAGTTCAGTGGAATGTACATTTACATTGAGTTCTGTGGAATGTACATTTACATTGAGTTCAGTGGAATGTACATTTACATTGAGTTCTGTGGAATGTACATTTACACTGAGTTCAGTGGAATGTACATTAACATTGAGTTCAGTGGAATGTACATTTCCATTGAGTTCAGTGGAATGTACATTTACATTGAGTTCAGTGGAATGTACATTTACATTGAGTTCTGTGGAATGTACATTTACACTGAGTTCAGTGGAATGTACATTTACATTGAGTTCTGTGGAATGTACATTTCCATTGAGTTCAGTGGAATGTACATTTACATTGAGTTCAGTGGAATGTACATTTATATTGAGTTCAGTGGAATGTACATTTACATTGAGTTCAGTGGAATGTACATTTACATTGAGTTCTGTGGAATGTACATTTCCACTGAGTTCAGTGGAATGTACATTTACATTGAGTTCAGTGGAATGTTCATTTACATTGAGTTCAGTGGAATGTACTTTAATATTGAGTTCAGTGGAATGTACATTTACATTGAGTTCAGTTGAATGTACATTTACATTGAGTTCAGTGGAATGTACATTTACATTGAGTTCAGTGGAATGTACATTTACATTGAGTTCAGTGGAATGTACATTTACATTGAGTTCAGTGGAATGTACATTTACATTGAGTTCAGTGGAATGTACATTTGCATTGAGTTCAGTGGAATGTACATTTATATTGAGTTCAGTGGAATGTACATTTGCATTGAGTTCAGTGGAATGTACATTAACATTGAGTTCAGTGGAATGTACATTTACATTGAGTTCAGTGGAATGTACATTAACATTGAGTTCAGTGGAATGTACATTTACATTGAGTTCAGTGGAATGTACATTTACATTGAGTTCAGTGGAATGTACATTTATATTGAGTTCAGTGGAATGTACATTTATATTGAGTTCAGTGGAATGTACATTTATATTGAGTTCAGTGGAACGTACATTTACATTGAGTTCAGTGGAATGAACATTTACATTGAGTTCAGTGGAATGTACATTAATATTGAGTTCAGTGGAATGTACATTTACATTGAGTTCAGTGGAATGTACATTAATATTGAGTTCAGTGGAATGTACATTAATAGAGTTCAGTGGAATGTACATTTACATTGAGTTCAGTGGAATGTACATTTATATTGAGTTCAGTGGAATGTACATTAATATTGAGTTCAGTTGAATGTTCATTTACATTGAGTTCAGTGGAATGTACATTTATATTGAGTTCAGTGGAATGTACATTTACATTGAGTTCAGTGGAATGTACATTTACATTGAGTTCTGTGGAATGTCCATTTACATTGAGTTCAGTGGAATGTACATTTACATTGAGTTCAGTGGAATGTACATTTACATTGAGTTCAGTGGAATGTACATTTACATTGAGTTCAGTGGAATGTACATTTACATTGAGTTCAGTGGAATGTACATTAATATTGAGTTCAGTGGAATGTACATTAACATTGAGTTCAGTGGAATGTACATTTATATTGAGTTCAGTGGAATGTACATTAACATTGAGTTCAGTGGAATGTACATTTACATTGAGTTCAGTGGAATGTACATTTACATTGAGTTCAGTGGAATGTACATTAATATTGAGTTCAGTGGAATGTACATTTACATTGAGTTCAGTGGAATGTACATTTACATTGAGTTCAGTGGAATGTACATTTACATTGAGTTCAGTGGAATGTACATTTACATTGAGTTCAGTGGAATGTACATTTACATTGAGTTCAGTGGAATGTACATTTATATTGAGTTCAGTGGAATGTACATTTACATTGAGTTCAGTGGAATGTACATTTATATTGAGTTCAGTGGAATGTACATTTACATTGAGTTCAGTGGAATGTACATTAATATTGATTTCAGTGGAATGTACATTTACATTGAGTTCAGTGGAATGTACATTAATATTGAGTTCAGTGGAATGTACATGAACAGAGTTCAGTGGAATGTACATTAATATTGAGTTCAGTGGAATGTACATTTACATTGAGTTCAGTGGAATGTACATTTACATTGAGTTCAGTGGAATGTACATTTACATTGAGTTCAGTGGAATGTACATTTACATTGAGTTCAGTGGAATGTACATTTACATTGAGTTCAGTGGAATGTACATTTATATTGAGTTCAGTGGAATGTACATTTATATTGAGTTCAGTGGAATGTACATTTATATTGAGTTCAGTGGAATGTACATTTACATTGAGTTCAGTGGAATGTACATTAATATTGATTTCAGTGGAATGTACATTTACATTGAGTTCAGTGGAATGTACATTAATATTGAGTTCAGTGGAATGTACATTAATAGAGTTCAGTGGAATGTACATTTACATTGAGTTCAGTGGAATGTACATTTATATTGAGTTCAGTGGAATGTACATTAATATTGAGTTCAGTTGAATGTTCATTTACATTGAGTTCAGTGGAATGTACATTTATATTGAGTTCAGTGGAATGTCCATTTACATTGAGTTCAGTGGAATGTACATTTACATTGAGTTCTGTGGAATGTCCATTTACATTGAGTTCAGTGGAATGTACATTTACATTGAGTTCAGTGGAATGTACATTTACATTGAGTTCAGTGGAATGTACATTTACATTGAGTTCAGTGGAATGTACATTTATATTGAGTTCAGTGGAATGTACATTTATATTGAGTTCAGTGGAATGTACATTTACATTGAGTTCAGTGGAATGTACATTTACATTGAGTTCAGTGGAATGTACATTTACATTGAGTTCAGTGGAATGTACATTAATATTGAGTTCAGTGGAATGTACATTAATATTGAGTTCAGTTGAATGTTCATTTACATTGAGTTCAGTGGAATGTACATTTATATTGAGTTCAGTTGAATGTACATTTATATTGAGTTCAGTGGAATGTACATTTATATTGAGTTCAGTGGAATGTACATTTACATTGAGTTCAGTGGAATGTACATTTACATTGAGTTCAGTGGAATGTACATTTACATTGAGTTCAGTGGAATGTACATTAATATTGAGTTCAGTGGAATGTACATTAATATTGAGTTCAGTTGAATGTTCATTTACATTGAGTTCAGTGGAATGTACATTTATATTGAGTTCAGTGGAATGTACATTTACATTGAGTTCTGTGGAATGTACATTTACATTGAGTTCAGTGGAATGTACATTTACATTGAGTTCAGTGGAATGTACATTTACATTGAGTTCAGTGGAATGTACATTTACATTGAGTTCAGTGGAATGTACATTAATGGTGAGTTCCATGGAATGATCATTTACATTGAGTTCAGTGGAATGTACATTTATATTGAGTTCAGTGGAATGTACATTAATGGTGAGTTCCATGGAATGATCATTTACATTGAGTTCAGTGGAATGTACATTAATAGTGAGTTCCATGGAATGATCATTTGCATTGAGTTCAGTGGAATGTACATTTACATTGAGTTCAGTGGAATGTACATTTATATTGAGTTCCATGGAATGATTATTTACATTGAGTTCAGTGGAATGTACATTTATATTGAGTTCAGTGGAATGATCATTTACATTGAGTTCAGTGGAATGTACATTTATATTGAGTTCAGTGGAATGTACATTAATAGTGAGTTCCATGGAATGATCATTTGCATTGAGTTGTTCCTCCTGTGCTGTACCTGCTATGAGTTCTGTGGTATGTTCGGTTGCATTGCTTTCAAATTGATGAGGTCACGGAATAAATTGCAGTGCATCGATCGTCACGTTGCTGTTGCTGTTCAGACATCACTTTTGGATCATTTCATTCATCTGCTGAAACATATTTTTGCAAAGAAGGTGTGTTTTCATACTGTACCACTCTGGAACCTCGTCCTCACCTCTCCCTTGCACATCACCCAGCCAAAGACCTACGCCCATGATCACACCTTTGAGGAGGGGAAAGGTCTGTGTTGTTGAGTCCCTCCGCCTATCTGAGCTCTGTGGACCAGAGAGGTTGGTGAATGGGCCCATTGTCTGCTGATGCGGGGTGGTGGAGCAGGCCAGAATTTGGGGTGTAACCCGCTTCTGCTGGGATTCATCCCTGTTTAACTTGTGCAAGGAATTCAGGTCGGCGGAAAGTGGGTGAGTCTTTCGCCTTTCCCCCTCATCGAAAGGGGCGTGCCTGGGGGGGAATTCCAGGATCCCGTCCAGTACGCCCTTATATGGCCTAACGGAACTCCTGCCAGCGAAGAGGTGACGTCAAAGGTAATCAATCCCACAATGGATCAATAACCTGACGTTTACATTGAATTTTGTGGTACTTACATTTATATTGAGTTCGATGGTGCATATTTTACAATGGTTTCTGTGATACATTAGTTTACAATGAGTTCTGTGGTATGGACATTTATATTCTTCTTAAAGATATTTTCAGCCCCAGAAACAGCAGGTCAGAGCCTCTCAACCAGACATTCTCATCCAGAATCTCTCAGTCAGACCCTCTCAATCAGACGTTCTCATCCAGACTCTCTCAGTCAGACCCTCTCAACCAGACATTCTCATCCAGAATCTCTCAGTCAGACCCTCTCAACCAGACATTCTCATCCAGAATCTCTCAGTCTGACCCTCTCAACCAGACATTCTCATCCAGACTCTCTCAGTCAGACCCTCTCAATCAGACGTTCTCATCCAGACTCTCTCAGTCAGAGCCTCTCAACCAGACGTTCTCATCCAGACTCTCTCAGTCAGAGCCTCTCAACCAGACGTTCTCATCCAGGCTCTCTCAGTCAGAGCCTCTCAACCAGACGTTCTCATCCAGACTCTCTCAGTCAGAGCCTCTCAACCAGACGTTCTCATCCAGGCTCTCTCAGTCAGAGCCTCTCAACAAGACGTTCTCATCCAGGCTCTCTCAGTCAGAGCCTCTCAACCAGACGTTCTCATCCAGGCTACCTCAGTCAGAGCCTCTCAATCAGACGTTCTCATCCAGACTCTCTCAGTCAGAGCCTCTCAATCAGACGTTCTCATCCAGACTCTCTCAGTCAGACCCCCTCAATCGGACGTTCTCATCCAGACTCTTTCAGTAAGACCCCCTCAATCGGACGTTCTCATCCAGACTCTCTCAGTCAGACCCCCTCAATCGTACGTTCTCATCCAGACTCTCTCAGTCAGACCCTCTCAATCAGACGTTCTCATCCAGACTCACTCAGTCAGACCCTCTCAATCAGACGTTCTCATCCAGGCTCACTCAGTCAGACCCTCTCAATCAGACGTTCTCATCCAGACTCTCTCAGTCAGACCCTCTCAATCAGACGTTCTCATCCAGACTCTCTCAGTCGGACCCTCTCAATCAGACGTTCTCATCCAGGCCCTCTCAGTCAGAGCCGCTCAACCAGACGTTCTCATCCAGGCTCTCTCAGTCAGAGCCTCTCAACCAGACGTTCTCATCCAGGCTCTCTCAGTCAGAGCCTCTCAATCAGACGTTCTCATCCAGACTCTCTCAGTCAGACCCCCTCAATCGGACGTTCTCATCCAGACTCTTTCAGTCAGACCCCCTCAATCGGACGTTCTCATCCAGACTCTCTCAGTCAGACCCCCTCAATCGGACGTTCTCATCCAGACTCTCTCAGTCAGACCCTCTCAATCAGACATTCTCATCCAGACTCACTGAGTCAGACCCTCTCAATCAGACGTTCTCATCCAGGCTCACTCAGTCAGACCCTCTCAATCAGACGTTCTCATCCAGACTCTCTCAGTCAGACCCTCTCAATCAGACGTTCTCAACCAGGCTCTCTCAGTCAGAGCCTCTCAACCAGACGTTCTCATCCAGAATCTCTCAGTCAGACCCTCTCAATCAGACATTCTCATCCAGACTCACTGAGTCAGACCCTCTCAATCAGACGTTCTCATCCAGACTCTCTCAGTCAGACCCTCTCAATCAGACGTTCTCATCCAGACTCTGTCAGTCAGACCCTCTCAATCAGACGTTCTCATCCAGGCTCTCTCAGTGAGACCCCCTCAATCAGACGTTCTCATCCAGACTCTCTCAGTCAGACCCTCTCAATCAGACGTTCTCATCCAGACTCTCTCAGTCAGACCCTCTCAATCAGACGTTCTCATCCAGACTCTCTCAGTCAGACCCTCTCAATCAGACGTTCTCATCCAGTCTCTCTCAGTCTGACCCTCTCAATCAGACGTTCTCATCCAGGCTCTCTCAGTCAGACCCTCTCAATCAGACGTTCTCATCCAGACTCTCTCAGTCAGACCCTCTCAATCAGACGTTCTCATCCAGACTCTCTCAGTCAGACCCTCTCAATCAGACGTTCTCATCCAGGCTCTCTCAGTCAGACCCTCTCAATCAGATGTTCTCATCCAGACTCTCTCAGTCAGACCCTCTCAATCAGACGTTCTCATCCAGACTCTCTCAGTCAGATCCTCTCAATCAGACGTTCTCATCCAGGCTCTCTCAGTCGGACCATCTCAATCAGACGTTCTCATCCAGACTCTCTCAGTCAGACCCTCTCAATCAGACGTTCTCATCCAGACTCTCTCAGTCAGACCCTCTCAATCAGACGTTCTCATCCAGACTCTCTCAGTCAGACCCTCTCAATCAGGCGTTCTCATCCAGACTCTCTCAGTCAGACCCTCTCAATCAGACGTTCTCATCCAGACTCTCTCAGTCAGACCCTCTCAATCAGACGTTCTCATCCAGGCTCTCTCAGTCAGACCCCCTCAATCAGACTTTCTCATCCAGAATCTCTCATTCAGACCCTCTCAATCAGATGTTCTCATCCAGGCTCTCTCAGTTAGACCCTCTCAATCAGACGTTCTCATCCAGGCTCTCTCAGTCAGACCCTCTCAATCAGACGTTCTCATCCAGACTCTCTCAGTCAGACCCTCTCAGTCAGACGTTCTCATCCGGACTCTCTCAGTCAGACCCTCTCAATCAGACGTTCTCATCCGGACTCTCTCAGTCAGACCCTCTCAATCAGATGTTCTCATCCGGACTCTCTCAGTCAGACCCTCACAATCAGACGTTCTCATCCAGGCTCTCTCAGTCAGACCCCCTCAATCAGACGTTCTCATCCAGACTCTCTCAGTCAGACCCTCTCAATCAGACGTTCTCATGCAGACTCTCTCAGTCAGACCCTCTCAATCAGACGTTCTCATCCAGACTCTCTCAGTCAGACCCTCTCAATCAGACGTTCTCATCCAGACTCTCTCAGTCAGACCCTCTCAATCAGACGTTCTCATCCAGACTCTCTCAGTGAGACCCTCTCAATCAGACGTTCTCATCCAGACTCTCTCAGTCAGACCCTCTCAATCAGACGTTCTCATCCAGACTCTCTCAGTCAGACACTCTCAATCAGACGTTCTCATCCAGACTCTCTCAGTCAGACCCCCTCAATCAGACGTTCTCATCCAGACTCTCTCAGTCAGACCCTCTCAATCAGACGTTCTCATCCAGACTCTCTCAGTCAGACCCTCTCAATCAGACGTTCTCATCCAGACCCTCTCAGTCTGACCCTCTCAATCAGACGTTCTCATCCAGACTCTCTCAGTCAGACCCTCTCAATCAGACGTTCTCATCCAGGCTCTCTCAATCAGACCCCCTCAATCAGACGTTCTCATCCAGACTCTCTCAGTCAGACCCTCTCAATCAGACGTTCTCATCCAGACTCTCTCAGTCAGACCCTCTCAATCAGACGTTCTCATCCAGACTCTCTCAGTCAGACCCTCTCAATCAGACGTTCTCATCCAGACTCTCTCAGTCAGATCCTCTCAATCAGACGTTCTCATCCAGGCTCTCTCAGTCGGACCCTCTCAATCAGACGTTCTCATCCAGACTCTCTCAGTCGGACCCTCTCAATCAGACGTTCTCATCCAGACTCTCTCAGTCAGACCCTCTCAATCAGACGTTCTCATCCAGACTCTCTCAGTCAGACCCTCTCAATCAGGCGTTCTCATCCAGACTCTCTCAGTCAGACCCTCTCAATCAGACGTTCTCATCCAGAATCTCTCAGTCAGACCCTCTCAATCAGACGTTCTCATCCAGGCTCTCTCAGTCAGACCCCCTCAATCAGACTTTCTCATCCAGAATCTCTCATTCAGACCCTCTCAATCAGATGTTCTCATCCAGGCTCTCTCAGTTAGACCCTCTCAATCAGACGTTCTCATCCAGGCTCTCTCAGTCAGACCCTCTCAATCAGACGTTCTCATCCAGACTCTCTCAGTCAGACCCTCTCAGTCAGACGTTCTCATCCGGACTCTCTCAGTCAGACCCTCTCAATCAGACGTTCTCATCCGGACTCTCTCAGTCAGACCCTCTCAATCAGATGTTCTCATCCGGACTCTCTCAGTCTGGCCCTCTCAATCAGACGTTCTCATCCAGGCTCTCTCAGTCAGACCCCCTCAATCAGACGTTCTCATCCAGACTCTCTCAGTCAGACCCTCTCAATCAGACGTTCTCATCCAGACTCTCTCAGTCAGACCCTCTCAATCAGACGTTCTCATCCAGACTCTCTCAGTCAGACCCTCTCAATCAGACGTTCTCATCCAGACTCTCTCAGTCAGACCCTCTCAATCAGACGTTCTCATCCAGACTCTCTCAGTGAGACCCTCTCAATCAGACGTTCTCATCCAGACTCTCTCAGTCAGACCCTCTCAATTAGACGTTCTCATCCAGACTCTCTCAGTCAGACCCTCTCAATCAGACGTTCTCATCCAGACTCTCTCAGTCAGACCCCCTCAATCAGACGTTCACATCCAGACTCTCTCAGTCAGACCCTCTCAATCAGACGTTCTCATCCAGACTCTCTCAGTCAGACCCTCTCAATCAGACGTTCTCATCCAGACCCTCTCAGTCAGACCCTCTCAATCAGACGTTCTCATCCAGACTCTCTCAGTCAGACCCTCTCAATCAGACGTTCTCATCCAGACTCTCTCAGTCAGACCATCTCAATCAGACGTTCTCATCCAGACCCTCTCAGTCAGACCCTCTCAATCAGACGTTCTCATCCAGACTCTCTCAGTCAGACCCTCTCAATCAGACGTTCTCATCCAGACTCTCTCAGTCAGACCCTCTCAATCAGACGTTCTCATCCGGACTCTCTCAGTCAGACCCTCTTAATCAGACGTTCTCATCCGGTCTCTCTCAGTCAGACCCTCTCAATCAGACGTTCTCATCCAGACTCTCTCAGTCAGACCCTCTCAATCAGACGTTCTCATCCAGGCTCTCTCAGTCAGACCCCCTCAATCAGACGTTCTCATCCAGACTCTCTCAGTCAGACCCTCTCAATCAGACGTTCTCATCCAGACTCTCTCAGTCAGACCCTCTCAATCAGACGTTCTCATCCAGACTCTCTCAGTCAGACCCTCTCAATCAGACGTTCTCATCCAGACTCTCTCAGTCAGACCCTCTCAATCAGACGTTCTCATCCAGACTCTCTCAGTCAGACCCTCTCAATCAGACGTTCTCATCCAGGCTCTCTCAGTCAGACCCTCTCAATCAGACGTTCTCATCCAGACTCTCTCAGTCAGACCCTCTCAATCAGACGTTCTCATCCAGACTCTCTCAGTCAGACCCTCTCAACCAGACGTTCTCATCCAGACTCTCTCAGTCAGACCCTCTCAATCAGACGTTCTCATCCAGACTCTCTCAGTCAGACCCTCTCAATCAGACGTTCTCATCCAGACTCTCTCAGTCAGACCCTCTCAATCACACGTTCTCATCCAGACTCTCTCAGTCAGACCCTCTCAATCAGACGTTCTCATCCAGACTCTCTCAGTCAGACCCTCTCAATCAGACGTTCTCATTCAGACTCTCTCAGTCAGACCCTCTCAACCAGACGTTCTCATCCAGACTCTCTCAGTCAGACCCTCCCAATCAGAAGTTCTCATCCAGACTCTCTCAGTCAGACCCTCTGAATCAGACGTTCTCATCCAGGCCCTCACAGTCAGACCCTCTCAATCAGACGTTCTCATCCAGGCTCTCTCAGTCAGACCCTCTCAATCAGACGTTCTCATCCAGACTCTCTCAGTCAGACCCTCTCAACCAGACGTTCTCATCCAGGCCCTCTCAGTCAGACCCTCGCAATCAGACGTTCTCATCCAGACTCTCTCAGTCAGACCCTCTCAATCAGACGTTCTCATCCAGGCTCTCTCAGTCAGACCCTCTCAATCAGACGTTCTCATCCTGACTCTCTCAGTCAGACCCTCTCAATCAGACGTTCTCAACCAGACTCTCTCAGTCAGACCCCCTTAATCAGACATTCTCATCCAGACTCTCTCAGTCAGACCCTCTCAATCAGATGTGCTCATCCAGGCTCTCTCAGTCAGACCCTCTCAATCAGACGTTCTCATCCAGACTCTCTCAGTCACACCCTCTCAATCAGACGTTCTCATCCAGACTCTCTCAGTCAGACCCTCTCAATCAGACGTTCTCATCCAGACTCTCTCAGTCAGACCCTCTCAATCAGACGTTCTCATCCAGACTCTCTCAGTCAGACCCTCTCAATCAGACGTACTCATCCAGACTCTCTCAGTCAGACCCTCTCAATCAGACGTTCTCATCCAGACTCTCTCAGTCAGACCCTCTCAATCAGACGTTCTCATCCAGGCTCTCTCAGTCAGACCCCCTCAATCAGACGTTCTCATCCAGACTCTCTCAGTCAGACCCCCTCAATCAGACTTTCTCATCCAGACTCTCTCATTCAGACCCTCTCAATCAGATGTTCTCATCCAGGCTCTCTCAGTCAGACCCTCTCAATCAGACGTTCTCATCCAGGCTCTCTCAGTCAGACCCTCTCAATCAGACGTTCTCATCCAGACTCTCTCAGTCAGACCCTCTCAATCAGACGTTCTCATCCAGACTCTCTCATTCAGACCCACTCAATCAGACGTTCTCATCCAGACTCTCTCAGTGAGACCCTCTCAATCAGACGATCTCATCCAGACTATTTCAGTCAGACCCTCTCAATCAGACGTACTCATCCAGACTCTCTCAGTCAGACCCTCTCAATCAGACGTTCTCATCCAGACTCTCTCAGTCAGACCCCCTCAATCAGACGTTCTCATCCAGACTCTCTCAGTCAGACCCTCTCAATCAGACGTTCTCATCCAGACTCTCTCAGTCAGAGCCTCTCAACCAGACGTTCTCATCCAGACTCTCTCAGTCAGAGCCTCTCAACCAGACGTTCTCATCCAGACTCTCTCAGTCAGAGCCTCTCAACCAGACGTTCTCATCCAGGCTCTCTCAGTCAGAGCCTCTCAACCAGACGTTCTCATCCAGACTCTCTCAGTCAGAGCCTCTCAACCAGACGTTCTCATCCAGGCTCTCTCAGTCAGAGCCTCTCAACAAGACGTTCTCATCCAGGCTCTCTCAGTCAGAGCCTCTCAACCAGACGTTCTCATCCAGGCTACCTCAGTCAGAGCCTCTCAATCAGACGTTCTCATCCAGACTCTCTCAGTCAGAGCCTCTCAATCAGACGTTCTCATCCAGACTCTCTCAGTCAGACCCCCTCAATCGGACGTTCTCATCCAGACTCTTTCAGTCAGACCCCCTCAATCGGACGTTCTCATCCAGACTCTCTCAGTCAGACCCCCTCAATCGTACGTTCTCATCCAGACTCTCTCAGTCAGACCCTCTCAATCAGACGTTCTCATCCAGACTCACTCAGTCAGACCCTCTCAATCAGACGTTCTCATCCAGGCTCACTCAGTCAGACCCTCTCAATCAGACGTTCTCATCCAGACTCTCTCAGTCAGACCCTCTCAATCAGACGTTCTCATCCAGACTCTCTCAGTCGGACCCTCTCAATCAGACGTTCTCATCCAGGCCCTCTCAGTCAGAGCCGCTCAATCAGACGTTCTCATCCAGACTCTCTCAGTCAGACCCTCTCAATCAGACGTTCTCATCCAGATTCTCTCAGTCAGACCCTCTCAACCAGACGTTCTCATCCAGGCTCTCTCAGTCAGAGCCTCTCAACCAGACGTTCTCATCCAGGCTCTATCAGTCAGAGCCTCTCAACCAGACGTTCTCATCCAGACTCTCTCAGTCAGACCCCCTCAATCGGACGTTCTCATCCAGACTCTTTCAGTCAGACCCCCTCAATCGGACGTTCTCATCCAGACTCTCTCAGTCAGACCCTCTCAATCAGACATTCTCATCCAGACTCACTGAGTCAGACCCTCTCAATCAGACGTTCTCATCCAGGCTCACTCAGTCAGACCTTCTCAATCAGACGTTCTCATCCAGACTCTCTCAGTCAGACCCTCTCAATCAGACGTTCTCATCCAGACTCTCTCAGTCAGACCCTCTCAATCAGACGTTCTCATCCAGGACCTCTCAGTCAGAGCCTCTCAATCAGACGTTCTCATCCAGACTCTCTCAGTCATACCCTGTCAATCAGACGTTCTCATCCAGACTCTCTCAGTCAGACCCTCTCAATCAGACGTTCTCATCCAGACTCTCTCAGTCAGAACCTCTCAATCAGACGTTCTAAAACAGGCTCTCTCAGTCAGAGCCTCTCAACCAGACGTTCTCATCCAGAATCTCTCAGTCAGACCCCCTCAATCGGACGTTCTCATCCAGACTCTCTCAGTCAGACCCTCTCAATCAGACGTTCTCATCCAGGCTCTCTCAGTCAGACCCTCTCAATCAGACGTTCTCATCCAGGCTCTCTCAGTCAGACCCTCTCAATCAGACGTTCTCATCCAGACTCTCTCAGTCAGACCCTCTCAATCAGACGTTTTCATCCAGACTCTCTCAGTCAGACCCTCTCAATCAGACGTTCTCATCCAGACTCTCTCAGTCAGACCCTCTAAATCAGACGTTCTCATCCAGGCTCTCTCAGTCAGACCCTCTCAATCAGACGTTCTCATCCAGACTCTCTCAGTCAGACCCTCTCAACCAGACGTTCTCATCCAGGCCCTCTCAGTCAGACCCTCTCAATCAGACGTTCTCATCCAGACTCTCTCAGTCAGACCCTCTCAATCAGACGTTCTCATCCAGGCTCTCTCAGTCAGACCCCCTTAATCAGACGTTCTCATCCAGGCTCTCTCAGTCAGACCCTCTCAATCAGACGTTCTCATCCAGACTCTCTCAGTCAGACCCTCTCAATCAGACGTTCTCATCCAGACTCTGTCAGTCAGACCCTGTCAATCAGACGTTCTCATCCAGGCTCTCTCAGTGAGAACCCCTCAATCAGACGTTCTCATCCAGACTCTCTCAGTCAGACCCTCTCAATCAGACGTTCTCATCCAGACTCTCTCAGTCAGACCCTCTCAATCAGACGTTCTCATCCAGACTCTCTCAGTCAGACCCTCTCAATCAGACGTTCTCATCCAGGCTCTCTCAGTCAGACCCTCTCAATCAGACGTTCTCATCCAGACTCTCTCAGTCAGACCCTCTCAATCAGACGTTCTCATCCAGACTCTCTCAGTCAGACCCTCTCAATCAGACGTTCTCATCCAGACTCTCTCAGTCAGACCCTCTCAATCAGGCGTTCTCATCCAGACTCTCTCAGTCAGACCCTCTCAATCAGACGTTCTCATCCAGGCTCTCTCAGTCAGACCCCCTCAATCAGACTTTCTCATCCAGAATCTCTCATTCAGACCCTCTCAATCAGATGTTCCCATCCAGGCTCTCTCAGTTAGACCCTCTCAATCAGACGTTCTCATCCAGGCTCTCTCAGTCAGACCCTCTCAATCAGACGTTCTCATCCAGACTCTCTCAGTCAGACCCTCTCAGTCAGACGTTCTCATCCGGACTCTCTCATTCAGACCCTCTCAATCAGACGTTCTCATCCGGACTCTCTCAGTCAGACCCTCCCAATCAGATGTTCTCATCCGGACTCTCTCAGTCAGACCCTCTCAATCAGACGTTCTCATCCAGGCTCTCTCAGTCAGACCCCCTCAATCAGACGTTCTCATCCAGACTCTCTCAGTCAGACCCTCTGAATCAGACGTTCTCATCCAGACTCTCTCAGTCAGACCCTCTCAATCAGACGTTCTCATCCAGACTCTCTCAGTCAGACCCTCTCAATCAGACGTTCTCATCCAGACTCTCTCAGTCAGACCCTCTCAATCAGACGTTCTCATCCAGACTCTCTCAGTGAGACCCTCTCAATCAGACGTTCTCATCCAGACTCTCTCAGTCAGACCCTCTCAATTAGACGTTCTCATTCAGACTCTCTCAGTCAGACCCTCTCAATCAGACGTTCTCATCCAGACTCTCTCAGTCAGACCATCTCAATCAGACGTTCTCATCCAGACCCTCTCAGTCAGACCCTCTCAATCAGACGTTCTCATCCAGACTCTCTCAGTCAGACCCTCTCAATCAGACGTTCTCATCCAGACTCTCTCAGTCAGACCCTCTCAATCAGACGTTCTCATCCGGACTCTCTCAGTCAGACCCTCTTAATCAGACGTTCTCATCCGGACTCTCTCAGTCAGACCCTCTCAATCAGATGTTCTCATCCAGACTCTCTCAGTCAGACCCTCTCAATCAGACGTTCTCATCCAGACTCTCTCAGTCAGACCCTCTCAATCAGACGTTCTCATCCAGACTCTCTCAGTCAGACCCTCTCAATCAGACGTTCTCATCCAGACTCTCTCAGTCAGACCCTCTCAATCAGACGTTCTCATCCAGACTCTCTCAGTCAGACCCTCTCAATCAGACGTTCTCATCCAGGCTCTCACAGTCAGACCCTCTCAATCAGACGTTCTCATCCAGGCCCTCTCAGTCAGACCCTCTCAATCAGACGTTCTCATCCAGACTCTCTCAGTCAGACCCTCTCAATCAGACGTTCTCATCCAGGCTCTCTCAGTCAGACCCCCTTAATCAGACGTTCTCATCCAGGCTCTCTCAGTCAGACCCTCTCAATCAGACGTTCTCATCCAGACTCTCTCAGTCAGACCCTCTCAATCAGACGTTCTCATCCAGACTCTGTCAGTCAGACCCTCTCAATCAGACGTTCTCATCCAGGCTCTCTCAGTGAGAACCCCTCAATCAGACGTTCTCATCCAGACTCTCTCAGTCAGACCCTCTCAATCAGACGTTCTCATCCAGACTCTCTCAGTCAGACCCTCTCAATCAGACGTTCTCATCCAGACTCTCTCAGTCAGACCCTCTCAATCAGACGTTCTCATCCAGGCTCTCTCAGTCAGACCCTCTCAATCAGACGTTCTCATCCAGACTCTCTCAGTCAGACCCTCTCAATCAGACGTTCTCATCCAGACTCTCTCAGTCAGACCCTCTCAATCAGACGTTCTCATCCAGACTCTCTCAGTCAGACCCTCTCAATCAGGCGTTCTCATCCAGACTCTCTCAGTCAGACCCTCTCAATCAGACGTTCTCATCCAGAATCTCTCAGTCAGACCCTCTCAATCAGACGTTCTCATCCAGGCTCTCTCAGTCAGACCCCCTCAATCAGACTTTCTCATCCAGAATCTCTCATTCAGACCCTCTCAATCAGATGTTCCCATCCAGGCTCTCTCAGTTAGACCCTCTCAATCAGACGTTCTCATCCAGGCTCTCTCAGTCAGACCCTCTCAATCAGACGTTCTCATCCAGACTCTCTCAGTCAGACCCTCTCAGTCAGACGTTCTCATCCGGACTCTCTCATTCAGACCCTCTCAATCAGACGTTCTCATCCGGACTCTCTCAGTCAGACCCTCCCAATCAGATGTTCTCATCCGGACTCTCTCAGTCAGACCCTCTCAATCAGACGTTCTCATCCAGGCTCTCTCAGTCAGACCCCCTCAATCAGACGTTCTCATCCAGACTCTCTCAGTCAGACCCTCTCAATCAGACGTTCTCATCCAGACTCTCTCAGTCAGACCCTCTCAATCAGACGTTCTCATCCAGACTCTCTCAGTCAGACCCTCTCAATCAGACGTTCTCATCCAGACTCTCTCAGTCAGACCCTCTCAATCAGACGTTCTCATCCAGACTCTCTCAGTGAGACCCTCTCAATCAGACGTTCTCATCCAGACTCTCTCAGTCAGACCCTCTCAATTAGACGTTCTCATTCAGACTCTCTCAGTCAGACCCTCTCAATCAGACGTTCTCATCCAGACTCTCTCAGTCAGACCCCCTCAATCAGACGTTCACATCCAGACTCTCTCAGTCAGACCCTCTCAATCAGACGTTCTCATCCAGACTCTCTCAGTCAGACCCTCTCAATCAGACGTTCTCATCCAGACCCTCTCAGTCAGACCCTCTCAATCAGACGTTCTCATCCAGACTCTCTCAGTCAGACCCTCTCAATCAGACGTTCTCATCCAGACTCTCTCAGTCAGACCATCTCAATCAGACGTTCTCATCCAGACCCTCTCAGTCAGACCCTCTCAATCAGACGTTCTCATCCAGACTCTCTCAGTCAGACCCTCTCAATCAGACGTTCTCATCCAGACTCTCTCAGTCAGACCCTCTCAATCAGACGTTCTCATCCGGACTCTCTCAGTCAGACCCTCTTAATCAGACGTTCTCATCCGGACTCTCTCAGTCAGACCCTCTCAATCAGATGTTCTCATCCAGACTCTCTCAGTCAGACCCTCTCAATCAGACGTTCTCATCCAGGCTCTCTCAGTCAGACCCCCTCAATCAGACGTTCTCATCCAGACTCTCTCAGTCAGACCCTCTCAATCAGACGTTCTCATCCAGACTCTCTCAGTCAGACCCTCTCAATCAGACGTTCTCATCCAGACTCTCTCAGTCAGACCCTCTCAATCAGACGTTCTCATCCAGACTCTCTCAGTCAGACCCTCTCAATCAGACGTTCTCATCCAGGCTCTCACAGTCAGACCCTCTCAATCAGACGTTCTCATCCAGACTCTCTCAGTCAGACCCTCTCAATCAGACGTTCTCATCCAGACTCTCTCAATCAGACCCTCTCAACCAGACGTTCTCATCCAGACTCTCTCAGTCAGACCCTCTCAATCAGACGTTCTCATCCAGACTCTCTCAGTCAGACCCTCTCAATCAGACGTTCTCATCCAGACTCTCTCAGTCAGACCCTCTCAATCACACGTTCTCATCCAGACTCTCTCAGTCAGACCCTCTCAATCAGACGTTCTCATTCAGAATCTCTCAGTCAGACCCTCTCAACCAGACGTTCTCATCCAGACTCTCTCAGTCAGACCCTCCCAATCAGAAGTTCTCATCCAGACTCTCTCAGTCAGACCCTCTGAATCAGACGTTCTCATCCAGGCCCTCACAGTCAGACCCTCTCAATCAGACGTTCTCATCCAGGCTCTCTCAGTCAGACCCTCTCAATCAGACGTTCTCATCCAGACTCTCTCAGTCAGACCCTCTCAACCAGACGTTCTCATCCAGGCCCTCTCAGTCAGACCCTCGCAATCAGACGTTCTCATCCAGACTCTCTCAGTCAGACCCTCTCAATCAGACGTTCTCATCCAGGCTCTCTCAGTCAGACCCTCTCAATCAGACGTTCTCATCCTGACTCTCTCAGTCAGACCCTCTCAATCAGACGTTCTCAACCAGACTCTCTCAGTCAGACCCCCTTAATCAGACATTCTCATCCAGACTCTCTCAGTCAGACCCTCTCAATCAGATGTGCTCATCCAGGCTCTCTCAGTCAGACCCTCTCAATCAGACGTTCTCATCCAGACTCTCTCAGTCAGACCCTCTCAATCAGACGTTCTCATCCAGACTCTCTCAGTCAGACCCTCTCAATCAGACGTACTCATCCAGACTCTCTCAGTCAGACCCCCTCAATCAGACGTTCTCATCCAGACTCTCTCAGTCAGACCCCCTCAATCAGACGTTCTCATCCAGACTCTCTCATTCAGACCCTCTCAATCAGATGTTCTCATCCAGGCTCTCTCAGTTAGACCCTCTCAATCAGACGTTCTCATCCAGGCTCTATCAGTCAGACCCTCTCAATCAGACGTTCTCATCCAGACTCTCTCAGTCAGACCCTCTCAATCAGACGTTCTCATCCAGACTCTCTCAGTCAGACCCCCTCAATCAGACGTTCTCATCCAGACTCTCTCAGTCAGACCCTCTCAATCAGACGTTCTCATCCAGACTCTCTCAGTCAGACACTCTCAATCAGACGTTCTCATCCAGGCTCTCTCAGTCAGACCCTCTCAATCAGACGTTCTCATCCAGACTCTCTCAGTCAGACCCCCTTAATCAGACGTTCTCATCCAGGCTCTCTCAGTCAGACCCTCTCAACCAGACGTTCTCATCCAGACTCTCTCAGTCAGACCCTCTCAATCAGACGTTCTCATCCAGGCTCTCTCAGTCAGACCCTCTCAATCAGACGTTCTCATCCAAGCTCTCTCAGTCAGACCCTCTCAATCAGACGTTCTCATCCAGGCTCTCTCAGTCAGATGCCGTCAATCAGACGTTCTCATCCAGACTCTCTCAGTCAGACCCTCTCAATCAGACGTTCTCATCCAGACTCTCTCAGTCAGACACTCTCAATCAGACGTTCTCATCCAGGCTCTCTCAGTCAGACCCTCTCAATCAGACGTTCTCATCCAGACTCTCTCAGTCAGACCCTCTCAACCAGACGTTCTCATCCAGACTCTCTCAGTCAGACCCTCTCAATCAGACGTTCTCATCCAGGCTCTCTCAGTCAGACCCTCTCAATCAGACGTTCTCATCCAAGCTCTCTCAGTCAGACCCTCTCAATCAGACGTTCTCATCCAGGCTCTCTCAGTCAGATGCCGTCAATCAGACGTTCTCATCCAGACTCTCTCAGTCAGACCCTCTCAATCAGACGTTCTCATCCAGGCTCTCTCAGTCAGACCCTCTCAATCAGACGTTCTCATCCAAGCTCTCTCAGTCAGACCCTCTCAATCAGACGTTCTCATCCAGGCTCTCTCAGTCAGATGCCGTCAATCAGACGTTCTCATCCAGACCCTCTCAGTCAGACCCTCTCAATCAGACGTTCTCATCCAGACTCTCTCAGTCAGACCCTCTCAATCAGACGTTCTCATCCAGACTCTCTCAGTCAGACCCTCTCAATCAGACGTTCTCATCCGGACTCTCGCAGTCAGACCCTCTTAATCAGACGTTCTCATCCGGACTCTCTCAGTCAGACCCTCTCAATCAGATGTTCTCATCCAGACTCTCTCAGTCAGACCCTCTCAATCAGACATTCTCATCCAGGCTCTCTCAGTCAGACCCCCTCAATCAGACGTTCTCATCCAGACTCTCTCAGTCAGACCCTCTCAATCAGACGTTCTCATCCAGACTCTCTCAGTCAGACCCTCTCAATCAGACGTTCTCATCCAGACTCTCTCAGTCAGACCCTCTCAATCAGACGTTCTCATCCAGGCTCTCTCAGTCAGACCCTCTCAATCAGACGTTCTCATCCAGACTCTCTCAGTCAGACCCTCTCAATCAGACGTTCTCATCCAGACTGTCTCAGTCAGACCCTCTCAACCAGACGTTCTCATCCAGACTCTCTCAGTCAGACCCTCTCAATCAGACGTTCTCATCCAGACTCTCTCAGTCAGACCCTCTCAATCAGACGTTCTCATCCAGACTCTCTCAGTCAGACCCTCTCAATCACACGTTCTCATCCAGACTCTCTCAGTCAGACCCTCTCAATCAGACGTTCTCATCCAGACTCTCTCAGTCAGACCCTCTCAATCAGACGTTCTCATTCAGACTCTCTCAGTCAGACCCTCTCAACCAGACGTTCTCATCCAGACTCTCTCAGTCAGACCCTCCCAATCAGAAGTTCTCATCCAGACTCTCTCAGTCAGACCCTCTGAATCAGACGTTCTCATCCAGGCCCTCACAGTCAGACCCTCTCAATCAGACGTTCTCATCCAGGCTCTCTCAGTCAGACCCTCTCAATCAGACGTTCTCATCCAGACTCTCTCAGTCAGACCCTCTCAATCAGACGTTCTCATCCAGGCTCTCTCAGTCAGACCCTCTCAATCAGACGTTCTCATCCTGACTCTCTCAGTCAGACCCTCTCAATCAGACGTTCTCAACCAGACTCTCTCAGTCAGACCCCCTTAATCAGACATTCTCATCCAGACTCTCTCAGTCAGACCCTCTCAATCAGATGTGCTCATCCAGGCTCTCTCAGTCAGACCCTCTCAATCAGACGTTCTCATCCAGACTCTCTCAGTCAGACCCTCTCAATCAGACGTTCTCATCCAGACTCTCTCAGTCAGACCCTCTCAATCAGACGTTCTCATCCAGACTCTCTCAGTCAGACCCTCTCAATCAGACGTTCTCATCCAGACTCTCTCAGTCAGACCCTCTCAATCAGACGTACTCATCCAGACTCTCTCAGTCAGACCCTCTCAATCAGACGTTCTCATCCAGACTCTCTCAGTCAGACCCTCTCAATCAGACGTTCTCATCCAGGCTCTCTCAGTCAGACCCCCTCAATCAGACGTTCTCATCCAGACTCTCTCAGTCAGACCCCCTCAATCAGACTTTCTCATCCAGACTCTCTCATTCAGACCCTCTCAATCAGATGTTCTCATCCAGGCTCTCTCAGTTAGACCCTCTCAATCAGATGTTCTCATCCAGGCTCTCTCAGTCAGACCCTCTCAATCAGACGTTCTCATCCAGACTCTCTCAGTCAGACCCTCTCAATCAGACGTTCTCATCCAGACTCTCTCATTCAGACCCACTCAATCAGACGTTCTCATCCAGACTCTCTCAGTGAGACCCTCTCAATCAGACGTTCTCATCCAGACTCTTTCAGTCAGACCCTCTCAATCAGACGTTCTCATCCAGGCTCTCTCAGTCAGACCCTCTCAATCAGACGTTCTCATCCTGACTCTCTCAGTCAGACCCTCTCAATCAGACGTTCTCAACCAGACTCTCTCAGTCAGACCCCCTTAATCAGACATTCTCATCCAGACTCTCTCAGTCAGACCCTCTCAATCAGATGTGCTCATCCAGGCTCTCTCAGTCAGACCCTCTCAATCAGACGTTCTCATCCAGACTCTCTCAGTCAGACCCTCTCAATCAGACGTTCTCATCCAGACTCTCTCAGTCAGACCCTCTCAATCAGACGTTCTCATCCAGACTCTCTCAGTCAGACCCTCTCAATCAGACGTTCTCATCCAGACTCTCTCAGTCAGACCCTCTCAATCAGAC
Organism: Heptranchias perlo; assembly: GCF_035084215.1. NCBI lineage: Eukaryota > Metazoa > Chordata > Chondrichthyes > Hexanchiformes > Hexanchidae > Heptranchias > Heptranchias perlo. The sequence goes on from NC_090370.1 coordinate 18,852,254, forward strand.
GTACTCATCCAGACTCTCTCAGTCAGACCCTCTCAATCAGACGTTCTCATCCAGACTCTCTCAGTCAGACCCTCTCAATCAGACGTTCTCATCCAGGCTCTCTCAGTCAGACCCCCTCAATCAGACGTTCTCATCCAGACTCTCTCAGTCAGACCCCCTCAATCAGACTTTCTCATCCAGACTCTCTCATTCAGACCCTCTCAATCAGATGTTCTCATCCAGGCTCTCTCAGTTAGACCCTCTCAATCAGATGTTCTCATCCAGGCTCTCTCAGTCAGACCCTCTCAATCAGACGTTCTCATCCAGACTCTCTCAGTCAGACCCTCTCAATCAGACGTTCTCATCCAGACTCTCTCATTCAGACCCACTCAATCAGACGTTCTCATCCAGACTCTCTCAGTGAGACCCTCTCAATCAGACGTTCTCATCCAGACTCTTTCAGTCAGACCCTCTCAATCAGACGTACTCATCCAGACTCTCTCAGTCAGACCCTCTCAATCAGACGTTCTCATCCAGACTCTCTCAGTCAGAACCACCTCAATCAGACGTTCTCATCCAGACTCTCTCAGTCAGACCCTCTCAATCAGACGTTCTCATCCAGACTCTCTCAGTCAGACACTCTCAATCAGACGTTCTCATCCAGGCTCTCTCAGTCACACCCTCTCAATCAGACGTTCTCATCCAGACTCTCTCAGTCAGACCCCCTTAATCAGACGTTCTCATCCAGGCTCTCTCAGTCAGACCCTCTCAACCAGACGTTCTCATCCAGACTCTCTCAGTCAGACCCTCTCAATCAGACGTTCTCATCCAGGCTCTCTCAGTCAGACCCTCTCAATCAGACGTTCTCATCCAAGCTCTCTCAGTCAGACCCTCTCAATCAGACGTTCTCATCCAGGCTCTCTCAGTCAGATGCCGTCAATCAGACGTTCTCATCCAGGCTCTCTCAGTCAGACCCTCTCAATCGGACGTTCTCATCCAGACTCTCTCAGTCAGAGCCTCTCAATCAGACGTTCTCATCCAGACTCTCTCAGTCAGAGCCTCTCAATCAGACGTGCTCATCCAGACTCTCTCAGTCAGACCCTCTCAATCAGACGTTCTCATCCAGACCCTCTCAGTCAGACCCTCTCAATCAGACGTTCTCATCCAGACTCTCTCAGTCAGACCCTCTCAATCAGACGTTCTCATCCAGACGCTCTCAGTCAGAGCCTCTCAATCAGACGTTCTCATCCAGACTCTCTCAGTCAGACCCTCTCAATCGGACGTTCTCATCCAGACTCACTCAGTCAGAGCCTCTCAATCAGACGTTCTCATCCAGACTCTCTCAGTCAGACCCTCTCAATCAGACGTTCTCATCCAGACTCTCTCAATCAGAGCCTCTCAATCGGACGTTCTCATCCAGGCTCTCTCAGTCAGACCCTCTCAATCAGACGTTCTCATCCAGACTCTCTCAGTCAGACCCTCTCAACCAGACGTTCTCATCCAGGCTCTCTCAGTCAGACCCTCTCAATCAGACGTTCTCATCCAGACTCTCTCAGTCAGACCCTCTCAATCAGACGTTCTCATCCAGGCTCTCTCAGTCAGACCCTCTCAATCAGACTTTCTCATCCAGACTCTCTCAGTCAGACCCTCTCAATCAGACATTCTCATCCAGACTCTCTCAGTCAGACCCTCTCAATCATACGTTCTCATCCAGACTCTCTCAGTCAGACCCTCTCAATCAGACGTTCTCATCCAGACTCTCTCAGTCAGACACTCTCAATCAGACGTTCTCATCCAGACTCTCTCAGTCAGACCCTCTCAATCAGACGTTCTCATCCAGGCTCTCTCAGTCAGACCCTCTCAATCAGATGTTCTCATCCAGACTCTCTCAGTCAGACCCTCTCAATCAGACGTTCTCATCCAGACTCTCTCAGTCAGATCCTCTCAATCAGACGTTCGCATCCAGGCTCTCTCAGTCAGACCCTCTCAATCAGACGTTATCATCCAGACTCTCTCAGTCAGACCCTCTCAATCAGACGTTCTCATCCAGACTCTCTCAGTCAGACCCTCTCAATCAGACGTTCTCATCCAGACTCTCTCAGTCAGACCCTCTCAATCAGACGTACTCATCCAGACTCTCTCAGTCAGACCCTCTCAATCAGACGTTCTCATCCAGACTCTCACAGTCAGACCCTCTCAATCAGACGTTCTCATCCAGACGCTCTCAGTCAGAGCCTCTCAATCAGACGTTCTCATCCAGACTCTCTCAGTCAGACCCTCTCAATCGGACGTTCTCATCCAGAATCTCTCAGTCAGAGCCTCTCAATCAGACGTTCTCATCCAGACTCTCTTAGTCAAACCCTCTCAATCAGACGTTCTCATCCAGACTCTCTCAATCAGAGACTCTCAATCGGACGTTCTCATCCAGGCTCTCTCAGTCAGACCCTCTCAATCAGACGTTCTCATCCAGACTCTCTCAGTCAGACCCTCTCAACCAGACGTTCTCATCCAGGCTCTCTCAGTCAGACCCTCTCAATCAGACGTTCTCATCCAGGCTCTCTCAGTCAGACCCTCTCAATCAGACGTTCTCATCCAGACTCTCTCAGTCAGACCCTCTCAATCAGACATTCTCATCCAGACTCTCTCAGTCAGACCCTCTCAATCAGAAGTTCTGATTCAGACTCTCTCAGTCAGACCCTCTCAATCAGACGTTCTCATCCAGACTCTCTCAGTCAGACACTCTCAATCAGACGTTCTCATCCAGACTCTCTCAGTCAGACCCTCTCAATCAGACGTTCTCATCCAGGCTCTCTCAGTCAGACCCTCTCAATCAGACGTTGTCATCCAGACTCTCTCAGTCAGACCCTCTCAATCAGACGTTCTCATCCAGACTCTCTCAGTCAGACCCTCTCAATCAGACGTTCTCATCCAGGCTCTCACAGTCAGACCCTCTCAATCAGACGTTCTCATCCAGACTCTCTCAGTCAGACCCTCTCAATCAGACGTTCTCATCCAGACTCTCTCAGTCAGACCCTCTCAATCAGACGTTCTCATCCAGACTCTCTCAGTCAGACCCTCTCAATCAGACGTTCTCATCCAGACTCTCTCAGTCAGACCCTCTCAATCAGACGTTCTCATCCAGACTCTCTCAGTCAGACCCTCTCAATCAGACGTTCTCATCCAGACTCTCTCAGTCAGACCCTCTCAATCAGACGTTCTCATCCAAACTCTCTCAGTCAGACCCTCTCAATCGGACGTTCTCATCCAGACTCTCTCAGTCAGACCCTCTCAATCAGACGTTCTCATCCAGGCTCTCTCAGTCAGACCCTCTCAATCAGACGTTCTCATCCAGACTCTCTCAGTCAGACCCTCTCAATCAGACGTTCTCATCCAGACTCTCTCAGTCAGACCCTCTCAATCAGACGTTCTCATCCAGACTCTCTCTGTCAGACCCTCTCAATCAGACGTTCTCATCCAGGCTCTCTCAGTCAGACCCTCTCAATCAGACGTTCTCATCCAGACTCTCTCAGTCAGACACCCTCAATCAGACGTTCTCATCCAGACTCTCTCAGTCAGACCCTCTCAATCAGACGTTCTCATCCAGGCTCTCTCAGTCAGACCCTCTCAATCAGACGTTCTCATCCAGACTCTCTCAGTCAGACCCTCTCAATCAGACGTTCTCATCCAGGCTCTCTCAGTCAGACCCTCTCAATCAGACGTTCTCATCCAGACTCTCTCTGTCAGACCCTCTCAATCAGACGTTCTCATCCAGGCTCTCTCAGTCAGACCCTCTCAATCAGACGTTCTCATCCAGACTCTCTCAGTCAGACACCCTCAATCAGACGTTCTCATCCAGACTCTCTCAGTCAGACCCTCTCAATCAGACGTTCTCATCCAGGCTCTCTCAGTCAGACCCTCTCAATCAGACGTTCTCATCCAGGCTCTCTCAGTCAGACCCTCTCAATCAGACGTTCTCATCCAGGCTCTCTCAGTCAGACCCTCTCAATCAGACGTTCTCATCCAGACTCTCTCAGTCAGACCCTCTCAATCAGACGTTCTCATCTAGACTCTCTCAGTCAGACCCTCTCAATCAGACGTTCTCATCCAGACTCTCTCAGTCAAACCCTCTCAATCAGACGTTCTCATCCAGACTCTCTCAGTCAGACCCTCTCAATCAGACGTTCTCATCCAGGCTCTCTCAGTCAGACCCTCTCAATCAGACGTTCTCATCCAGGCTCTCTCAATCAGACACTATCAATCTGACTTTTTCATCCAGGCTCTCTCAGTCAGACCCTCTCAATCTGACTTTTTCATCCAGACTCTCTCAGTCAGACCCTCTCAATCTGACTTTTTCATCCAGGCTCTCTCAGTCAGACCCTCTCAATCTGACTTTTTCATCCAGGCTCTCTCAGTCAGACCCTCTCAATCTGACTTTTTCATCCAGGCTCTCTCAGTCAGACCCTCTCAATCTGACTTTTTCATCCAGGCTCTCTCAGTCAGACCCTCTCAATCTGACTTTTTCATCCAGGCTCTCTCAGTCAGACCCTCTCAATCTGACTTTTTCATCCAGACTCTCTCAGTCAGACCCTCTCAATCTGACTTTTTCATCCAGACTCTCTCAGTCAGACCCTCTCAATCTGACTTTTTCATCCAGGCTCTCTCAGTCAGACCCTCTCAATCAGACCCTCATGCTATCTGCTATGATCTGCGACCTTGATCTATAAATCTTTCTTTTTGTTGTGTGCAATTTCTCCCAGAAAGTGCACACTGCACAGATGGATTGTCCACTCTAAGCTCCTTTGATCAGTTGACTGACTGTTCAGCCCCTTGAGCACCTCCTTGTCGATGATTTTGGACTGGTCACTCAATTGTGCATTTTCTCAGCACACATTAATGTGTCTGATCTGCCAGAAAGCATGTCGTAAAGTTGGTTCTTCCTGAGAGTGTGTGAAAAAAATTGGGTCAAAATGAGAGCTGAGAGGGCTTTCACCCCTCCACAGAGCATGGGAGGGTGGTAGAGGCCAACAGTATAAATCAAAAGTAGAGACATAAAGACTATTAGCACATGAAAAGTAGGGAGAAAGTCACAGAAACAACACAACTGGCACCTAGATTCACTTGGGCCTGGCCATAGTTTAGCCAGTTGTCGAGTTTCGAGAGGAAAGCATTGTTTTCAACTCTTCATCTTATTGATCTTAAAGCATCTTATTGATGCTTTGAGTTTACTGACCCTGTTCATGGCTGACGTTGTCATTTGAAGGCCAAGCCTGGCACAGGGAGCATCTCATGCACAAGCAGGCATCTGTGTAATATTACAAAGCTCTTCGACAGCGTTGTCAATATTTTAATAAATTTGCAGTTTGGCATTGAACAAGTTTGTGTTGGCTCCTTCCCCTAGAAGAGTGAGTCACCTCCGACTACAAGTTGTGTTTTATGCTCTAACTCTGTATATGGGTACAGGAGAGCACTCTCAACCATGAAGTATGTCATCAGTTACTGGAGATGAGGGAACCGCTCTTTAAAGTGAAACATTACCAAATGATGTGAGGGTGGCCACAAAGGATTTGCATCTAATAATTGCTTGTTTAAAGCTGGATCATTTACAGTACCCCTGTAGGGAGCCACATGTTGAATATTAGCTGCAGAGGTCCACATTCCTGTGTCAATAGAACACATACAATGACCACGGACGAGGAGCTCGTCCCTTTTAAGTACACGACATCTGCACAAAGTGCACTGTGACTCAGAGCTGGTGACTTCCTGCACCGTTGTACAATTTGTGAGGCTTGTACTAAATTTAGGCAACACTAAAAAGGAAATCCTCACTGGCTTACATTTTCTACCCATGGAAGGAGCTCTTCCTGCAGAAATCACATGTTGCCTCCAGTTCGAAATAAAGCAAAGAGCTGGGGTCAACTCCAAGACGTTCCCAACTATCCGGCTATTTCGTTTAACGTAGAATCATAGAAGCAGAGAATGACATAGCCATTCGGTCCATCGTGCCTGTGCTGGCTCTTTGAAAGAGCTATCCAATTGGTCCCACTCGCCTGTTCTTTCCCCATAACCCTGTAAATTTTTTCCCTTCTAGTATTTATCCAATTCCCTTTTGAAAGTTATTATTGAATCTGCTTCCACCGCCCTTTCAGGCAGTGCATTCCAGATCATAACAACTCGCTGTGTAAAAAAATTCTCCTCATCCACCCCCTGGTTCTTTTGCCAATTACCTTAAATCTGTGTCCTCTGGTCACTGACCTTTCTGCCACTGGAAACAGTTTCTCCCTATTTACTCTATCAAAACCCCTCATGATTTTGAACACCTCCATCAAATCTCCCCTGAACCTTCTCTGTTCCAAGGAGAACAATCCCAGATTCTCCAGTCTCTCCACGTAACTGAAGTCCCTCATCCCTGGTACCATTCTAGTAAATCTCCTCTGCACCCTCTCTAAGGCCTTGACATCCTTCCTAAAGTGTGGTGCCCAGAATTGAACACAATACTCCAGTTGAGGCCCAACCAGTGTTTTATAAAGGTTTATCATAACTTCCTTGCTTTTGTACTCTATGTCTCTATTAATATTTAAAAATTTGTTTATGGGATGTGGGCATCGCTGGCAAGGCCAGCATTTATGGCCCATCCCTAATTGCCCTTGATAAGGTGGTGGTGAGCTGCCTTCTTGAACCTCTGCAGTCTGCCCAGGATCTCATATGTTTATTTAACAACCTTCTCAACTTGTCCTGCCACCTTCAAAGATTTGTGCACAAATACCCCCAGGTACGGGTGTTCCTGTACCCCCTTTAGAATTGTACCATTTAGTTTATATTGCCTCTCCTCATTCTTCCCACCAAAATGTATCACTTCGCACTTCTCTGCATTAAATTTCATCTGCCATGTGTCCGCCCATTTCACCAGTCTGTCTGTGTCCTCCTGAAGTCTGTTACTATCCTCCACATTGTTTACTACATTTCCGAGTTTCGTGTCACACCCCTCAGAATAACACTCTCATACACCACACCCCTCAGAATAACACTCTCGGAAACCACGCCCCTCAGAATAACACTCTCATACACCACACCCCTCAGAATAACACTCTCGGAAACCACGCCCCTCAGAATAACAATCTCGGAAACCACGCCCCTCAGAATAACACTCTCATATACCACACCCCTCAGAATAACACTCTCATATACCACACCCCTCAGAATAACACTCTCATATACCACACGCCTCAGAATAACACTCTCATATACCACACCCCTCAGAATAACACTCTCGTGTACCACGCCCCTCAGAATAACACTCTCATATACCACACCCCTCAGAATAACACTCTCGTGTACCACGCCCCTCAGAATAACACTCTCAAATACCACACCCCTCAGAATAACACTCTCATATAACACACCCCTCAGAATAACACTCTCATATACCACACGCCTCAGAATAACACTCTCATATACCACACCCCTCAGAATAACACTCTCGTATACCACGCCCCTCAGAATAACACTGTCATATACCACACCCCTCAGAATAACGCTCTCATATACCAGACCCCTCAGAATAATGCTCTCATATACCACACCCCTCAGAATAACACTCTCATACACCACACCCCGCAGAATAACACTGTCATATACCACACCCTTCAGAATAACACTGTCATATACCACACCCCTCAGAATAACAAACTCGTATACCACACCCCTCAGAATAACACTCTCATATACCACACCCCTCAGAATAACACTCTCATATACCACACCCCTCAGAATAACACTCTCGTATTCCACACCCCTCAGAATAAGACTCTCGTATACCACACCCCTCAGAATAACACTCTCATGTACCACACCCCTCAGAATAACACTCTCATATACCACACCCCTCAGAATAACACTCTCATATACCACACCCCTCAGAATAACACTCTCATATACCACACCCCTCAGAATAACACTCTCATATACCACACCCCTCAGAATAACACTCTCATATACCACACCCCTCAGAATAACACTCTCATATACCACACCCCTCAGAATAACGCTCTCATGTACCACACCCCTCAGAATAACACTCTCATATACCACACCCCTCAGAATAACACTCTCATATTCCACATCCCTCAGAATAACATCTCATATACCACACCCCTCAGAATAACACTCTCATATACCACACCCCTCAGAATAACACTCTCATACACCACACCCCTCAGAATAACACTCTCATATACCACACCCCTCAGAATAACACTCTCATATACCACACCCCTCAGAATAACGCTCTCATGTACCACACCCCTCAGAATAACACTCTCATATACCACACCCCTCAGAATAACACTCTCATATTCCACATCCCTCAGAATAACATCTCATATACCACACCCCTCAGAATAACACTCTCATATACCACACCCCTCAGAATAACACTCTCATATACCACACCCCTCAGAATAACACTCTCGTATTCCACACCCCTCAGAATAACACTCTCATAGACCACACCCCTCAGAATAACACTCTCATATACCACACCCCTCAGAATAACACTCCCATATACCACACCCCTCAGAATAACACTCTCATATACCACACCCCTCAGAATAACACTCTCATATACCACGCCCCTCAGAATAACACTCTCATATACCACACCCCTCAGAATAACACTCTCATATACCACACCCCTCAGAATAACACTCTCGTACACCACACCCCTCAGAATAACACTCTCATATACCACGCCCCTCAGAATAACACTCTCATATACCACATCCCTCAGAATAACACTCTCATATACCACACCCCTCAGAATAACACTCTCGTGTACCACGCCCCTCAGAATAACACTCTCATATACCACACCCCTCAGAATAACACTCTCATATACCACACCCCTCAGAATAACACTCTCATATACCACACCCCTCAGAATAACACTCTCATATACCACACCCCTCCGAATAACACTCTCATGCACCACACCCCTCAGAATAACACTCTCATATACCACACCCCTCAGAATAACACTCTCAAATACCACACCCCTCAGAATAACACTCTCATATACCACACCCCTCAGAATAACACTCTCATATACCACACGCCTCAGAATAACACTCTCATATACCACACCCCTCAGAATAACACTCTCGTGTACCACGCCCCTCAGAATAACACTCTCATATACCACACCCCTCAGAATAACACTCTCGTGTACCACGCCCCTCAGAATAACACTCTCAAATACCACACCCCTCAGAATAACACTCTCATATAACACACCCCTCAGAATAACACTCTCATATACCACACGCCTCAGAATAACACTCTCATATACCACACCCCTCAGAATAACACTCTCGTATACCACGCCCCTCAGAATAACACTGTCATATACCACACCCCTCAGAATAACGCTCTCATATACCAGACCCCTCAGAATAATGCTCTCATATACCACACCCCTCAGAATAACACTCTCATACACCACACCCCGCAGAATAACACTGTCATATACCACACCCTTCAGAATAACACTGTCATATACCACACCCCTCAGAATAACAAACTCGTATACCACACCCCTCAGAATAACACTCTCATATACCACACCCCTCAGAATAACACTCTCATATACCACACCCCTCAGAATAACACTCTCATATACCACACCCCTCAGAATAACACTCTCATATACCACACCCCTCAGAATAACACTCTCATATACCACACCCCTCAGAATAACACTCTCATATACCACACCCCTCAGAATAACGCTCTCATGTACCACACCCCTCAGAATAACACTCTCATATACCACACCCCTCAGAATAACACTCTCATATTCCACATCCCTCAGAATAACATCTCATATACCACACCCCTCAGAATAACACTCTCATATACCACACCCCTCAGAATAACACTCTCATATACCACACCCCTCAGAATAACACTCTCATATACCACACCCCTCAGAATAACACTCTCATATACCACACCCCTCAGAATAACGCTCTCATGTACCACACCCCTCAGAATAACACTCTCATATACCACACCCCTCAGAATAACACTCTCATATTCCACATCCCTCAGAATAACATCTCATATACCACACCCCTCAGAATAACACTCTCATATACCACGCCCCTCAGAATAACACTCTCATATACCACACCCCTCAGAATAACACTCTCGTATTCCACACCCCTCAGAATAACACTCTCATATACCACACCCCTCAGAATAACACTCTCATATACCACACCCCTCAGAATAACACTCCCATATACCACACCCCTCAGAATAACACTCTCATATACCACACCCCTCAGAATAACTCTCTCATATACCACGCCTCTCAGAATAACACTCTCATATACCACACCCCTCAGAATAACACTCTCATATACCACACCCCTCAGAATAACACTCTCGTACACCACACCCCTCAGAATAACACTCTCATATCCCACGCCCCTCAGAATAACACTCTCATATACCACATCCCTCAGAATAACACTCTCATATACCACACCCCTCAGAATAACACTCTCGTGTACCACGCCCCTCAGAATAACACTCTCATATACCACACCCCTCAGAATAACACTCTCATATACCACACCCCTCAGAATAACACTCTCATATACCACACCCCTCAGAATAACACTCTCATATACCACACCCCTCCGAATAACACTCTCATGCACCACACCCCTCAGAATAACACTCTCATATACCACACCCCTCAGAATAACACTCTCAAATACCACACCCCTCAGAATAACACTCTCATATACCACACCCCTCAGAATAACACTCTCATATACCACACCCCTCAGAATAACACTCTCATATACCACACCCCTCAGAATAACACTCTCGTATACCACACCCCTCAGAATAACACTCTCAAATACCACACCCCTCAGAATAACACTCTCATATACCACACCCCTCAGAATAACACTCTCATATACCACACCCCTCAGAATAACACTCTCATATACCACACCCCTCAGAATAACACTCTCGTATACCACGCCCCTCAGAATAACACTGTCATACACCACACCCCTCAGAATAACACTCTCATACACCACACCCCGCAGAATAACACTGTCATATACCACACCCTTCAGAATAACACTGTCATATACCACACCCCTCAGAATAACAAACTCGTATACCACACCCCTCAGAATAACACTCTCATATACCACACCCCTCAGAATAACACTCTCATATACCACACCCCTCAGAATAACACTCTCGTATTCCACACCCCTCAGAATAACACTCTCATATACCACACCCCTCAGAATAACACTCTCATATACCACACCCCTCAGAATAACACTCTCATATACCACGCCCCTCAGAATAACACTCTCATATACCACACCCCTCAGAATAACACTCTCATGTACCACACCCCTCAGAATAACACTCTCATATACCACGCCCCTCAGAATAACACTCTCATATACCACGCCCCTCAGAATAACACTCTCATATACCACACCCCTCAGAATAACACTCTCATGTACCACACCCCTCAGAATAACACTCTCATATACCACGCCCCTCAGAATAACACTCTCGTATACCACACCCCTCAGAATAACACTCTCATGTACCACACCCCTCAGAATAACACTCTCATATACCACACCCCTCAGAATAACACTCTCATGTACCACACCCCTCAGAATAACACTCTCATATACCACACCCCTCAGAATAACACTCTCATATACCACACCCCTCAGAATAACACTCTCATATACCACACCCCTCAGAATAACACTCTCATATACCACACCCCTCAGAATAACACTCTCGTATACCACACCCCTCAGAATAACGCTCTCATATACCACACCCCTCAGAATAACACTCTCATATACCACACCCCTCAGAATAACACTCTCGTATACCACACCCCTCAGAATAACACTCTCATATACCACGCCCCTCAGAATAACACTCTCATATACCACACCCCTCAGAATAACACTCTCATATACCACACCCCTCAGAATAACACTCTCATATACCACACCCCTCAGAATAACACTCTCATATACCACACCCCTCAGAATAACACTCTCATATACCACACCCCTCAGAATAACACTCTCATATACCACACCCCTCAGAATAACGCTCTCATGTACCACACCCCTCAGAATAACACTCTCATATACCACACCCCTCAGAATAACACTCTCGTATTCCACACCCCTCAGAATAACACTCTCATATACCACAACCCTCAGAATAACACTCCCATATACCACACCCCTCAGAATAACACTCTCATCTTCCACACCCCTCAGAATAACACTCTCATATACCACACCCCTCAGAATAACACTGTCATATACCACACCCCTCAGAATAACACTCTCATATACCACGCCCCTCAGAATAACACTCTCATATACCACACCCCTCAGAATAACACTCTCATATACCACACCCCTCAGAATAACACTCTCGTATACCACACCCCTCAGAACAACACTCTCATAAAACTCACCCCTCAGAATAACACTCTCATATACCACACCCCCCAGACTAACACTCCCATATACCACACCCCTCAGAATAACACTCTCATATGACACACCCCTCAGAATAACACTCTCATATACCACACCCCTCAGAATAACACTCTCATATACCACGCCCCTCAGAATAACACTCTGATATACCACACCCCTCAGAATAACACTCTCATATACCACACCCCTCAGAATAACACTCTCGTATTCCACACCCCTCAGAATAACACTCTCATATACCACACCCCTCAGAATAACACTCTCATATACCACACCCCTCAGAATAACACTCTCATATACCACGCCCCTCAGAATAACACTCTCATATACCACACCCCTCAGAATAACACTCTCATGTACCACACCCCTCAGAATAACACTCTCATATACCACGCCCCTCAGAATAACACTCTCATATACCACGCCCCTCAGAATAACACTCTCATATACCACACCCCTCAGAATAACACTCTCATGTACCACACCCCTCAGAATAACACTCTCATATACCACGCCCCTCAGAATAACACTCTCGTATACCACACCCCTCAGAATAACACTCTCATGTACCACACCCCTCAGAATAACACTCTCATATACCACACCCCTCAGAATAACACTCTCATGTACCACACCCCTCAGAATAACACTCTCATATACCACACCCCTCAGAATAACACTCTCATATACCACACCCCTCAGAATAACACTCTCATATACCACACCCCTCAGAATAACACTCTCATATACCACACCCCTCAGAATAACACTCTCGTATACCACACCCCTCAGAATAACGCTCTCATATACCACACCCCTCAGAATAACACTCTCATATACCACACCCCTCAGAATAACACTCTCGTATACCACACCCCTCAGAATAACACTCTCATATACCACGCCCCTCAGAATAACACTCTCATATACCACACCCCTCAGAATAACACTCTCATATACCACACCCCTCAGAATAACACTCTCATATACCACACCCCTCAGAATAACACTCTCATATACCACACCCCTCAGAATAACACTCTCATATACCACACCCCTCAGAATAACACTCTCATATACCACACCCCTCAGAATAACGCTCTCATGTACCACACCCCTCAGAATAACACTCTCATATACCACACCCCTCAGAATAACACTCTCGTATTCCACACCCCTCAGAATAACACTCTCATATACCACAACCCTCAGAATAACACTCCCATATACCACACCCCTCAGAATAACACTCTCATCTTCCACACCCCTCAGAATAACACTCTCATATACCACACCCCTCAGAATAACACTGTCATATACCACACCCCTCAGAATAACACTCTCATATACCACGCCCCTCAGAATAACACTCTCATATACCACACCCCTCAGAATAACACTCTCATATACCACACCCCTCAGAATAACACTCTCGTATACCACACCCCTCAGAACAACACTCTCATAAAACTCACCCCTCAGAATAACACTCTCATATACCACACCCCCCAGACTAACACTCCCATATACCACACCCCTCAGAATAACACTCTCATATGACACACCCCTCAGAATAACACTCTCATATACCACACCCCTCAGAATAACACTCTCATATACCACGCCCCTCAGAATAACACTCTGATATACCACACCCCTCAGAATAACACTCTCATATACCACACCCCTCAGAATAACACTCTCATATACCACACCCCTCAGAATAACACTCTCATATACCACACCCCTCAGAATAACACTCTCATATACCACGCCCCTCAGAATAACACTCTCGTATACCACACCCCTCAGAATAACACTCTCATAAACCACACCCCTCAGAATAACACTCTCATATACCACACCCCCCAGACTAACACTCCCATATACCACACCCCTCAGAATAACACTCTCATATACCACACCCCTCAGAATAACACTCTCATATACCACACCCCCCAGAATAACAATCTCATATACCACACCCCTCAGAATAACACTCTCGTATACCACACCCCTCAGAATAACACTCTCATATACCACGCCCCTCAGAATAACACTCTCATATACCACACCCCTCAGAATAACACTCTCATATACCACACCCCTCAGAATAACACTCTCGTATTCCACATCCCTCAGAATAGCACTCTCATATACCACGCCCCTCAGAATAACACTCTCATATACCACACCCCTCAGAATAACACTCTCATATACCACATCCCTCAGAATAACACTCTCATATACCACACCCCTCAGAATAACACTCCCATATACCACACCCCTCAGAATAACACTCTCATATACCACACCCCTCAGAATAACACTCTCATATACCACACCCCTCAGAATAACACTCTCCTATACCACACCCCTCAGAATAACACTCTCATATACCACACCTCTCAGAATAACACTCTCATATACCACACCCCTCAGAATAACACTCTCCTATACCACACCCCTCAGAATAACACTCCCATATACCACACCCCTCAGAATAACACTCCCATATACCACACCCCTCAGAATAACACTCCCATATACCACACCCCTCAGAATAACACTCTCATATACCACACCCCTCAGAATAACACTCTCATATACCACACCCCTCAGAATAACACTCTCATATACCACACCCCTCAGAATAACACTCTCATATACCACACCCCTCAGAATAACACTCTCATATACCAGGCCCCTCAGAATCACACTCTCGTATACCACACCCCTCAGAATAACACTCTCATATACCACGCCCCTCAGAATAACACTCTCATAAACAATGCCCCTCAGAATAACGCTCTCGTATACCACACCCCTCAGAATAACACTCCCATATACCACACCCCTCAGAATAACACACTCATATACCACACCCCTCAGAATAACATTCTCATATACCACCCCCCTCAGAATAACACTCTCATATACCACACCCCTCAGAATAACACTCTCATATAGCACACCCCTCAGAATAACATTCTCATATACCACACCCCTCAGAATAACACTCTCACATACCACACCCCTCAGAATAACACTCTCATATACCACACCCCTCAGAATAACATTCTCATATACCACACCCCTCAGAATAACACTCTCGTATACCACACCCCTCAGAATAACACTCTCATATACCACACCCCTCAGAATAACACTCTCGTATACCACACCCCTCAGAATAACACTCTCATATACCACACCCCTCAGAATAACACTCTCATATACCACACCCCTCAGAATAACACTCTCTTATACCACACCCCTCAGAATAACACTCTCATATACCACACCCCTCAGAATAACACTCTCACATACCACGCACATCAGAATAACGCTCTCATGTACCACACCCCTCAGAATAACACTCTCATATACCACACCCCTCAGAATAACACTCTCACATACCAGGCACCTCAGAATAACGCTGTCATATACCACACCCCTCAGAATAACACTCTCATATACCACACCCCTCAGAATAACACTCTCATATACCACGCCCCTCAGAATAACACTCTCGTATACCAGACCCCTCAGAATAACACTCTCATGTACCACACCCCTCAGAATAACACTCTCATATACCACGCCCCTCAGAATAACACTCTCATATACCACGCCCCTCAGAATAACACTCTCATATACCACACCCCTCAGAATAACACTCTCGTATACCACACCCCTCAGAATAACACTCTCGTCTGCCACGCCCCTCGGAATAACACTCTCATATCCCACACCCCTCAGAATAACACTCTCATACAACACACCCCTCAGAATAACACTCTCACATACCACGCCCCTCAGAATAACACTCTCATATACCATGCCACTCAGAATAACACTCTCATATACCACACCCCTCAGAATAACACTCTCGCATACCACATCCCTCAGAATAACTCTCATATACCACACCCCTCAGAATAACACTCTCTTATACCACACCCCTCAGAATAACACTCTCATATACCACACCGCTCAGAATAACACTCTCATATACCACACCGCTCAGAATAACACTCTGATATACCACACCCCTCAGAATAACACTCTCATATACCACACCGCTCAGAATAACACTCTCATATACCACACCCCTCAGAATAACACTCTCATATACCACGCCCCTCAGAATAACACTCTCATATACCAGACCCCTCAGAATAACACTCTCATATACCACACCCCTCAGAATAACACTCTCATATACCACACCGCTCAGTATAACACTCTCATATACCACACCCCTCAGAATAACACTCTCATATACCACGCCCCTCAGAATAAAACTCTCATATACCAGACCCCCCAGAATAACACTCTCATATACCACACCCCTCAGAATAACACTCTCATATACCATACCCCTCAGAATAACACTCTCATATACCACACCCCTCAGAATAACACTCTCATATACCACACCCCTCAGAATAACACTCTCATATACCACGCCCCTCAGAATAACACTCTCATATACCACACCCCTCAGAATAACACTCTCATATACCACACCCCTCAGAATAACACTCTCATATACCACACCCCTCAGAATAACACTCTCATATACCACACCCCTCAGAATAACACTCTCATATACCACGCCCCTCAGAATAACACTCTCGGAAACCACACCCCTCAGAATAACACTCTCATATACCACGCCCCTCAGAATAACACTCTCATATACCACACCCCTCAGAATAACACTCTCATATGCCACGCCCCTCAGAATAACACTCTCATATACCACACCCCTCAGAATAACACTCTCATGTACCACACCCCTCAGAATAACGCTCTCATATACCACACCCCTCAGAATAACACTCTCACATACCACACCCCTCAGAATAACACTCTCATATACCAGACCCCTCAGAATAACACTCTCATATACCACATCCCTCAGAATAACACTCTCATATACCACACCCCTCAGAATAACACTCTCATATACCACACCCCTCAGAATAACACTCTCACATACCAGACCCCTCAGAATAACACTCTCATATACCACACCCCTCAGAATAACACTCTCATATACCAGACCCCTCAGAATAACACTCTCATATACCAGACCCCTCAGAATAACACTCTCATATACCACACCCCTCAGAATAACACCCTCATATACCACGCCCCTCAGAATAACACTGTCATACACCACACCCCTCAGAATAACACTCTCATACACCACACCCCGCAGAATAACACTGTCATATACCACACCCTTCAGAATAACACTGTCATATACCACACCCCTCAGAATAACAAACTCGTATACCACACCCCTCAGAATAACACTCTCATATACCACACCCCTCAGAATAAGACTCTCGTATACCACACCCCTCAGAATAACACTCTCATGTACCACACCCCTCAGAATAACACTCTCATATACCACACCCCTCAGAATAACACTCTCATGTACCACACCCCTCAGAATAACACTCTCATATACCACACCGCTCAGAATAACACTCTCATATACCACACCTCTCAGGATAACACTCTCATATACCACACCCCTCAGAATAACACTCTCATATACCACACCCCTCAGAATAACACTCTCGTATACCACACCCCTCAGAATAACGCTCTCATATACCACACCCCTCAGAATAACACTCTCATATACCACACCCCTCAGAATAACACTCTCGTATACCACACCCCTCAGAATAACACTCTCATATACCACGCCCCTCAGAATAACACTCTCATATACCACACCCCTCAGAATAACACTCTCATATACCACACCCCTCAGAATAACACTCTCATATACCACACCCCTCAGAATAACACTCTCATATACCACACCCCTCAGAATAACACTCTCATATACCACACCCCTCAGAATAACACTCTCATATACCACACCCCTCAGAATAACGCTCTCATGTACCACACCCCTCAGAATAACACTCTCATATACCACACCCCTCAGAATAACACTCTCGTACTCCACATCCCTCAGAATAACACTCTCATATACCACACCCCTCAGAATAACACTCTCATATACCAGACCCCTCAGAATAACACTCTCATATACCACACCCCTCAGAATAACACTCTCGTATTCCACACCCCTCAGAATAACACTCTCATATACCACACCCCTCAGAATAACACTCTCATATACCACAACCCTCAGAATAACACTCCCATATACCACACCCCTCAGAATAACACTCTCATCTTCCACACCCCTCAGAATAACACTCTCATATACCACACCCCTCAGAATAACACTCTCATATACCACACCCCTCAGAATAACACTCTCATATACCACGCCCCTCAGAATAACACTCTCATATACCACACCCCTCAGAATAACACTCTCATATACCACACCCCTCAGAATAACACTCTCGTACACCACACCCCTCAGAATAACACTCTCATATACCACGCCCCTCAGAATAACACTCTCATATACCACACCCCTCAGAATAACACTCTCGTATACCACACCCCTCAGAATAACACTCTCATAAACCACACCCCTCAGAATAACACTCTCATATACCACACCCCCCAGACTAACACTCCCATATACCACACCCCTCAGAATAACACTCTCATATACCACACCCCTCAGAATAACACTCTCATATACCACACCCCCCAGAATAACAATCTCATATACCACACCCCTCAGAATAACACTCTCGTATACCACACCCCTCAGAAGAACACTCTCATATACCATGCCCCTCAGAATAACACTCTCATATACCACACCCCTCAGAATAACACTCCCATATACCACACCCCTCAGAATAACACTCCCATATACCACACCCCTCAGAATAACACTCCCATATACCACACCCCTCAGAATAACACTCTCATATACCACACCCCTCAGAATAACACTCTCATATACCACACCCCTCAGAATAACACTCTCATATACCACACCCCTCAGAATAACACTCTCATATACCACACCCCTCAGAATAACACTCTCATATACCAGGCCCCTCAGAATCTCACTCTCGTATACCACACCCCTCAGAATAACACTCTCATATACCACGCCCCTCAGAATAACACTCTCATAAACAATGCCCCTCAGAATAACACTCTCGTATACCACACCCCTCAGAATAACACTCCCATATACCACACCCCTCAGAATAACACTCTCATATACCACACCCCTCAGAATAACATTCTCATGTACCACACCCCTCAGAATAACACTCTCATATATCACACCCCTCAAAATAACACTCTCATATAGCACACCCCTCAGAATAACATTCTCATATACCACACCCCTCAGAATAACACTCTCACATACCACACCCCTCAGAATAACACTCTCATATACCACACCCCTCAGAATAACATTCTCATATACCACACCCCTCAGAATAACACTCTCGTATACCACACCCCTCAGAATAACACTCTCATATACCACACCCCTCAGAATAACACTCTCGTATACCACACCCCTCAGAATAACACTCTCATATACCACACCCCTCAGAATAACACTCTCATATACCACACCCCTCAGAATAACACTCTCTTATACCACACCCCTCAGAATAACACTCTCATATACCACATCCCTCAGAATAACACTCTCACATACCACGCACATCAGAATAACGCTCTCATGTACCACACCCCTCAGAATAACACTCTCATATACCACACCCCTCAGAATAACACTCTCACATACCAGGCACCTCAGAATAACGCTGTCATATACCACACCCCTCAGAATAACACTCTCATATACCACACCCCTCAGAATAACACTCTCATATACCACGCCCCTCAGAATAACACTCTCGTATACCAGACCCCTCAGAATAACACTCTCATGTACCACACCCCTCAGAATAACACTCTCATATACCACGCCCCTCAGAATAACACTCTCATATACCACGCCCCTCAGAATAACACTCTTATATACCACACCCCTCAGGATAACACTCTCGTATACCACACCCCTCAGAATAACACTCTCGTCTGCCACGCCCCTCAGAATAACACTCTCATATCCCACACCCCTCAGAATAACACTCTCATATACCATGCCACTCAGAATAACACTCTCATATACCACACCCCTCAGAATAACACTCTCATATACCACACCCCTCAGAATAACACTCTCGCATACCACATCCCTCAGAATAACTCTCATATACCACACCCCTCAGAATAACACTCTCTTATACCACACCCCTCAGAATAACACTCTCATATACCACACCGCTCAGAATAACACTCTCATATACCACACCGCTCAGAATAACACTCTCATATACCACACCCCTCAGAATAACACTCTCATATACCACACCGCTCAGAATAACACTCTCATATACCACACCCCTCAGAATAACACTCTCATATACCACACCGCTCAGTATAACACTCTCATATACCACACCCCTCAGAATAACACTCTCATATACCACGCCCCTCAGAATAACACTCTCATATACCAGACCCCTCAGAATAACACTCTCATATACCACACCCCTCAGAATAACACTCTCATATACCATACCCCTCAGAATAACACTCTCATATACCACACCCCTCAGAATAACACTCTCATATACCACACCCCTCAGAATAACACTCTCATATACCACGCCCCTCAGAATAACACTCTCATATACCACACCCCTCAGAATAACACTCTCATATACCACACCCCTCAGAATAACACTCTCATATACCACACCCCTCAGAATAACACTCTCATATACCACACCCCTCAGAATAACACTCTCATATACCACGCCCCTCAGAATAACACTCTCGGAAACCACACCCCTCAGAATAACACTCTCATATACCACGCCCCTCAGAATAACACTCTCATATACCACACCCCTCAGAATAACACTCTCATATACCACGCCCCTCAGAATAACACTCTCATATACCACACCCCTCAGAATAACACTCTCATATGCCACGCCCCTCAGAATAACACTCTCATATACCACACCCCTCAGAATAACACTCTCATGTACCACACCCCTCAGAATAACGCTCTCATATACCACACCCCTCAGAATAACACTCTCATATACCACACCCCTCAGAATAACACTCTCATATACCAGACCCCTCAGAATAACACTCTCATATACCACATCCCTCAGAATAACACTCTCATATACCAGACCCCTCAGAATAACACTCTCATATACCACACCCCTCAGAATAACACTCTCGGAAACCACACCCCTCAGAATAACACTCTTTTCTACCACACCCCTCAGAATAACACTCTCATATACCACACCCCTCAGAATAACACTCTCATATACCACGCCCCTCTGAATAACACTCTCATACACCACGCCACTCAGAATAACACTCTCATATACCACACCCCTCAGAATAACACTCTCATAGACCACGCCCCTCAGAATAACACTCTCGTATTCCACACCCCTCAGAATAACACTCTCATATACCACACCCCTCAGAATAACACTCTCATATACCACACCCCTCAGAATAACACTCTCAAATATCACACCCCTCAGAATAACACTCTCGTATACCACACCCCTCAGAATAACACTCTCATATACCACACCCCTCAGAATAACACTCTCATATACCACGCCCCTCAGAATAACACTCTCATATACCACATCCCTCAGAATAACACTCTCATATACCACATCCCTCAGAATAGCACTCTCATATACCACGCCCCTCAGAATAACACTCTCATATACCACGCCCCTCAGAATAACAATCTCCTGTACCACACCCCTCAGAATAACACTCTTGTATACCACGGCCTTCAGAATAACACTCTCATATACCACACCCCTCAGAATAACACTCTCATATACCACGCCCCTCAGAATAACACTCTCATATACCACACCCCTCAGAATAACACTCTCATTTTCCAGACCCCTCAGAATAACACTCTCATATACCACACCCCTCAGAATAACACTCTCGGAAACCACACCCCTCAGAATAACACTCTTATATACCACACCCCTCAGAATAACACTCTCATATACCACACCCCTCAGAATAACACTCTCATATACCACGCCCCTCAGAATAACACTCTCGTACTCCACACCCCTCAGAATAACACTCTCATATACCACACCCCTCAGAATAACACTCTCATATACCACACCCCTCAGAATAACACTCTCACATACCACACCCCTCAGAATAACACTCTCTTATACCACACCCCTCAGAATAACACTCTCATATACCACACCCCTCAGAATAACACTCTCATATACCACGCCCCTCAGAATAACACTCTCATATACCACATCCCTCAGAATAACACTCTCATATACCACATCCCTCAGAATAACACTCTCATATACCACGCCCCTCAGAATAACACTCTCCTATACCACGACCCTCAGAATAACACTCTCATATACCAGACCCCTCAGAATAACACTCTCATATACCACGCCCCTCAGAATAACACTCTCCTATACCACACCCCTCAGAATAACACTCTTGTATACCACGCCCCTCAGAATAACACTCTCATATACCACACCCCTCAGAATAACACTCTCATATACCACGCCCCTCAGAATAACACTCTCATATACCACACCCCTCAGAATAACACTCTCGTATACCACACCCCTCAGAATAACACTCTCATATACCACACCCCTCAGAATAACACTCTCATATACCACGCCCCTCAGAATAACACTCTCATATACCACATCCCTCAGAATAACACTCTCATATACCACATCCCTCAGAATAACACTCTCATATACCACACCCCTCAGAATAACACTCATATACCACGACCCTCAGAATAACACTCTCATATACCACACCCCTCAGAATAACACTCTCATATACCACGACCCTCAGAATAACACTCTCCTATACCAAACCCCTCAGAATAACACTCTTGTATACCACGCCCCTCAGAATAACACTCTCATATTCCACACCCCTCAGAATAACACTCTCCGATACCACACCCCTCAGAATAACACTCTTGTCTCCCACGCCCCTCAGAATAACACTCTCATATTCCACACCCCTCAGAATAACACTCTCATATACCACACCCCTCAGAATAACACTCTCATATACCACACCCCTCAGAATAACACTCTCGTATACCACACCCCTCAGAATAACACTCTCGTATACCACACCCCTCAGAATAACACTCTCGTATACCACACCCCTCAGAATAACACTCTCATATACCACACCCCTCAGAATAACACTCTCATATTCCACACCCCTCAGAATAACACTCTCGTATACCACACCCCTCAGAATAACACTCTCATATACCACACCCCTCAGAATAACACTCTCGTATACCACACCCCTCAGAATAACACTCTCATATACCACGCCCCTCAGAATAACACTCTCATATTCCACACCCCTCAGAATCACACTCTCATATACCACACCCCTCAGAATAACACTCTCATATACCACACCCCTCAGAATAACACTCTCATATATCACGCCCCTCAGAATAACACTCTCAAATACCACACCCCTCAGAATAACACTCTTGTATACCACGCCCCTCAGAATAACACTCTCATATACCACACCCCTCAGAATAACACTCTCATACACCACACCCCTCAGAATAACACTCTCATATACCACACCCCTCAGAATAACACTCTCATATACCAGGCCCCTCAGAATCACACTCTCGTATACCACACCCCTCAGAATAACACTCTCATATACCACGCCCCTCAGAATAACACTCTCATAAACTATGCCCCTCAGAATAACGCTCTCGTATACCACACCCCTCAGAATAACACTCCCATATACCACACCCCTCAGAATAACACTCTCTTATACAACACCCCTCAGAATAACACTCCCATATACCACACCCCTCAGAATAACACTCTCATATACCACACCCCTCAGAATAACATTCTCATATACCACACCCCTCAGAATAACTCTCTCATATACCACACCCCTCAGAATAACACTCTCTTATACAACACTCCTCAGAATAACACTCCCATATACCACACCCCTCAGAATAACACTCTCATATACCACACCCCTCAGAATAACATTCTCATATACCACACCCCTCAGAATAACTCTCTCATATACCACACCCCTCAGAATAACACTCTCACATACCACACCCCTCAGAATAACACTCTCATATACCACACCCCTCAGAATAACACTCTCGTATACCACACCCCTCAGAATAACACTCTCGTATACCACGCCCCTCAGAATAACACTCTCGTACACCACACCCCTCAGAATAACACTCTCATATACCACGCCCCTCAGAATAACACTCTCATATACCACGCCCCTCAGAATAACACTCTCGTATACCACGCCCCTCAGAATAACACTCTCATATACCACGCCCCTCAGAATAACACTCTCGTATACCACACCCCTCAGAATAACACTCTCGTATACCACACCCCTCAGAATAATACTCTCGTATACCACACCCCTCAGAATAACACTCTCCTATACCACACCCCTCAGAATAACACTCTCATATACCACGCCCCTCAGAATAACACTCTCATATCCCACACCCCTCAGAATAACACTCTCGTATACCACACCCCTCAGAATAACACTCTCGGAAACCACGCCCCTCAGAATAACACTCTCATACAACACACCCCTCAGAATAACACTCTCTTATACCACACCCCTCAGAATAACACTCTCATATACCACACCCCTCAGAATAACACTCTCGTCTACCACACCCCTCAGAATAACACTCTCATATACCACACCCCTCAGAATAACACTCTCATATACCACGCCCCTCAGAATAACACTCTCATATACCATGCCACTCAGAATAACACTCTCATATACCACATCCCTCAGAATAACACTCTCATATACCACACCCCTCAGAATAACACTCTCATATACCACACCCCTCAGAATAACACTCTCGTATACCACACCCCTCAGAATAACACTCTCATATACCACACCCCTCAGAATAACACTCTCATATACCACACCCCTCAGAATAACACTCTCATATACCACACCCCTCAGAATAACACTCTCACATACCAGGCACCTCAGAATAACACTGTCATATACCACAACCCTCAGAATAACACTCTCATATACCACACCCCTCAGAATAACACTCTCGTATACCACACCGCTCAGAATAATACTCTCGTATACCACACCCCTCAGAATAACACTCTCCTATACCACACCCCTCAGAATAACACTCTCATATACCACGCCCCTCAGCATAACACTCTCATATCCCACACCCCTCAGAATAACACTCTCGTATACCACACCCCTCAGAATAACACTCTCGGAAACCACGCCCCTCAGAATAACACTCTCATACAACACACCCCTCAGAATAACACTCTCTTATACCACACCCCTCAGAATAACACTCTCATATACCACACCCCTCAGAATAACACTCTCGTCTACCACACCCCTCAGAATAACACTCTCATATACCACACCCCTCAGAATAACACTCTCATATACCACGCCCCTCAGAATAACACTCTCATATACCATGCCACTCAGAATAACACTCTCATATACCACACCCCTCAGAATAACACTCTCGTATACCACACCCCTCAGAATAACACTCTCATATACCACACCCCTCAGAATAACACTCTCATATACCACACCCCTCAGAATAACACTCTCACATACCAGGCACCTCAGAATAACACTGTCATATACCACAACCCTCAGAATAACACTCTCATATACCACACCCCTCAGAATAACACTCTCATATACCACACCCCTCAGAATAACACTCTCACATACCAGGCACCTCAGAATAACACTGTCATATACCACAACCCTCAGAATAACACTCTCATATACCACACCCCTCAGAATAACACTCTCATATACCACGCCCCTCAGAATAACACTCTCGCATACCAGACCCCTCAGAATAACACTCTCATATACCACACCCCTCAGAATAACACTCTCATATACCACGCCCCTCAGAATAACACTCTCGTATACCACACCCCTCAGAATAACACTCTCATATACCACACCCCTCAGAATAACACTCTCGTATACCACACCCCTCAGAATAACACTCTCGTATACCACACCCCTCAGAATAACACTCTCCTATACCACAGCCCTCAGAATAACACTCTCATATACCACGCCCCTCAGAATAACACTCTCATGTTCCACACCCCTCAGAATAACACTCTCGTATACCACACCCCTCAGAATAACACTCTCATATACCACACCCCTCAGAATAACACTCTCATATACCACACCCCTCAGAATAACACTCTCATGTACCACACCCCTCAGAATAACACTCTCGTATACCACACCCCTCAGAATAACACTCTCGTATACCACACCCCTCAGAATAACACTCTCCTATACCACAGCCCTCAGAATAACACTCTCATATACCACGCCCCTCAGAATAACACTCTCATATTCCACACCCCTCAGAATAACACTCTCGTATACCACACCCCTCAGAATAACACTCTCATATACCACACCCCTCAGAATAACACTCTCATATTCCACACCCCTCAGAATAACACTCTCGTATACCACACCCCTCAGAATAACACTCTCATATACCACACCCCTCAGAATAACACTCTCATATACCACACCCCTCAGAATAACACTCTCATATACCACACCCCTCAGAATAACACTCTCGTACACCACACCCCTCAGAATAATACTCTCATACAACACACCCCTCAGAATAACACTCTCGTATACCACACCCCTCAGAATAACACTCTCATATACCACACCCCTCAGAATAACACTCTCGTCTACCACACCCCTCAGAATAACACTCTCGTATACCACGCCCCTCAGAATAACACTCTCATATACCACACCCCTCAGAATAACACTCTCATACAACACACCCCTCAGAATAACACTCTCGTATACCACACCCCTCAGAATAACACTCTCATATACCACGCCCCTCAGAATAACACTCTCATATACCACACCCCTCAGAATAACACTCTCATATACCACACCCCTCAGAATAACACTCTCATATACCACGCCCCTCAGAATAACACTCTCATGTACCATGCCACTCAGAATAACACTCTCATATACCACACCCCTCAGAATAACTCTCATATACCAAACCCCTCAGAATAACACTCTCATATACCACGCCCCTCAGAATAACACTCTCATATACCACACCCCTCAGAATAACACTCTCATATACCACACCCCTCAGAATAACTCTCATATACCACACCCCTCAGAATAACTCTCATATACCACACCCCTCAGAATAACACTCTCATATACCACACCCCTCAGAATAACACTCTCATATACCACACCGCTCAGAATAACACTCTCGTATACCACACCCCTCAGAATAACACTCTCATATACCACACCCCTCAGAATAACACTCTCATCTACCACACCCCTCAGAATAACACTCTCATTTTCCACACCCCTCAGAATAACACTCTCATATACCACACCCCTCAGAATAACACTCTCTTATACCACGCCCCTCAGAATAACACTCATATACCACACCCCTCAGAATAACACTCTCTTATACCACGCCCCTCAGAATAACACTCTCATATACCACACCCCTCAGAATAACACTCTCATATACCACACCCCTCAGAATAACACTCTCATATACCACACCCCTCAGAATAACACTCTCATATACCACGCCCCTCAGAATAACACTCTCACATACAAGACCCCTCAGAATAACACTCTCATAGACTACACCCCTCAGAATAACACTCTCATATACCACACCCCTCAGAATAACACTCTCATATACCACACCCCTCAGAATAACACTCTCATATACCACGCCCCTCAGAATAACACTCTCATAGACCAGACCCCTCAGAATAACACTCTCATATACCACACCCCTCAGAATAACACTCTCACATACCACACCCCTCAGAATCACACTCTCGTATACCACACCCCTCAGAATAACACTCTCATATACCACACCCCTCAGAATAACACTCTCATATACCACACCCCTCAGAATAACACTCTCATATACCACGCCCCTCAGAATAACAATCTCCTGTACCACACCCCTCAGAATAACACTCTCGTATACCACACCCCTCAGAATAACACTCTCGTATACCACACCCCTCAGAATAACACTCTCCTATACCACAGCCCTCAGAATAACACTCTCATATACCACGCCCCTCAGAATAACACTCTCATATTCCACACCCCTCAGAATAACACTCTCGTATACCACACCCCTCAGAATAACACTCTCATATACCACACCCCTCAGAATAACACTCTCATATTCCACACCCCTCAGAATAACACTCTCGTATACCACACCCCTCAGAATAACACTCTCATATACCACACCCCTCAGAATAACACTCTCATATACCACACCCCTCAGAATAACACTCTCATATACCACACCCCTCAGAATAACACTCTCGTACACCACACCCCTCAGAATAATACTCTCATACAACACACCCCTCAGAATAACACTCTCGTATACCACACCCCTCAGAATAACACTCTCATATACCACACCCCTCAGAATAACACTCTCGTCTACCACACCCCTCAGAATAACACTCTCGTATACCACGCCCCTCAGAATAACACTCTCATATACCACACCCCTCAGAATAACACTCTCATACAACACACCCCTCAGAATAACACTCTCGTATACCACACCCCTCAGAATAACACTCTCATATACCACGCCCCTCAGAATAACACTCTCATATACCACACCCCTCAGAATAACACTCTCATATACCACACCCCTCAGAATAACACTCTCATATACCACGCCCCTCAGAATAACACTCTCATGTACCATGCCACTCAGAATAACACTCTCATATACCACACCCCTCAGAATAACTCTCATATACCAAACCCCTCAGAATAACACTCTCATATACCACGCCCCTCAGAATAACACTCTCATATACCACACCCCTCAGAATAACACTCTCATATACCACACCCCTCAGAATAACTCTCATATACCACACCCCTCAGAATAACTCTCATATACCACACCCCTCAGAATAACACTCTCATATACCACACCCCTCAGAATAACACTCTCATATACCACACCGCTCAGAATAACACTCTCGTATACCACACCCCTCAGAATAACACTCTCATATACCACACCCCTCAGAATAACACTCTCATCTACCACACCCCTCAGAATAACACTCTCATTTTCCACACCCCTCAGAATAACACTCTCATATACCACACCCCTCAGAATAACACTCTCTTATACCACGCCCCTCAGAATAACACTCATATACCACACCCCTCAGAATAACACTCTCTTATACCACGCCCCTCAGAATAACACTCTCATATACCACACCCCTCAGAATAACACTCTCATATACCACACCCCTCAGAATAACACTCTCATATACCACACCCCTCAGAATAACACTCTCATATACCACGCCCCTCAGAATAACACTCTCACATACAAGACCCCTCAGAATAACACTCTCATAGACTACACCCCTCAGAATAACACTCTCATATACCACACCCCTCAGAATAACACTCTCATATACCACACCCCTCAGAATAACACTCTCATATACCACGCCCCTCAGAATAACACTCTCACAGACCAGACCCCTCAGAATAACACTCTCATATACCACACCCCTCAGAATAACACTCTCACATACCACACCCCTCAGAATCACACTCTCGTATACCACACCCCTCAGAATAACACTCTCATATACCACACCCCTCAGAATAACACTCTCATATACCACACCCCTCAGAATAACACTCTCATATACCACACCCCTCAGAATAACACTCTCATATACCACACCCCTCAGAATAACACTCTCGTATTCCACACCCCTCAGAATAACACTCTCATATACCACACCCCTCAGAATAACACTCTCATATACCACGCCCCTCAGAATAACACTCTCGGAAACCACAACCCTCAGAATAACACTCTCGTATACCACACCCATCAGAATAACACTCTGGTGTTCCACACCCCTCAGAATAACACTCTCGTATACCACACCCCTCAGAATAACACTCTCATATACCACACCCCTCAGAATAACACTCTCATATACCACACCCCTCAGAAAAACACTCTCATATACCACACCCCTCAGAATAACACTCTCATATACCACGCCCCTCAGAATAACACTCTCATATACCACACCCCTCAGAATAACACTCTCATATACCACGCCCCTCAGAATAACACTCTCACATACCACACCTCTCAGAATAACACTCTCAAATACCACAACCCTCAGAATAACACTCTCGTATACCACACCCCTCAGAATAACACTCTCATATAGCACACCCCTCAGAATAACACTCTCATATACCACACCCCTCAGAATAACACTCTCGTATTCCACACCCCTCAGAATAACACTCTCATATACCACACCCCTCAGAATAACACTCTCGTATACCAGACCCCTCAGAATAACACTCTCATATACCACACCCCTCAGAATAACACTCTCATATACCACGCCCCTCAGAATAACACTCTCATATACCACACCCCTCTGAATAACACTCTCGTATACCACACCCCTCAGAATAACACTCTCATATACCACACCCCTCAGAATAACACTCTCATATACCACACCCCTCAGAATAACACTCTCATATACCACACCCCTCAGAATAACACTCTCGTATACCACACCCCTCAGAATAACACTCTCATATACCACACCCCTCAGAATAACACTCTCATATACCACACCCCTCAGAATAACACTCTCACATACCACACCCCTCAGAATAACACTCTCACATACCAGGCACCTCAGAATAACACTGTCATATACCACACCCCTCAGAATAACACTCTCATATACCACACCCCTCAGAATAACACTCTCATATACCACGCCCCTCAGAATAACACTCTCGTATACCAGACCCCTCAGAATAACACTCTCAAAAACCACACCCCTCAGAATAACACTCTCATATACCACGCCCCTCAGAATAACACTCTCGTATACCACACCCCTCAGAATAACACTCTCGTATACCACACCCCTCAGAATAACACTCTCGTATACCACACCCCTCAGAATAACACTCTCGTATACCACACCCCTCAGAATAACACTCTCCTATACCACAGCCCTCAGAATAACAATCTCATATACCACGCCCCTCAGAATAACACTCTCATATACCACACCCCTCAGAATAACACTCTCGTACACCACACCCCTCAGAATAACACTCTCGTATACCACACCCCTCAGAATAATACTCTCATACAACACACCCCTCAGAATAACACTCTCATACACCACACCCCTCAGAATAACACTCTCATATACCACACCCCTCAGAATAACACTCTCGTCTACCACACCCCTCAGAATAACACTCTCGTATACCACGCCCCTCAGAATAACACTCTCATATACCACACCCCTCAGAATAACACTCTCATACAACACACCCCTCAGAATAACACTCTCGTATACCACACCCCTCAGAATAACACTCTCATATACCACGCCCCTCAGAATAACACTCTCATATACCACACCCCTCAGAATAACACTCTCATATACCACACCCCTCAGAATAACACTCTCATATACCACACCCCTCAGAATAACACTCTCATATACCACGCCCCTCAGAATAACACTCTCATATACCATGCCACTCAGAATAACACTCTCATATACCACACCCCTCAGAATAACTCTCATATACCACACCCCTCAGAATAACACTCTCATATACCACGCCCCTCAGAATAACACTCTCATATACCACACCCCTCAGAATAACACTCTCATATACCACACCCCTCAGAATAACTCTCATATACCACACCCCTCAGAATAACTCTCATATACCACACCCCTCAGAATAACACTCTCATATACCACACCCCTCAGAATAACACTCTCATATACCACACCGCTCAGAATAACACTCTCGTATACCACACCCCTCAGAATAACACTCTCATATACCACACCCCTCAGAATAACACTCTCATATACCACACCCCTCAGAATAACACTCTCATCTACCACACCCCTCAGAATAACACTCTCATTTTCCACACCCCTCAGAATAACACTCTCATATACCACACCCCTCAGAATAACACTCTCTTATACCACGCCCCTCAGAATAACACTCATATACCACACCCCTCAGAATAACACTCTCTTATACCACGCCGCTCAGAATAACACTCTCATATACCACACCCCTCAGAATAACACTCTCATATACCACACCCCTCAGAATAACACTCTCATATACCACACCCCTCAGAATAACACTCTCATATACCACGCCCCTCAGAATAACACTCTCACATACAATACCCCTCAGAATAACACTCTCATAGACCACACCCCTCAGAATAACACTCTCATATACCACACCCCTCAGAATAACACTCTCATATACCACACCCCTCAGAATAACACTCTCATATACCACGCCCCTCAGAATAACACTCTCATAGACCAGACCCCTCAGAATAACACTCTCATATACCACACCCCTCAGAATAACACTCTCACATACCACACCCCTCAGAATCACACTCTTGTATACCACACCCCTCAGAATAACACTCTCATATACCACACCCCTCAGAATAACACTCTCATATACCACACCCCTCAGAATAACACTCTCATATACCACACCCCTCAGAATAACACTCTCATATACCACACCCCTCAGAATAACACTCTCATATACCACACCCCTCAGAATAACACTCTCATATACCACACCCCTCAGAATAACACTCTCGTATTCCACACCCCTCAGAATAACACTCTCGTATACCACACCCCTCAGAATAACACTCTCATATACCACACCCCTCAGAATAACACTCTCATATACCACGCCCCTCAGAATAACACTCTCGGAAACCACAACCCTCAGAATAACACTCTCGTATACCACACCCCTCAGAATAACACTCTCGTATACCACACCCCTCAGAATAACACTCTCGTATACCACACCCATCAGAATAACACTCTCATATACCACACCCCTCAGAATAACACTCTCATATACCACACCCCTCAGAATAACACTCTCATATACCACACCCCTCAGAATAACACTCTCATATACCACGCCCCTCAGAATAACACTCTCGTATTCCACACCCCTCAGAATAACACTCTCATGTACCACACCCCTCAGAATAACAATCTCACATACCACACCCCTCAGAATAACACTCTCATATACCACGCCCCTCAGAATAACACTCTCATATACCACACCCCTCAGAATAACACTCTCATATACCACGCCCCTCAGAATAACACTCTCATATACCACACCCCTCAGAATAACACTCTCATATACCACGCCCCTCAGAATAACACTCTCGTATTCCACACCCCTCAGAATAACACTCTCATATACCACACCCCTCAGAATAACACTCTCGTATACCAGACCCCTCAGAATAACACTCTCATATACCACACCCCTCAGAATAACACTCTCATATACCACACCCCTCAGAATAACACTCTCGTACACCAGACCCCTCAGAATAACACTCTCATATACCACACCCCTCAGAATAACACTCTCATATACCACACCCCTCAGAATAACACTCTCATATACCACGCCCCTCAGAATAACACTCTCGTATACCACACCCCTCAGAATAACACTCTCATATACCACGCCCCTCAGAATAACACTCTCATATACCACACCCCTCAGAATAACACTCTCATATACCACACCCCTCAGAATAACACTCTCATATACCACACCCCTCAGAATAACACTCTCATATACCACGCCCCTCAGAATAACACTCTCATATACCATGCCACTCAGAATAACACTCTCATATACCACACCCCTCAGAATAACTCTCATATACCACACCCCTCAGAATAACACTCTCATATACCACGCCCCTCAGAATAACACTCTCATATACCACACCCCTCAGAATAACACTCTCATATACCACACCCCTCAGAATAACTCTCATATACCACACCCCTCAGAATAACTCTCATATACCACACCCCTCAGAATAACACTCTCATATACCACACCCCTCAGAATAACACTCTCATATACCACACCGCTCAGAATAACACTCTCGTATACCACACCCCTCAGAATAACACTCTCATATACCACACCCCTCAGAATAACACTCTCATATACCACACCCCTCAGAATAACACTCTCATCTACCACACCCCTCAGAATAACACTCTCATTTTCCACACCCCTCAGAATAACACTCTCATATACCACACCCCTCAGAATAACACTCTCTTATACCACGCCCCTCAGAATAACACTCATATACCACACCCCTCAGAATAACACTCTCTTATACCACGCCGCTCAGAATAACACTCTCATATACCACACCCCTCAGAATAACACTCTCATATACCACACCCCTCAGAATAACACTCTCATATACCACACCCCTCAGAATAACACTCTCATATACCACGCCCCTCAGAATAACACTCTCACATACAATACCCCTCAGAATAACACTCTCATAGACCACACCCCTCAGAATAACACTCTCATATACCACACCCCTCAGAATAACACTCTCATATACCACACCCCTCAGAATAACACTCTCATATACCACGCCCCTCAGAATAACACTCTCATAGACCAGACCCCTCAGAATAACACTCTCATATACCACACCCCTCAGAATAACACTCTCACATACCACACCCCTCAGAATCACACTCTTGTATACCACACCCCTCAGAATAACACTCTCATATACCACACCCCTCAGAATAACACTCTCATATACCACACCCCTCAGAATAACACTCTCATATACCACACCCCTCAGAATAACACTCTCATATACCACACCCCTCAGAATAACACTCTCATATACCACACCCCTCAGAATAACACTCTCATATACCACACCCCTCAGAATAACACTCTCGTATTCCACACCCCTCAGAATAACACTCTCGTATACCACACCCCTCAGAATAACACTCTCATATACCACACCCCTCAGAATAACACTCTCATATACCACGCCCCTCAGAATAACACTCTCGGAAACCACAACCCTCAGAATAACACTCTCGTATACCACACCCCTCAGAATAACACTCTCGTATACCACACCCCTCAGAATAACACTCTCGTATACCACACCCATCAGAATAACACTCTCATATACCACACCCCTCAGAATAACACTCTCATATACCACACCCCTCAGAATAACACTCTCATATACCACACCCCTCAGAATAACACTCTCATATACCACGCCCCTCAGAATAACACTCTCGTATTCCACACCCCTCAGAATAACACTCTCATGTACCACACCCCTCAGAATAACAATCTCACATACCACACCCCTCAGAATAACACTCTCATATACCACGCCCCTCAGAATAACACTCTCATATACCACACCCCTCAGAATAACACTCTCATATACCACGCCCCTCAGAATAACACTCTCATATACCACACCCCTCAGAATAACACTCTCATATACCACGCCCCTCAGAATAACACTCTCGTATTCCACACCCCTCAGAATAACACTCTCATATACCACACCCCTCAGAATAACACTCTCGTATACCAGACCCCTCAGAATAACACTCTCATATACCACACCCCTCAGAATAACACTCTCATATACCACACCCCTCAGAATAACACTCTCGTACACCAGACCCCTCAGAATAACACTCTCATATACCACACCCCTCAGAATAACACTCTCATATACCACACCCCTCAGAATAACACTCTCATATACCACGCCCCTCAGAATAACACTCTCATATACCACACCCCTCAGAATAACACTCTCATATACCACGCCCCTCAGAATAACACTCTCACATACCACACCTCTCAGAATAACACTCTCAAATACCACACCCCTCAGAATAACACTCTCGTATACCACACCCCTCAGAATAACACTCTCATATAGCACACCCCTCAGAATAACACTCTCATATACCACACCCCTCAGAATAACACTCTCGTATTCCACACCCCTCAGAATAACACTCTCATATACCACACCCCTCAGAATAACACTCTCGTATACCAGACCCCTCAGAATAACACTCTCATATACCACACCCCTCAGAATAACACTCTCATATACCACGCCCCTCAGAATAACACTCTCATATACCACACCCCTCAGAATAACACTCTCGTATACCACACCCCTCAGAATAACACTCTCATATACCACACCCCTCAGAATAACACTCTCATATACCACACCCCTCAGAATAACACTCTCATATACCACACCCCTCAGAATAACACTCTCGTATACCACACCCCTCAGAATAACACTCTCATATACCACACCCCTCAGAATAACACTCTCATATACCACACCCCTCAGAATAACACTCTCATATACCACACCCCTCAGAATAACACTCTCACATACCAGGCACCTCAGAATAACACTGTCATATACCACACCCCTCAGAATAACACTCTCATATACCACACCCCTCAGAATAACACTCTCATATACCACGCCCCTCAGAATAACACTCTCGTATACCAGACCCCTCAGAATAACACTCTCAAAAACCACACCCCTCAGAATAACACTCTCATATACCACGCCCCTCAGAATAACACTCTCGTATACCACACCCCTCAGAATAACACTCTCGTATACCACACCCCTCAGAATAACACTCTCGTATACCACACCCCTCAGAATAACACTCTCGTATACCACACCCCTCAGAATAACACTCTCCTATACCACAGCCCTCAGAATAACAATCTCATATACCACGCCCCTCAGAATAACACTCTCATATACCACACCCCTCAGAATAACACTCTCGTACACCACACCCCTCAGAATAACACTCTCGTATACCACACCCCTCAGAATAATACTCTCATACAACACACCCCTCAGAATAACACTCTCATACACCGCACCCCTCAGAATAACACTCTCATATACCACACCCCTCAGAATAACACTCTCGTCTACCACACCCCTCAGAATAACACTCTCGTATACCACGCCCCTCAGAATAACACTCTCATATAACACACCCCTCAGAATAACACTCTCATACAACACACCCCTCAGAATAACACTCTCGTATACCACACCCC
This sequence comes from Heptranchias perlo, assembly GCF_035084215.1. Lineage (NCBI taxonomy): Eukaryota > Metazoa > Chordata > Chondrichthyes > Hexanchiformes > Hexanchidae > Heptranchias > Heptranchias perlo. The sequence goes on from NC_090370.1 coordinate 18,890,164, forward strand.
TCAGAATAACACTCTCATATACCACGCCCCTCAGAATAACACTCTCATATACCACACCCCTCAGAATAACACTCTCATATACCACACCCCTCAGAATAACACTCTCATATACCACGCCCCTCAGAATAACACTCTCATATACCATGCCACTCAGAGTAACACTCTCATATACCACACCCCTCAGAATAACTCTCATATACCACACCCCTCAGAATAACACTCTCATATACCACGCCCCTCAGAATAACACTCTCATATACCACACCCCTCAGAATAACACTCTCATATACCACACCCCTCAGAATAACTCTCATATACCACACCCCTCAGAATAACTCTCATATACCACACCCCTCAGAATAACACTCTCATATACCACACCCCTCAGAATAACACTCTCATATACCACACCGCTCAGAATAACACTCTCGTATACCACACCCCTCAGAATAACACTCTCATATACCACACCCCTCAGAATAACACTCTCATATACCACACCCCTCAGAATAACACTCTCATCTACCACACCCCTCAGAATAACACTCTCATTTTCCACACCCCTCAGAATAACACTCTCATATACCACACCCCTCAGAATAACACTCTCTTATACCACGCCCCTCAGAATAACACTCATATACCACACCCCTCAGAATAACACTCTCTTATACCACGCCCCTCAGAATAACACTCTCATATACCACACCCCTCAGAATAACACTCTCATATACCACACCCCTCAGAATAACACTCTCATATACCACACCCCTCAGAATAACACTCTCATATACCACGCCCCTCAGAATAACACTCTCACATACAAGACCCCTCAGAATAACACTCTCATAGACCACACCCCTCAGAATAACACTCTCATATACCACACCCCTCAGAATAACACTCTCATATACCACACCCCTCAGAATAACACTCTCATATACCACACCCCTCAGAATAACACTCTCATATACCACACCCCTCAGAATAACACTCTCGTATTCCACACCCCTCAGAATAACACTCTCATATACCACACCCCTCAGAATAACACTCTCATATACCACGCCCCTCAGAATAACACTCTCGGAAACCACAACCCTCAGAATAACACTCTCGTATACCACACCCATCAGAATAACACTCTCATATACCACACCCCTCAGAATAACACTCTCATATACCACACCCCTCAGAATAACACTCTCATATACCACACCCCTCAGAATAACACTCTCATATACCACACCCCTCAGAATAACACTCTCATCGACCAGACCCCTCAGAATAACACTCTCATGTACCACACCCCTCAGAATAACACTCTCATATACCACACCCCTCAGAATAACACTCTCATATACCACACCCCTCAGAATAACACTCTCATATACCACGCCCCTCAGAATAACACTCTCGTATTCCACACCCCTCAGAATAACACTCTCATATACCACACCCCTCAGAATAACAATCTCATATACCACACCCCTCAGAATAACACTCTCATATACCACGCCCCTCAGAATAACACTCTCATATACCACACCCCTCAGAATAACACTCTCATATACCACGCCCCTCAGAATAACACTCTCATATACCACACCCCTCAGAATAACACTCTCATATACCACGCCCCTCAGAATAACACTCTCACATCCCACACCTCTCAGAATAACACTCTCAAATACCACACCCCTCAGAATAACACTCTCGTATACCACACCCCTCAGAATAACACTCTCATATACCACACCCCTCAGAATAACACTCTCATATACCACACCCCTCAGAATAACACTCTCGTATTCCACACCCCTCAGAATAACACTCTCATATACCACACCCCTCAGAATAACACTCTCGTATACCAGACCCCTCAGAATAACACTCTCATATACCACACCCCTCAGAATAACACTCTCATATACCACGCCCCTCAGAATAACACTCTCATATACCACACCCCTCAGAATAACACTCTCGTATACCACACCCCTCAGAATAACACTCTCATATACCACACCCCTCAGAATAACACTCTCATATACCACACCCCTCAGAATAACACTCTCAGATACCACACCCCTCAGAATAACGCTCTCATATACCACACCCCTCAGAATAACACTCTCTTATACCACACCCCTCAGAATAACACTCTCATATACCACACCCTTCAGAATAACACTCTCGTATTCCACGCCCCTCAGAATAACACTCTCATATACCACACCCCTCAGAATAACACTCTCATATACCAGACCGCTCAGAATAACACTCTCATATACCACACCCCTCAGAATAACACTCTCATATACCACACCCCTCAGAATAACACTCTCATATACCACACCCCTCAGAATAACACTCTCGTATACCACGCCCCTCAGAATAACACTCTCATATACCACACCCCTCAGAATAACACTCTCGTATACCACACCCCTCAGAATAACACTCTCATTTACCACACCCCTCAGAATAACACTCTCATATACCACACCCCTCAGAATAACACTCTCATATACCACACCCCCCAGAATAACACTCTCATATACCACACCCCTCAGAATAACACTCTCGGATACCACACCCCTCAGAATAACACTCTCATATACCACACCCCCCAGAATAACACTCACATATACCACACCCCTCAGAATAACACTCTCGGAAACCACACCCCTCAGAATAACACTCTCATATACCACACCCCTCAGAATAACACTCTCGTATTCCACGCCCCTCAGAATAACACTCTCATATACCACACCCCTCAGAATAACACTCTCATATCCCAGACCGCTCAGAATAACACTCTCATATACCAGGCCCCTCAGAATAACACTCTCATATACCAGACCGCTCAGAATAACACTCTCATATACCACACCCCTCAGAATAACACTCTCATATACCACACCCCTCAGAATAACACTCTCGTATTCCACGCCCCTCAGAATAACACTCTCATATACCACACCCCTCAGAATAACACTCTCATATACCACACCCCTCAGAATAACACTCTCATATACCGCACCCCTCAGAATAACACTCTCATATACCACACCTCTCAGAATAACACTCTCATATACCACACCCCTCAGAATAACACTCTCATATACCACACCCCTCAGAATAACACTCTCATATACCACAACCCTCAGAATAACACTCTCATATACCACACCCCTCAGAATAACACTCTCAAATACCACACCCCTCAGAATAACACTCTCATATACCAGACCGCTCAGAATAACACTCTCATATACCACACCCCTCAGAATAACACTCTCATGTACCACACCCCTCAGAACAACACTCTCATATACCACACCCCTCAGAATAACACTCTCATATACCACGCCCCTCAGAATAACACTCTCGTATTCCACGCCCCTCAGAATAACACTCTCATATACCACACCCCTCAGAATAACACTCTCACATACCAGACCGCTCAGAATAACACTCTCATATACCACACCCCTCAGAATAACACTCACGTGTACCACGCCCCTCAGAATAACACTCTCATATACCACACCCCTCAGAATAACACTCTCATACACCACACCCCTCAGAATAACACTCTCATATACCACGCCCCTCAGAATAACACTCTCATATACCACACCCCTCAGAATAACACTCTCATACACCACACCCCTCGGAATAACACTCTCATATACCACACCCCTCAGAATAACACTCTCATATACCACACCCCTCAGAATAACACTCTCGTATACCACGCCCCTCAGAATAACACTCTCATATACCACACCCCTCAGAATAACACTCTCATACACCACACCCCTCAGAATAACACTCTCATATACCACGCCCCTCAGAATAACACTCTCATATACCACACCCCTCAGAATAACACTCTCATATACCACACCCCTCAGAATAACACTCTCATATACCACACCCCTCAGAATAACACTCTCATATACCACACCCCTCAGAATAACACTCTCATATACCACACCCCTCAGAATAACACTCTCATATACCACACCCCTCAGAATAACACTCTCATATACCACACCCCTCAGAATAACACTCTCATATACCACATCCCTCAGAATAACACTCTCATGTACCACACCCCTCAGAATAACACTCTCATATACCACGCCCCTCAGAATAACACTCTCATATACCACACCCCTCAGAATAACACTCTCATATACCACGCCCCTAAGAATAACACTCTCATATACCACACCCCTCAGAATAACTCTCTCATGTACCACACCCCTCAGAATAACACTCTCATATACCAGACCGCTCAGAATAACACTCTCATATACCACACCCCTCAGAATAACACTCTCATATACCACACCCCTCAGAATAACACTCTCATATACCACGCCCCTCAGAATAACACTCTCATATACCACACCCCTCAGAATAACACTCTCGTAGACCACACCCCTCAGAATAACACTCTCATATACCACACCCCTCAAAATAACACTCTCATATACCACGCCCCTCAGAATAACACTCTCGTATACCACACCCCTCAGAATAACACTCTCATATACCACACCCCTCAGAATAACACTCTCATATACCACACCCCTCAGAATAACACTCTCATATGCCACACCCCTCAGAATAACACTCTCGTATTCCACACCCCTCAGAATAACACTCTCATATACCACACCCCTCAGAATAACACTCTCGTATACCACACCCCTCAGAATAACACTCTCATATACCACACCCCTCAGAATAACACTCTCATATACCACGCCCCTCAGAATAACACTCTCATATACCACACCCCTCAGAATAACACTCTCGTATACCACACCCCTCAGAATAACACTCTCATATACCACACCCCTCAGAATAACACTCTCATATACCACACACCTCAGAATAACACTCTCATATACCACACCCCTCAGAATAATGCTCTCATATACCACGCCCCTCAGAATAACACTCTCATATACCACGCCCCTCAGAATAACACTCTCATATACCACACCCCTCAGAATAACACTCTCATAAACCACACCCCTCAGAATAACACTCTCATATACCACGCCCCTCAGAATAACACTCTCGTATTCCACGCCCCTCAGAATAACACTCTCATATACCACACCCCTCAGAATAACACTCTCATATACCAGACCGCTCAGAATAACACTCTCATATACCACACCCCTCAGAATAACACTCTCGTATACCACACCCCTCAGAATAACACTCTCATATACCACGCCCCTCAGAATAACACTCTCATATACCACACCCCTCAGAATAACACTCTCATACACCACACCCCTCAGAATAACACTCTCATATACCACGCCCCTCAGAATAACACTCTCATATACCACACCCCTCAGAATAACACTCTCATACACCACACCCCTCGGAATAACTCTCTCATGTACCACACCCCTCAGAATAACACTCTCATATCCCAGACCGCTCAGAATAACACTCTCATATACCAGGACCCTCAGAATAACACTCTCATATACCAGACCGCTCAGAATAACACTCTCATATACCACACCCCTCAGAATAACACTCTCATATACCACACCCCTCAGAATAACACTCTCGTATTCCACGCCCCTCAGAATAACACTCTCATATACCACACCCCTCAGAATAACACTCTCATATACCACACCCCTCAGAATAACACTCTCATATACCGCACCCCTCAGAATAACACTCTCATATACCACACCTCTCAGAATAACACTCTCATATACCACACCCCTCAGAATAACACTCTCATATACCACACCCCTCAGAATAACACTCTCATATACCACACCCCTCAGAATAACACTCTCATATACCACACCCCTCAGAATAACACTCTCAAATACCACACCCCTCAGAATAACACTCTCATATACCAGACCGCTCAGAATAACACTCTCATATACCACACCCCTCAGAATAACACTCTCATGTACCACACCCCTCAGAACAACACTCTCATATACCACACCCCTCAGAATAACACTCTCATATACCACGCCCCTCAGAATAACACTCTCGTATTCCACGCCCCTCAGAATAACACTCTCATATACCACACCCCTCAGAATAACACTCTCATATACCAGACCGCTCAGAATAACACTCTCATATACCACACCCCTCAGAATAACACTCACGTATACCACGCCCCTCAGAATAACACTCTCATATACCACACCCCTCAGAATAACACTCTCATACACCACACCCCTCAGAATAACACTCTCATATACCACGCCCCTCAGAATAACACTCTCATTTTCCACACCCCTCAGAATAACACTCTCATACACCACACCCCTCGGAATAACACTCTCATATACCACACCCCTCAGAATAACACTCTCATATACCACACCCCTCAGAATAACACTCTCGTATACCACGCCCCTCAGAATAACACTCTCATATACCACACCCCTCAGAATAACACTCTCATACACCACACCCCTCAGAATAACACTCTCATATACCACGCCCCTCAGAATAACACTCTCATATACCACAACCCTCAGAATAACACTCTCATATACCACACCCCTCAGAATAACACTCTCAAATACCACACCCCTCAGAATAACACTCTCATATACCAGACCGCTCAGAATAACACTCTCATATACCACACCCCTCAGAATAACACTCTCATGTACCACACCCCTCAGAACAACACTCTCATATACCACACCCCTCAGAATAACACTCTCATATACCACGCCCCTCAGAATAACACTCTCGTATTCCACGCCCCTCAGAATAACACTCTCATATACCACACCCCTCAGAATAACACTCTCACATACCAGACCGCTCAGAATAACACTCTCATATACCACACCCCTCAGAATAACACTCACGTATACCACGCCCCTCAGAATAACACTCTCATATACCACACCCCTCAGAATAACACTCTCATACACCACACCCCTCAGAATAACACTCTCATATACCACGCCCCTCAGAATAACACTCTCATATACCACACCCCTCAGAATAACACTCTCATACACCACACCCCTCGGAATAACACTCTCATATACCACACCCCTCAGAATAACACTCTCATATACCACACCCCTCAGAATAACACTCTCGTATACCACGCCCCTCAGAATAACACTCTCATATACCACACCCCTCAGAATAACACTCTCATACACCACACCCCTCAGAATAACACTCTCATATACCACGCCCCTCAGAATAACACTCTCATATACCACACCCCTCAGAATAACACTCTCATATACCACACCCCTCAGAATAACACTCTCATATACCACACCCCTCAGAATAACACTCTCATATACCACACCCCTCAGAATAACACTCTCATATACCACACCCCTCAGAATAACACTCTCATATACCACACCCCTCAGAATAACACTCTCATATACCACACCCCTCAGAATAACACTCTCATATACCACATCCCTCAGAATAACACTCTCATGTACCACACCCCTCATAATAACACTCTCATATACCACGCCCCTCAGAATAACACTCTCATATACCACACCCCTCAGAATAACACTCTCATATACCACGCCCCTAAGAATAACACTCTCATATACCACACCCCTCAGAATAACTCTCTCATGTACCACACCCCTCAGAATAACACTCTCATATACCAGACCGCTCAGAATAACACTCTCATATACCACACCCCTCAGAATAACACTCTCATATACCACACCCCTCAGAATAACACTCTCATATACCACGCCCCTCAGAATAACACTCTCATATACCACACCCCTCAGAATAACACTCTCATGTACCACACCCCTCAGAACAACACTCTCATATACCACACCCCTCAGAATAACACTCTCATATACCACGCCCCTCAGAATAACACTCTCGTATTCCACGCCCCTCAGAATAACACTCTCATATACCACACCCCTCAGAATAACACTCTCACATACCAGACCGCTCAGAATAACACTCTCATATACCACACCCCTCAGAATAACACTCACGTATACCACGCCCCTCAGAATAACACTCTCATATACCACACCCCTCAGAATAACACTCTCATACACCACACCCCTCAGAATAACACTCTCATATACCACGCCCCTCAGAATAACACTCTCATATACCACACCCCTCAGAATAACACTCTCATACACCACACCCCTCGGAATAACACTCTCATATACCACACCCCTCAGAATAACACTCTCATATACCACACCCCTCAGAATAACACTCTCGTATACCACGCCCCTCAGAATAACACTCTCATATACCACACCCCTCAGAATAACACTCTCATACACCACACCCCTCAGAATAACACTCTCATATACCACGCCCCTCAGAATAACACTCTCATATACCACACCCCTCAGAATAACACTCTCATATACCACACCCCTCAGAATAACACTCTCATATACCACACCCCTCAGAATAACACTCTCATATACCACACCCCTCAGAATAACACTCTCATATACCACACCCCTCAGAATAACACTCTCATATACCACACCCCTCAGAATAACACTCTCATATACCACACCCCTCAGAATAACACTCTCATATACCACATCCCTCAGAATAACACTCTCATGTACCACACCCCTCAGAATAACACTCTCATATACCACGCCCCTCAGAATAACACTCTCATATACCACACCCCTCAGAATAACACTCTCATATACCACGCCCCTAAGAATAACACTCTCATATACCACACCCCTCAGAATAACTCTCTCATGTACCACACCCCTCAGAATAACACTCTCATATACCAGACCGCTCAGAATAACACTCTCATATACCACACCCCTCAGAATAACACTCTCATATACCACACCCCTCAGAATAACACTCTCATATACCACGCCCCTCAGAATAACACTCTCATATACCACACCCCTCAGAATAACACTCTCGTAGACCACACCCCTCAGAATAACACTCTCATATACCACACCCCTCAAAATAACACTCTCATATACCACGCCCCTCAGAATAACACTCTCGTATACCACACCCCTCAGAATAACACTCTCATATACCACACCCCTCAGAATAACACTCTCATATACCACACCCCTCAGAATAACACTCTCATATGCCACACCCCTCAGAATAACACTCTCGTATTCCACACCCCTCAGAATAACACTCTCATATACCACACCCCTCAGAATAACACTCTCGTATACCACACCCCTCAGAATAACACTCTCATATACCACACCCCTCAGAATAACACTCTCATATACCACGCCCCTCAGAATAACACTCTCATATACCACACCCCTCAGAATAACACTCTCGTATACCACACCCCTCAGAATAACACTCTCATATACCACACCCCTCAGAATAACACTCTCATATACCACACACCTCAGAATAACACTCTCATATACCACACCCCTCAGAATAATGCTCTCATATACCACGCCCCTCAGAATAACACTCTCATATACCACGCCCCTCAGAATAACACTCTCATATACCACACCCCTCAGAATAACACTCTCATAAACCACACCCCTCAGAATAACACTCTCATATACCACGCCCCTCAGAATAACACTCTCGTATTCCACGCCCCTCAGAATAACACTCTCATATACCACACCCCTCAGAATAACACTCTCATATACCAGACCGCTCAGAATAACACTCTCATATACCACACCCCTCAGAATAACACTCTCGTATACCACACCCCTCAGAATAACACTCTCATATACCACGCCCCTCAGAATAACACTCTCATATACCACACCCCTCAGAATAACACTCTCATACACCACACCCCTCAGAATAACACTCTCATATACCACGCCCCTCAGAATAACACTCTCATATACCACACCCCTCAGAATAACACTCTCATACACCACACCCCTCGGAATAACTCTCTCATGTACCACACCCCTCAGAATAACACTCTCATATCCCAGACCGCTCAGAATAACACTCTCATATACCAGGACCCTCAGAATAACACTCTCATATACCAGACCGCTCAGAATAACACTCTCATATACCACACCCCTCAGAATAACACTCTCATATACCACACCCCTCAGAATAACACTCTCGTATTCCACGCCCCTCAGAATAACACTCTCATATACCACACCCCTCAGAATAACACTCTCATATACCACACCCCTCAGAATAACACTCTCATATACCGCACCCCTCAGAATAACACTCTCATATACCACACCTCTCAGAATAACACTCTCAAATACCACACCCCTCAGAATAACACTCTCATATACCACACCCCTCAGAATAACACTCTCATATACCACACCCCTCAGAATAACACTCTCATATACCACACCCCTCAGAATAACACTCTCAAATACCACACCCCTCAGAATAACACTCTCATATACCAGACCGCTCAGAATAACACTCTCATATACCACACCCCTCAGAATAACACTCTCATGTACCACACCCCTCAGAACAACACTCTCATATACCACACCCCTCAGAATAACACTCTCATATACCACGCCCCTCAGAATAACACTCTCGTATTCCACGCCCCTCAGAATAACACTCTCATATACCACACCCCTCAGAATAACACTCTCATATACCAGACCACTCAGAATAACACTCTCATATACCACACCCCTCAGAATAACACTCACGTATACCACGCCCCTCAGAATAACACTCTCATATACCACACCCCTCAGAATAACACTCTCATACACCACACCCCTCAGAATAACACTCTCATATACCACGCCCCTCAGAATAACACTCTCATATACCACACCCCTCAGAATAACACTCTCATACACCACACCCCTCGGAATAACACTCTCATATACCACACCCCTCAGAATAACACTCTCATATACCACACCCCTCAGAATAACACTCTCGTATACCACGCCCCTCAGAATAACACTCTCATATACCACACCCCTCAGAATAACACTCTCATACACCACACCCCTCAGAATAACACTCTCATATACCACGCCCCTCAGAATAACACTCTCATATACCACACCCCTCAGAATAACACTCTCATATACCACACCCCTCAGAATAACACTCTCATATACCACACCCCTCAGAATAACACTCTCATATACCACACCCCTCAGAATAACACTCTCATATACCACACCCCTCAGAATAACACTCTCATATACCACACCCCTCAGAATAACACTCTCATATACAACACCCCTCAGAATAACACTCTCATATACCACATCCCTCAGAATAACACTCTCATGTACCACACCCCTCAGAATAACACTCTCATATACCACGCCCCTCAGAATAACACTCTCATATACCACACCCCTCAGAATAACACTCTCATATACCACGCCCCTAAGAATAACACTCTCATATACCACACCCCTCAGAATAACTCTCTCATGTACCACACCCCTCAGAATAACACTCTCATATACCAGACCGCTCAGAATAACACTCTCATATACCACACCCCTCAGAATAACACTCTCATATACCACACCCCTCAGAATAACACTCTCATATACCACACCCCTCAGAATAACACTCTCGTAGACCACACCCCTCAGAATAACACTCTCATATACCACACCCCTCAAAATAACACTCTCATATACCACGCCCCTCAGAATAACACTCTCGTATACCACACCCCTCAGAATAACACTCTCATATACCACACCCCTGAGAATAACACTCTCATATGCCACACCCCTCAGAATAACACTCTCGTATTCCACACCCCTCAGAATAACACTCTCATATACCACACCCCTCAGAATAACACTCTCGTATACCACACCCCTCAGAATAACACTCTCATATACCACACCCCTCAGAATAACACTCTCATATACCACGCCCCTCAGAATAACACTCTCATATACCACACCCCTCAGAATAACACTCTCGTATACCACACCCCTCAGAATAACACTCTCATATACCACACCCCTCAGAATAACACTCTCATATACCACACACCTCAGAATAACACTCTCATATACCACACCCCTCAGAATAATGCTCTCATATACCACGGCCCTCAGAATAACACTCTCATATACCACGCCCCTCAGAATAACACTCTCATATACCACACCCCTCAGAATAACACACTCATAAACCACACCCCTCAGAATAACACTCTCATATACCACGCCCCTCAGAATAACACTCTCGTATTCCACGCCCCTCAGAATAACACTCTCATATACCACACCCCTCAGAATAACACTCTCATATACCAGACCGCTCAGAATAACACTCTCATATACCACACCCCTCAGAATAACACTCTCGTATACCACACCCCTCAGAATAACACTCTCATATACCACGCCCCTCAGAATAACACTCTCATATACCACACCCCTCAGAATAACACTCTCATACACCACACCCCTCAGAATAACACTCTCATATACCACGCCCCTCAGAATAACACTCTCATATACCACACCCCTCAGAATAACACTCTCATACACCACACCCCTCGGAATAACACTCTCATATACCACACCCCTCAGAATAACACTCTCATATACCACACCCCTCAGAATAACACTCTCGTATACCACGCCCCTCAGAATAACACTCTCATATACCACACCCCTCAGAATAACACTCTCATACACCACACCCCTCAGAATAACACTCTCATATACCACGCCCCTCAGAATAACACTCTCACAAACCACACCCCTCAGAATAACACTCTCATATACCACGCCCCTCAGAATAACACTCTCATATACCACACCCCTCAGAATAACACTCTCATATACCACACCCCTCAGAATAACACTCTCATATACCACACCCCTCAGAATAACACTCTCATATACCAGACCGCTCAGAATAACACTCTCATATACCACACCCCTCAGAATAACACTCTCATATACCACGCCCCTCAGAATAACACACTCATATACCACGCCCCTCAGAATAACACTCTCGGAGACCACACCCCTCAGAATAACACTCTCATATACCACACCCCTCAGAATAACACTCTCATATACCACGCCCCTCAGAATAACACTCTCGTATACCACACCCCTCAGAATAACACTCTCATATACCACACCCCTCAGAATAACACTCTCATATACCACACCCCTCAGAATAACACTCTCGTATTCCACACCCCTCAGAATAACACTCTCATATACCACACCCCTCAGAATAACACTCTCGTATACCACACCCCTCAGAATAACACTCTCATATACCACACCCCTCAGAATAACACTCTCTTATACCACGCCCCTCAGAATAACACTCTCGTATACCACACCCCTCAGAATAACACTCTCGTATACCACACCGCTCAGAATAACACTCTCATATACCACACCCCTCAGAATAACACTCTCATATACCACACACCTCAGAATAACACTCTCATATACCACACCCCTCAGAATAACGCTCTCATATACCACACCCCTCAGAATAACACTCTCGTATACCACACCCCTCAGAATAACACTCTCATATACCACACCCCTCAGAATAACACTCTCATATACCACACCCCTCAGAATAACACTCTCATATACCACACCCCTCAGAATAACACTCTCATATACCACACCCCTCAGAATAACACTCTCGTATACCACACCCCTCAGAATAACACTCTCATATACCACACCCCTCAGAATAACACTCTCATATACCACACCCCTCAGAATAACACTCTCATATACCAGACCGCTCAGAATAACACTGTCATATACCACACCCCTCAGAATAAAACTCTCATATACCACACCCCTCAGAATAACACTCTCATATACCACACCCCTCAGAATAACACTCTCATATACCACACCCCTCAGAATAACACTCTCTTATTCCACGCCCCTCAGAATAACACTCTCATATACCACACCCCTCAGAATAACACTCTCATATACCAGACCGCTCAGAATAACACTCTCATATACCACACCCCTCAGAATAACACTCTCATACACCACACCCCTCAGAATAACACTCTCATATACCACGCCCCTCAGAAGAACACTCTCATATACCACACCCCTCAGAATAACACTCTCATACACCACACCCCTCGGAATAACACTCTCATATACCACACCCCTCAGAATAACACTCTCATATACCACACCCCTCAGAATAACACTCTCGTATACCACGCCCCACAGAATAACACTCTCATATACCACACCCCTCAGAATAACACTCTCATACACCACACCCCTCAGAATAACACTCTCATATACCACGCCCCTCAGAATAACACTCTCATATACCACACCCCTCAGAAGAACACTCTCATATACCACATCCCTCAGAATAACACTCTCATATACCACACCCCTCAGAATAACACTCTCATATACCACACCCCTCAGAATAACACTCTCATATACCACACCCCTCAGAATAACACTCTCATATACCACACCCCTCAGAATAACACTCTCATATACCACACCCCTCAGAATAACACTCTCATATACCACACCCCTCAGAATAACACTCTCATATACCACGCCCCTCAGAATAACACTCTCATATACCACGCCCCTCAGAATAACACTCTCATATACCACGCCCCTCAGAATAACACTCTCATATACCACACCCCTCAGAATAACTCTCTCATATACCACACCCCTCAGAATAACACTCTCATATACCAGACCGCTCAGAATAACACTCTCATATACCACACCCCTCAGAATAACACTCTCATATACCACGCCCCTCAGAATAACACTCTCATATACCACACCCCTCAGAATAACACTCTCATATACCACGCCCCTCAGAATAACACTCTCGTATACCACACCCCTCAGAATAACACTCTCATATACCACACCTCTGAGAATAACACTCTCATATACCACACCCCTCAGAATAACACTCTCATACACCACACCCCTCAGAATAACACTCTCATATACCACACCCCTCAGAATAACACTCTCGTATACCACACCCCTCAGAATAACACTCTCATATACCACACCCCTCAGAATAACACTCTCATATACCACGCCCCTCAGAATAACACTCTCATATACCACACCCCTCAGAATAACACTCTCGTATACCACACCCCTCAGAATAACACTCTCATATACCACACCCCTCAGAATAACACTCTCATATACCACACACCTCAGAATAACACTCTCATATACCACACCCCTCAGAATAACGCTCTCATATACCACGCCCCTCAGAATAACACTCTCATATACCACACCCCTCAGAATAACACTCTCATATACCACACCCCTCAGAATAACACTCTCACATACCACGCCCCTCAGAATAACACTCTCGTATTCCACGCCCCTCAGAATAACACTCTCATATACCACACCCCTCAGAATAACACTCTCATATACCAGACCGCTCAGAATAACACTCTCATATACCACACCCCTCAGAATAACACTCTCGGAAACCACACCCCTCAGAATAACACTCTCTTATACCACGCCCCTCAGAATAACACTCTCATATACCACACCCCTCAGAATAACACTCTCATACACCACACCCCTCGGAATAACACTCTCATATACCACACCCCTCAGAATAACACTCTCATATACCACACCCCTCATAATAACACTCTCGTATACCACGCCCCTCAGAATAACACTCTCATATACCACACCCCTCAGAATAACACTCTCATACACCACACCCCTCAGAATAACACTCTCATATACCACGCCCCTCAGAATAACACTCTCATATACCACACCCCTCAGAATAACACTCTCATATACCACACCCCTCAGAATAACACTCTCATATACCACACCCCTCAGAATAACACTCTCATATACCACACCCCTCAGAATAACACTCTCATATACCACGCCCCTCAGAATAACACTCTCATACACCACACCCCTCAGAATAACACTCTCATACACCACACCCCTCAGAATAACACTCTCTTATACCACGCCCCTCAGAATAACACTCTCATATACCACACCCCTCAGAATAACACTCTCATACACCACACCCCTCGGAATAACACTCTCATATACCACACCACTCAGAATAACACTCTCATATACCACACCCCTCATAATAACACTCTCGTATACCATGCCCCTCAGAATAACACTCTCATATACCACACCCCTCAGAATAACACTCTCATACACCACACCCCTCAGAATAACACTCTCATATACCACGCCCCTCAGAATAACACTCTCATATACCACACCCCTCAGAATAACACTCTCATATACCACACCCCTCAGAATAACACTCTCATATACCACACCCCTCAGAATAACACTCTCATATACCACACCCCTCAGAATAACACTCTCGTATACCACACCCCTCAGAATAACACTCTCGTATACCACACCCCTCAGAATAACACTCTCATATACCACACCCCTCAGAATAACACTCTCATATACCACACACCTCAGAATAACACTCTCATATACCACACCCCTCAGAATAACGCTCTCATATACCACGCCCCTCAGAATAACACTCTCATATACCACGCCCCTCAGAATAACACTCTCATATACCACACCCCTCAGAATAACACTCTCATATACCACACCCCTCAGAATAACACTCTCACATACCACGCCCCTCAGAATAACACTCTCGTATTCCACGCCCCTCAGAATAACACTCTCATATACCACACCCCTCAGAATAACACTCTCATATACCAGACCGCTCAGAATAACACTCTCATATACCACACCCCTCAGAATAACACTCTCATATACCACGCCCCTCAGAATAACACTCTCGTATACCACACCCCTCAGAATAACACTCTCATATACCACACCTCTGAGAATAACACTCTCATATACCACACCCCTCAGAATAACACTCTCGTATTCCACACCCCTCAGAATAACACTCTCATATACCACACCCCTCAGAATAACACTCTCGTATACCACACCCCTCAGAATAACACTCTCATATACCACACCCCTCAGAATAACACTCTCATATACCACGCCCCTCAGAATAACACTCTCATATACCACACCCCTCAGAATAACACTCTCGTATACCACACCCCTCAGAATAACACTCTCATATACCACACCCCTCAGAATAACACTCTCATATACCACACACCTCAGAATAACACTCTCATATACCACACCCCTCAGAATAACGCTCTCATATACCACGCCCCTCAGAATAACACTCTCATATACCACGCCCCTCAGAATAACACTCTCATATACCACACCCCTCAGAATAACACTCTCATATACCACACCCCTCAGAATAACACTCTCACATACCACGCCCCTCAGAATAACACTCTCGTATTCCACGCCCCTCAGAATAACACTCTCATATACCACACCCCTCAGAATAACACTCTCATATACCAGACCGCTCAGAATAACACTCTCATATACCACACCCCTCAGAATAACACTCTCGTATACCACACCCCTCAGAATAACACTCTCATATACCACGCCCCTCAGAATAACACTCTCATATACCACACCCCTCAGAATAACACTCTCATACACCACACCCCTCAGAATAACACTCTCTTATACCACGCCCCTCAGAATAACACTCTCATATACCACACCCCTCAGAATAACACTCTCATACACCACACCCCTCGGAATAACACTCTCATATACCACACCCCTCAGAATAACACTCTCATATACCACACCCCTCATAATAACACTCTCGTATACCATGCCCCTCAGAATAACACTCTCATATACCACACCCCTCAGAATAACACTCTCATACACCACACCCCTCAGAATAACACTCTCATATACCACGCCCCTCAGAATAACACTCTCATATACCACACCCCTCAGAATAACACTCTCATATACCACACCCCTCAGAATAACACTCTCATATACCACACACCTCAGAATAACACTCTCATATACCACACCCCTCAGAATAACACTCTCGTATACCACACCCCTCAGAATAACACTCTCATATACCACACCCCTCAGAATAACACTCTCATATACCACGCCCCTCAGAATAACACTCTCATATACCACACCCCTCAGAATAACACTCTCGTATACCACACCCCTCAGAATAACACTCTCATATACCACACCCCTCAGAATAACACTCTCATATACCACACACCTCAGAATAACACTCTCATATACCACACCCCTCAGAATAACGCTCTCATATACCACGCCCCTCAGAATAACACTCTCATATACCACGCCCCTCAGAATAACACTCTCATATACCACACCCCTCAGAATAACACTCTCATATACCACACCCCTCAGAATAACACTCTCACATACCACGCCCCTCAGAATAACACTCTCGTATTCCACGCCCCTCAGAATAACACTCTCATATACCACACCCCTCAGAATAACACTCTCATATACCAGACCGCTCAGAATAACACTCTCATATACCACACCCCTCAGAATAACACTCTCGTATACCACACCCCTCAGAATAACACTCTCATATACCACGCCCCTCAGAATAACACTCTCATATACCACACCCCTCAGAATAACACTCTCATACACCACACCCCTCAGAATAACACTCTCTTATACCACGCCCCTCAGAATAACACTCTCATATACCACACCCCTCAGAATAACACTCTCATACACCACACCCCTCGGAATAACACTCTCATATACCACACCCCTCAGAATAACACTCTCATATACCACACCCCTCATAATAACACTCTCGTATACCATGCCCCTCAGAATAACACTCTCATATACCACACCCCTCAGAATAACACTCTCATACACCACACCCCTCAGAATAACACTCTCATATACCACGCCCCTCAGAATAACACTCTCATACACCACACCCCTCAGAATAACACTCTCATATACCACACCCCTCAGAATAACACTCTCATATACCACACCCCTCAGAATAACACTCTCATATACCACACCCCTCAGAATAACACTCTCATATACCACACCCCTCAGAATAACACTCTCATATACCACACCCCTCAGAATAACACTCTCATATACCACACCCCTCAGAATAACACTCTCATATACCACACCCCTCAGAATAACACTCTCATATACCACACCCCTCAGAATAACACTCTCGTATTCCACACCCCTCAGAATAACACTCTCATATACCACACCCCTCAGAATAACACTCTCATATCCCACACCCCTCAGAATAACACTCTAATAAACCACAACCCTCAGAATAACACTCTCATAGACCACACCCCTCAGAATAACACTCTCGTATACCACACCCCTCAGAATAACACTCTCGTATACCACACCCCTCAGAATAACACTCTCATATACCACACCCCTCAGAATAACTCTTATATACCACACCCCTCAGAATAACACTCTCATATACCACGCCCCTCAGAATAACACTCTCGTATTCCACACCCCTCAGAATAACACTCTCATATACCACACCCCTCAGAATAACACTCTCATATACCACGCCCCTCAGAATAACACTCTCATATACCACACCCCTCAGAATAACACTCTCATATACCACGCCCCTCAGAATAACACTCTCATATACCACACCCCTCAGAATAACACTCTCATATACCACGCCCCTCAGAATAACACTCTCATATACCACGCCCCTCAGAATAACACTCTCATATACCACACCCCTCAGAATAACACTCTCATATACCACACCCCTCAGAATAACACTCTCGTATACCACACCCCTCAGAATAACACTCTCGGAAACCACACCCCTCAGAATAACACTCTCATATACCACACCCCTCAGAATAACACTCTCGTATACCAGACCCCTCAGAATAACACTCTCAGATACCACACCCCTCAGAATAACACTCTCGGAAACCACACCCCTCAGAATAACACTCTCATATACCACGCCCCTCAGAATAACACTCTCATATACCACACCCCTCAGAATAACACTCTCGTATACCAGACCCCTCAGAATAACACTCTCATATACCACACCCCTCAGAATAACACTCTCGGAAACCACACCCCTCAGAATAACACTCTCATATACCACGCCCCTCAGAATAACACACTCGTATACCACAACCCTCAGAATAACACTCTCATATACCACGCCCCTCAGAATAACACTCTCGGAAACCACACCCCTCAGAATAACACTCTCATATACCACACCCCTCAGAATAACACTCTCATACACCACACCCCTCAGAATAACACTCTCATATACCACACCCCTCAGAATAACACTCTCATATACCACACCCCACAGAATAACACTATCATATACCACACCCCTCAGAATAACACTCTCGTATTCCACGCCCCTCAGAATAACACTCTCATATACCACACCCCTCAGAATAACACTCTCATATACCACGCCCCTCAGAATAACACTCTCATATACCACGCCCCTCAGAATAACACTCTCATATACCACACCCCTCAGAATAACACTCTCATAAACCACACGCCTCAGAATAACACTCTCATATACCAGGCCCCTCAGAATAACACTCTCATTTTCCACACCCCTCAGAATAACACTCTCGTATACCACACCCCTCAGAATAACACTCTCGTATTCCACACCGCTCAGAATAACACTCTCATATACCACGCCCCTCAGAATAACACTCTCATATACCACGCCCCTCAGAATAACACTCTCGTATACCACACCCCTCAGAATAACACTCTCGTATTCCACACCGCTCAGAATAACACTCTCATATACCACGCCCCTCAGAATAACACTCTCATATACCACACCACTCAGAATAACACTCTCATATACCACACCGCTCAGAATAACACTCTCATATACCACACCCCTCAGAATAACACTCTCATATACCACACCCCTCAGAATAACACTCTCATATACCACACCCCTCAGAATAACACTCTCGGAAACCACACCCCTCAGAATAACACTCTCGTACACCACACCCCTCAGAATAACACTCTCGGAAACCACACCCCTCAGAATAACACTCTCATATACCACGCCCCTCAGAATAACACTCTCAGATACCACACCCCTCAGAATAACACTGTCATATACCACACCCCTCAGAATAACACTCTCGTTTTCCACACCCCTCAGAATAACACTCTCATATACCACACCCCTCAGAATAACACTCTCATATACCACGCCCCTCAGAATAACACTCTCGTATTCCACACCCCTCAGAATAACACTCTCATATACCACACCCCTCAGAATAACACTCTCGTATACCACACCCCTCAGAAGAACACTCTCATATACCACACCCCTCAGAATAACACTCTCATATACCACACCCCTCAGAATAACATTCTCATATACCACACCTCTCAGAATAACACTCTCATATACCACACCCCTCAGAATAACACTCTCGTATACCACACCCCTCAGAATAACACTCTCGTATACCACACCCCTCAGAATAACACTCTCGGAAACCACACCCCTCAGAATAACACTCTCATATACCACACCCCTCAGAATAACACTCTCATATACCACACCCCTCAGAATAACACTCTCATATACCACACCCCTCAGAATAACACTCTCGGAAACCACACCCCTCAGAATAACACTCTCATATACCACGCCCCTCAGAATAACATTCTCATATACCACACCCCTCAGAATAACACTCTCATATACCACACCCCTCAGAATAACACTCTCGTATACCACACCCCTCAGAATAACACTCTCGGAAACCACACCCCTCAGAATAACACTCTCATATACCACGCCCCTCAGAATAACATTCTCATATACCACACCCCTCAGAATAACACTCTCGTATTCCACGCCCCTCAGAATAACACTCTCATATACCACACCCCTCAGAATAACACTCTCATATACCACGCCCCTCAGAATAACACTCTCATATACCACGCCCCTCAGAATAACACTCTCATATACCACACCCCTCAGAATAACACTCTCATAAACCACACGCCTCAGAATAACACTCTCATATACCAGGCCCCTCAGAATAACACTCTCATTTTCCACACCCCTCAGAATAACACTCTCGTATACCACACCCCTCAGAATAACACTCTCGTATTCCACACCCCTCAGAATAACACTCTCATATACCACACCGCTCAGAATAACACTCTCATATACCACACCCCTCAGAATAACACTCTCATATACCACACCCCTCAGAATAACACTCTCATATACCACACCCCTCAGAATAACACTCTCGGAAACCACACCCCTCAGAATAACACTCTCGTACACCACACCCCTCAGAATAACACTCTCGGAAACCACACCCCTCAGAATAACACTCTCATATACCACGCCCCTCAGAATAACACTCTCAGATACCACACCCCTCAGAATAACACTGTCATATACCACACCCCTCAGAATAACACTCTCGTTTTCCACACCCCTCAGAATAACACTCTCATATACCACACCCCTCAGAATAACACTCTCATATACCACGCCCCTCAGAATAACACTCTCGTATTCCACACCCCTCAGAATAACACTCTCATATACCACACCCCTCAGAATAACACTCTCGTATACCACACCCCTCAGAAGAACACTCTCATATACCACACCCCTCAGAATAACACTCTCATATACCACACCCCTCAGAATAACATTCTCATATACCACACCTCTCAGAATAACACTCTCATATACCACACCCCTCAGAATAACACTCTCGTATACCACACCCCTCAGAATAACACTCTCGTATACCACACCCCTCAGAATAACACTCTCGGAAACCACACCCCTCAGAATAACACTCTCATATACCACACCCCTCAGAATAACACTCTCATATACCACACCCCTCAGAATAACACTCTCATATACCACACCCCTCAGAATAACACTCTCGGAAACCACACCCCTCAGAATAACACTCTCATATACCACGCCCCTCAGAATAACATTCTCATATACCACACCCCTCAGAATAACACTCTCATATACCACACCCCTCAGAATAACACTCTCGTATACCACACCCCTCAGAATAACACTCTCGTAAACCACACCCCTCAGAATAACTCTCTCATATACCACACCCCTCAGAATAACACTCTCATATACCACACCCCTCAGAATAACATTCTCATATACCACACCCCTCAGAATAACACTCTCATATACCACGCCCCTCAGATTAACACTCTCATATACCACACCCCTCAGAATAACACTCTCATATACCACGCCCCTCAGAATTACACTCTCATACACCACACCCCTCAGAATAACACTCTCGTATACCACACCCCTCAGAATAACACTCTCGGAAACCACACCCCTCAGAATAACACTCTCATATACCACGCCCCTCAGAATAACACTCTCATATACCACGCCCCTCAGAATAACACTCTCATATACCACACCCCTCAGAATAACACTCTCATATACCACACCCCTCAGAATAACACTCTCGTACACCACACCCCTCAGAATAACACTCTCGGAAACCACACCCCTCAGAATAACACTCTCATATACCACACCCCTCAGAATAACACTCTCGTATACCAGACCCCTCAGAATAACACTCTCAGATACCACACCCCTCAGAATAACACTCTCGGAAACCACACCCCTCAGAATAACACTCTCATATACCACGCCCCTCAGAATAACACTCTCATATACCACACCCCTCAGAATAACACTCTCGTATACCAGACCCCTCAGAATAACACTCTCATATACCACACCCCTCAGAATAACACTCTCGGAAACCACACCCCTCAGAATAACACTCTCATATACCACGCCCCTCAGAATAACACACTCGTATACCACAACCCTCAGAATAACACTCTCATATACCACGCCCCTCAGAATAACACTCTCGGAAACCACACCCCTCAGAATAACACTCTCATATACCACACCCCTCAGAATAACACTCTCATACACCACACCCCTCAGAATAACACTCTCATATACCACACCCCTCAGAATAACACTCTCATATACCACACCCCACAGAATAACACTATCATATACCACACCCCTCAGAATAACACTCTCGTATTCCACGCCCCTCAGAATAACACTCTCATATACCACACCCCTCAGAATAACACTCTCATATACCACGCCCCTCAGAATAACACTCTCATATACCACGCCCCTCAGAATAACACTCTCATATACCACACCCCTCAGAATAACACTCTCATAAACCACACGCCTCAGAATAACACTCTCATATACCAGGCCCCTCAGAATAACACTCTCATTTTCCACACCCCTCAGAATAACACTCTCGTATACCACACCCCTCAGAATAACACTCTCGTATTCCACACCCCTCAGAATAACACTCTCATATACCACACCGCTCAGAATAACACTCTCATATACCACACCGCTCAGAATAACACTCTCATATACCACGCCCCTCAGAATAACACTCTCATATACCACACCCCTCAGAATAACACTCTCATATACCACACCGCTCAGAATAACACTCTCATATATCACGCCCCTCAGAATAACACTCTCATATACCACACCCCTCAGAATAACACTCTCATATACCACACCCCTCAGAATAACACTCTCATATACCACGCCCCTCAGAATAACACTCTCATATACCACACCCCTCAGAATAACACTCTCATATACCACACCCCTCAGAATAACACTCTCGTATACCACACCCGTCAGAATAACACTCTCATATACCACACCCCTCAGAATAACACTCTCATATACCACACCCCTCAGAATAACACTCTCGTATACCACACCCCTCAGAATAACACTCTCACAGACCACACCCCTCAGAATAACACTCTCATATACCACACCCCTCAGAATAACACTCTCATATACCACGCCCCTCAGAATAACCCTCTCGGAAACCACACCCCTCAGAATAACACTCTCATGTACCACACCCCTCAGAATAACACTCTCATATACCACACGCCTCAGAATAACACTCTCATATACCACACCCCTCAGAATAACACTCTCGTATACCACACCCCTCAGAATAACACTCTCATATACCACACCCCTCAGAATAACACTCTCATATACCACACCCCTCAGAATAACACTCTCATATACCACACCCCTCAGATTAACACTCTCGTATTCCACGCCCCTCAGAATAACACTCTCATATACCACACCCCTCAGAATAACACTCTCATATATCACGCCCCTCAGAATAACACTCTCATATACCACACCCCTCAGAATAACACTCTCATATACCACGCCCCTCAGAATAACACTCTCATATACCACGCCCCTCAGAATAACACTCTCATATACCACACCCCTCAGAATAACACTCTCATATCCCACACCCCTCAGAATAACACTCTCATATACCAGACCCCTCAGAATAACACTCTCATATACCACACCCCTCAGAATAACACTCTCGTATACCACGCCCCTCAGAATAACACTCTCGTATTCCACACCACTCAGAATAACACTCTCATATACCACACCGCTCAGAATAACACTCTCATATACCACGCCCCTCAGAATAACACTCTCATGTACCACACCCCTCAGAATAACACTCTCATATACCACACCCCTCAGAATAACACTCTCATATACCACACCCCTCAGAATAACACTCTCATATACCACACCCCTCAGAATAACACTCTCATATACCACACCCCTCAGAATAACACTCTCGTATACCACACCCCTCAGAATAACACTCTCGTATACCACACCCCTCAGAATAACACTCTCGTATACCACACCCCTCAGAATAACACTCTCGTATACCACACCCCTCAGAATAACACTCTCATATACCACGCCCCTCAGAATAACACTCTCATATACCACGCCCCTCAGAATAACACTCTCATATACCACACCCCTCAGAATAACACTCTCGTATACCACACCCCTCAGAATAACACTCTCGGAAACCACACCCCTCAGAATAACACTCTCATATACCACACCCCTCAGAATAACACTCTCATATACCACGCCCCTCAGAATAACACTCTCATATACCACACCCCTCAGAATAACACTCTCGTATACCACACCCCTCAGAATAACACTCTCGGAAACCACACCCCTCAGAATAACACTCTCATATACCACACCCCTCAGAATAACACTCTCGTATACCACACCCCTCAGAATAACACTCTCGTATACCACACCCCTCAGAATAACACTCTCATATACCACACCCCTCAGAATAACACTCTCATATACCACACCCCTCAGAATAACACTCTCGTATACCACACCCCTCAGAATAACACTCTCACAGACCACACCCCTCAGAATAACACTCTCATATACCACACCCCTCAGAATAACACTCTCATATACCACGCCCCTCAGAATAACCCTCTCGGAAACCACACCCCTCAGAATAACACTCTCATGTACCACACCCCTCAGAATAACACTCTCATATACCACACGCCTCAGAATAACACTCTCATATACCACACCCCTCAGAATAACACTCTCGTATACCACACCCCTCAGAATAACACTCTCATATACCACACCCCTCAGAATAACACTCTCATATACCACACCCCTCAGAATAACACTCTCATATACCACACCCCTCAGATTAACACTCTCGTATTCCACGCCCCTCAGAATAACACTCTCATATACCACACCCCTCAGAATAACACTCTCATATATCACGCCCCTCAGAATAACACTCTCATATACCACACCCCTCAGAATAACACTCTCATATACCACGCCCCTCAGAATAACACTCTCATATACCACGCCCCTCAGAATAACACTCTCATATACCACACCCCTCAGAATAACACTCTCATATCCCACACCCCTCAGAATAACACTCTCATATACCAGATCCCTCAGAATAACACTCTCATATACCACACCCCTCAGAATAACACTCTCGTATACCACGCCCCTCAGAATAACACTCTCGTATTCCACACCACTCAGAATAACACTCTCATATACCACACCGCTCAGAATAACACTCTCATATACCACGCCCCTCAGAATAACACTCTCATGTACCACACCCCTCAGAATAACACTCTCATATACCACACCCCTCAGAATAACACTCTCATATACCACACCCCTCAGAATAACACTCTCATATACCACACCCCTCAGAATAACACTCTCATATACCACACCCCTCAGAATAACACTCTCGTATACCACACCCCTCAGAATAACACTCTCGTATACCACACCCCTCAGAATAACACTCTCGTATACCACACCCCTCAGAATAACACTCTCGTATACCACACCCCTCAGAATAACACTCTCATATACCACGCCCCTCAGAATAACACTCTCATATACCACGCCCCTCAGAATAACACTCTCATATACCACACCCCTCAGAATAACACTCTCGTATACCACACCCCTCAGAATAACACTCTCGGAAACCACACCCCTCAGAATAACACTCTCATATACCACACCCCTCAGAATAACACTCTCATATACCACGCCCCTCAGAATAACACTCTCATATACCACACCCCTCAGAATAACACTCTCGTATACCACACCCCTCAGAATAACACTCTCGGAAACCACACCCCTCAGAATAACACTCTCATATACCACACCCCTCAGAATAACACTCTCGTATACCACACCCCTCAGAATAACACTCTCGTATACCACACCCCTCAGAATAACACTCTCATATACCACACCCCTCAGAATAACACTCTCATATACCACACCCCTCAGAATAACGCTCTCATATACCACACCCCTCAGAATAACACTCTCGTATACCACACCCCTCAGAATAACACTCTTGTACACCACACTCCTCAGAATAACACTCTCATATACCACACCCCTCAGAATAACACTCTCATATACCACACCCCTCAGATTAACACTCTCATATACCACGCCCCTCAGAATAACACTCTCATATACCACACCCCTCAGAATAACACTCTCATATACCACACCCCTCAGAATAACACTCTCATATACCACACCCCTCAGAATAACACTCTCATAAACCACACCCCTCAGAATAACACTCTCATATACCACACCCCTCAGAATAACACTCTCGTATACCATACCCCTCAGAATAACACTCTCATATACCACACCACTCAGAATAACACTCTCGTATACCACACCCCTCAGAATAACACTCTCATATACCACATCCCTCAGAATAACACTCTCGTATACCACACCACTCAGAATAACACTCTCATATACCACGCCCCTCAGAATAACACTCTCATATACCACACCCCTCAGAATAACACTCTCATATACCACGCCCCTCAGAATAACACTCTCGTATCGCACGCCACTCAGAATAACACTCTCATATACCACACCCCTCAGAATAACACTCTCATATACCACACCCCTCTGAATAACACTCTCAGATACCACACCCCTCAGAATAACACTCTCATCTACCATGCCACTCAGAATAACACTCTCATATACCACACCCCTCAGAATAACACTCTCATATACCACACCCCTCAGAATAACACTCTCATATACCACACCCCTCAGAATAACACTCTCGTATCGCACGCCACTCAGAATAACACTCTCATATACCACACCCCTCAGAATAACACTCTCATATATCACACCCCTCAGAATAACACTCTCATATACCACACCCCTCAGAATAACACTCTCGTATAGCACACCCCTCAGAATAACACTCTCATATACCACACCGCTCAGAATAACACTCTCATACACCACACCCCTCAGAATAACACTCTCATATACCACGCCCCTCAGAATAACACTCTCGTATAGCACGCCCCTCAGAATAACACTCTCATATACCACACCACTCAGAATAACACTCTCGCATAGCACGCCCCTCAGAATAACACTCTCATATACCACACCACTCAGAATAACACTCTCATATACCACGCCCCTCAGAATAACACTCTCATATACCACACCCCTCAGAAAAACACTCTCATATACCACACCCCTCAGAATAACACTCTCGTATACCACAACCCTCAGAATAACACTCTCATATACCACACCCCTCAGAATAACGCTCTCATATACCACACCCCTCAGAATAACACTCTCGTATACCACACCCCTCAGAATAACACTCTTGTACACCACACTCCTCAGAATAACAATCTCATATACCACACCCCTCAGAATAACACTCTCATATACCACACCCCTCAGATTAACACTCTCATATACCACGCCCCTCAGAATAACACTCTCATATACCACACCCCTCAGAATAACACTCTCATATACCACACCCCTCAGAATAACACTCTCATATACCACACCCCTCAGAATAACACTCTCATAAACCACACCCCTCAGAATAACACTCTCATATACCACACCCCTCAGAATAACACTCTCGTATACCACACCCCTCAGAATAACACTCTCATATACCACACCACTCAGAATAACACTCTCGTATACCACACCCCTCAGAATAACACTCTCATATACCACATCCCTCAGAATAACACTCTCGTATACCACACCACTCAGAATAACACTCTCATATACCACGCCCCTCAGAATAACACTCTCATATACCACACCCCTCAGAATAACACTCTCATATACCACGCCCCTCAGAATAACACTCTCGTATCGCACGCCACTCAGAATAACACTCTCGTATACCACACCCCTCAGAATAACACTCTCATATACCACACCCCTCAGAATAACACTCTCAGATACCACACCCCTCAGAATAACACTCTCATCTACCATGCCACTCAGAATAACACTCTCATATACCACACCCCTCAGAATAACACTCTCATATACCACACCCCTCAGAATAACACTCTCATATACCACACCCCTCAGAATAACACTCTCGTATCGCACGCCACTCAGAATAACACTCTCATATACCACACCCCTCAGAATAACACTCTCATATACCACACCCCTCAGAATAACACTCTCATATACCACACCCCTCAGAATAACACTCTCTTATAGCACACCCCTCAGAATAACACTCTCATATACCACACCGCTCAGAATAACACTCTCATACACCACACCCCTCAGAATAACACTCTCATATACCACGCCCCTCAGAATAACACTCTCGTATAGCACGCCCCTCAGAATAACACTCTCATATACCACACCACTCAGAATAACACTCTCGTATAGCACGCCCCTCAGAATAACACTCTCATATACCACACCCCTCAGAAAAACACTCTCATATACCACACCCCTCAGAATAACACTCTCGTATACCACACCCCTCAGAATAACACTCTCATATACCACACCCCTCAGAATAACACTCTCATATACCACGCCCCTCAGAATAACACTCTCATATACCACGCCACTCAGAATAACACTCTCAGAAACCACACACCTCAGAATAACACTCTTGTACACCACACTCCTCAGAATAACACTCTCATATACCACACCCCTCAGAATAACACTCTCATATACCACACCCCTCAGATTAACACTCTCATATACCACGCCCCTCAGAATGACACTCTCATATACCACACCCCTCAGAATAACACTCTCATATACCACACCCCTCAGAATAACACTCTCATATACCACACCCCTCAGAATAACACTCTCATATACCACACCCCTCAGAATAACACTCTCGTATACCACACCCCTCAGAATAACACTCTCACATACCACACCCCTCAGAATAACACTCTCGTATACCACACCACTCAGAATAACACTCTCGTATACCACACCCCTCAGAATAACACTCTCATATACCACATCCCTCAGAATAACACTCTCTTATACCACACCACTCAGAATAACACTCTCATATACCACGCCCCTCAGAATAACACTCTCATATACCACACCCCTCAGAATAACACTCTCATATACCACGCCCCTCAGAATAACACTCTCATACACCATGCCACTCAGAATAACACTCTCATATACCACACCCCTCAGAATAACACTCTCATATACCACACCCCTCAGAATAACACTCTCATATACCACACCCCTCAGAATAACACTCTCATATACCACACCCCTCAGAATAACACTCTCATATACCACACCCCTAAGAATAACACTCTCATATACTACACCCCTCAGAATAACACTCTCATATACCACACCCCTCAGAATAACACTCTCATATACCAGACCGCTCAGAATAACACTGTCATATACCACACCCCTCAGAATAACACTCTCATATACCACACCCCTCAGAATAACACTCTCATATACCACACCCCTCAGAATAACACTCTCATATACCACACCCCTCAGAATAACACTCTCATATTCCACGCCCCTCAGAATAACACTCTCATATACCACACCCCTCAGAATAACACTCTCATATACCACACCCCTCAGAATAACACTCTCGTATTCCACACCCCTCAGAATAACACTCTCATATACCACGCCCCTCAGAATAACACTCTCATATACCACACCCCTCAGAATAACACTCTCTTATTCCACACCCCTCAGAATAACACTCTCATATACCACACCCCTCAGAATAACACTCTCATATACCACACCCCTCAGAATAACACTCTCATATACCACACCCCTCAGAATAACACTCTCGTATTCCACGCCCCTCAGAATAACACTCTCATATACCACACCCCTCAGAATAACACTCTCATATACCAGACCGCTCAGAATAACACTCTCATATACCACACCCCTCAGAATAACACTCTCGTATACCACACCCTCAGAATAACACTCTCATATACCACACCCCTCAGAATAACACTCTCATAAACCACACCCCTCAGAATAACACTCTCATATACCACACCACTCAGAATAACACTCTCGTATACCACACCCCTCAGAATAACATTCTCATATACCACACCACTCAGAATAACACTCTCGTATACCACACCCCTCAGAATAACACTCTCATATACCACATCCCTCAGAATAACACTCTCGTATACCACACCACTCAGAATAACACTCTCATATACCACGCCCCTTAGAATAACACTCTCATATACCACACCCCTCAGAATAACACTCTCATATACCACGCCCCTCAGAATAACACTCTCGTATCGCACGCCACTCAGAATAACACTCTCATATACCACACCCCTCAGAATAACACTCTCATATACCACACCCCTCAGAATAACACTCTCATATACCACACCCCTCAGAATAACACTCTCGTATCGCACGCCACTCAGAATAACACTCTCATATACCACACCCCTCAGAATAACACTCTCATATACCACACCCCTCAGAATAACACTCTCATATACCACACCCCTCAGAATAACACTCTCATATACCACACCCCTCAGAATAACACTCTCATATACCACACCGCTCACAATAACACTCTCATATACCACACCGCTCAGAATAACACTCTCATACACCACACCCCTCAGAATAACACTCTCATACACCACGCCCCTCAGAATAACACTCTCGTATAGCACGCCCCTCAGAATAACACTCTCATATACCACACCACACAGAATAACACTCTCGTATAGCACGCCCCTCAGAATAACACTCTCATATACCACACCACTCAGAATAACACTCTCATATACCACGCCCCTCAGAATAACACTCTCATATACCACACCCCTCAGAATAACACTCTCATATACCACACCCCTCAGAATAACACTCTCGTATACCACACCCCTCAGAATAACACTCTCATATACCACACCCCTCAGAATAACACTCTCATATACCACGCCCCTCAGAATAACACTCTCATATACCACGCCACTCAGAATAACACTCTCATATACCACACCCCTCAGAATAACACTCTTGTACACCACACTCCTCAGAATAACACTCTCATATACCACACCCCTCAGAATAACACTCTCATATACCACACCCCTCAGAATAACACTCTCATATACCACGCCCCTCAGAATAACACTCTCATATACCACACACCTCAGAATAACACTCTCATATACCACACCCCTCAGAATAACACTCTCATATACCACACCCCTCAGAATAACACTCTCATATACCACACCCCTCAGAATAACACTCTCATATACCACACCCCTCAGAATAACACTCTCGTATTCCACGCCCCTCAGAATAACACTCTCATATACCACACCCCTCAGAATAACACTCTCATATACCAGACCGCTCAGAATAACACTCTCATATACCACACCCCTCAGAATAACACTCTCGTATACCACACCCTCAGAATAACACTCTCATATACCACACCCCTCAGAATAACACTCTCATAAACCACACCCCTCAGAATAACACTCTCATATACCACACCACTCAGAATAACACTCTCGTATACCACACCCCTCAGAATAACATTCTCATATACCACACCACTCAGAATAACACTCTCGTATACCACACCCCTCAGAATAACACTCTCATATACCACATCCCTCAGAATAACACTCTCGTATACCACACCACTCAGAATAACACTCTCATATACCACGCCCCTTAGAATAACACTCTCATATACCACACCCCTCAGAATAACACTCTCATATACCACGCCCCTCAGAATAACACTCTCGTATCGCACGCCACTCAGAATAACACTCTCATATACCACACCCCTCAGAATAACACTCTCATATACCACACCCCTCAGAATAACACTCTCATATACCACACCCCTCAGAATAACACTCTCGTATCGCACGCCACTCAGAATAACACTCTCATATACCACACCCCTCAGAATAACACTCTCATATACCACACCCCTCAGAATAACACTCTCATATACCACACCCCTCAGAATAACACTCTCATATACCACACCCCTCAGAATAACACTCTCATATACCACACCGCTCACAATAACACTCTCATATACCACACCGCTCAGAATAACACTCTCATACACCACACCCCTCAGAATAACACTCTCATATACCACGCCCCTCAGAATAACACTCTCGTATAGCACGCCCCTCAGAATAACACTCTCATATACCACACCACACAGAATAACACTCTCGTATAGCACGCCCCTCAGAATAACACTCTCATATACCACACCACTCAGAATAACACTCTCATATACCACGCCCCTCAGAATAACACTCTCATATACCACACCCCTCAGAATAACACTCTCATATACCACACCCCTCAGAATAACACTCTCGTATACCACACCCCTCAGAATAACACTCTCATATACCACACCCCTCAGAATAACACTCTCATATACCACGCCCCTCAGAATAACACTCTCATATACCACGCCACTCAGAATAACACTCTCATATACCACACCCCTCAGAATAACACTCTTGTACACCACACTCCTCAGAATAACACTCTCATATACCACACCCCTCAGAATAACACTCTCATATACCACACCCCTCAGAATAACACTCTCATATACCACGCCCCTCAGAATAACACTCTCATATACCACACACCTCAGAATAACACTCTCATATACCACACCCCTCAGAATAACACTCTCATATACCACACCCCTCAGAATAACACTCTCATATACCACACCCCTCAGAATAAAACTCTCACATACCACACCCCTCAGAATAACACTCTCGTATACCACACCCCTCAGAATAACACTCTCGTATACCACACCACTCAGAATAACACTCTCGTATACCACACCCCTCAGAATAACACTCTCATATACCACATCCCTCAGAATAACACTCTCGTATACCACACCACTCAGAATAACACTCTCATATACCACGCCCCTCAGAATAACACTCTCATATACCACACCCCTCAGAATAACACTCTCATATACCACGCCCCTCAGAAAAACACTCTCGTATCGCACGCCACTCAGAATAACACTCTCATATACCACACCCCTCAGAATAACACTCTCAGATACCACACCCCTCAGAATAACACTCTCATATACCATGCCACTCAGAATAACACTCTCATATACCACACCCCTCAGAATAACACTCTCATATACCACACCCCTCAGAATAACACTCTCATATACCACACCCCTCAGAATAACACTCTCGTATCGCACGCCACTCAGAATAACACTCTCATATACCACACCCCTCAGAATAACACTCTCATATACCACACCCCTCAGAATAACACTCTCATATACCACACCCCTCAGAATAACACTCTCGTATAGCACACCCCTCAGAATAACACTCTCATACACCACACCCCTCAGAATAACACTCTCATATACCACACCCCTCAGAATAACACTCTCATATACCACACCCCTCAGAATAACACTCTCATATACCACACCGCTCACAATAACACTCTCATATACCACACCGCTCAGAATAACAATCTCATACACCACACCCCTCAGAACAACATTCTCATATACCACGCCCCTCAGAATAACACTCTCGGATAGCACGCCCCTCAGAATAACACTCTCATATACCACACCACTCAGAATAACACTCTCGTATAGCACGCCCCTCAGAATAACACTCTCATATACCACACCACTCAGAATAACACTCTCATATACCACGCCCCTCAGAATAACACTCTCATATACCACACCCCTCAGAATAACACTCTCATATACCACACCGCTCACAATAACACTCTCATATACCACACCGCTCAGAATAACACTCTCATACACCACACCCCTCAGAATAACACTCTCATACACCACGCCCCTCAGAATAACACTCTCGTATAGCACGCCCCTCAGAATAACACTCTCATATACCACGCCCCTCAGAATAACACTCTCGTATAGCACGCCCCTCAGAATAACACTCTCATATACCACACCACACAGAATAACACTCTCGTATAGCACGCCCCTCAGAATAACACTCTCATATACCACACCACTCAGAATAACACTCTCATATACCACGCCCCTCAGAATAACACTCTCATATACCACACCCCTCAGAATAACACTCTCATATACCACACCCCTCAGAATAACACTCTCGTATACCACACCCCTCAGAATAACACTCTCATATACCACACCCCTCAGAATAACACTCTCATATACCACGCCCCTCAGAATAACACTCTGATATACCACGCCACTCAGAATAACACTCTCATATACCACACCCCTCAGAATAACACTCTTGTACACCACACTCCTCAGAATAACACTCTCATATACCACACCCCTCAGAATAACACTCTCATATACCACACCCCTCAGAATAACACTCTCATATACCACACCCCTCAGAATAACACTCTCATATACCACACACCTCAGAATAACACTCTCATATACCACACCCCTCAGAATAACACTCTCATATACCACACCCCTCAGAATAACACTCTCATATACCACACCCCTCAGAATAAAACTCTCACATACCACACCCCTCAGAATAACACTCTCGTATACCACACCCCTCAGAATAACACTCTCGTATACCACACCACTCAGAATAACACTCTCGTATACCACACCCCTCAGAATAACACTCTCATATACCACATCCCTCAGAATAACACTCTCGTATACCACACCACTCAGAATAACACTCTCATATACCACGCCCCTCAGAATAACACTCTCATATACCACACCCCTCAGAATAACACTCTCATATACCACGCACCTCAGAAAAACACTCTCGTATCGCACGCCACTCAGAATAACACTCTCATATACCACACCCCTCAGAATAACACTCTCAGATACCACACCCCTCAGAATAACACTCTCATATACCATGCCACTCAGAATAACACTCTCATATACCACACCCCTCAGAATAACACTCTCATATACCACACCCCTCAGAATAACACTCTCATATACCACACCCCTCAGAATAACACTCTCGTATCGCACGCCACTCAGAATAACACTCTCATATACCACACCCCTCAGAATAACACTCTCATATACCACACCCCTCAAAATAACACTCTCATATACCACACCCCTCAGAATAACACTCTCGTATAGCACACCCCTCAGAATAACACTCTCATACACCACACCCCTCAGAATAACACTCTCATATACCACACCCCTCAGAATAACACTCTCATATACCACACCCCTCAGAATAACACTCTCATATACCACACCGCTCACAATAACACTCTCATATACCACACCGCTCAGAATAACAATCTCATACACCACACCCCTCAGAACAACATTCTCATATACCACGCCCCTCAGAATAACACTCTCGGATAGCACGCCCCTCAGAATAACACTCTCATATACCACACCACTCAGAATAACACTCTCGTATAGCACGCCCCTCAGAATAACACTCTCATATACCACACCACTCAGAATAACACTCTCATATACCACGCCCCTCAGAATAACACTCTCATATACCACACCCCTCAGAATAACACTCTCATATACCACACCCCTCAGAAAAACACTCTCGTATACCACACCCCTCAGAATAACACTCTCATATACCACACCCCTCAGAATAACACTCTCATATACCACGCCCCTCAGAATAACACTCTCATATACCACGCCACTCAGAATAACACTCTCATATACCACACCCCTCAGAATAACACTCTCATATACCACACCCCTCAGAATAACACTCTCATATACCACACCCCTCAGAATAACACTCTCATATACCACACCCCTCAGAATAACACTCTCATATACCACGCCCCTCAGAATAACACTCTCAAATACCACACCCCTCAGAATAACACTCTTGTACACCACGCCCCTCAGAATAACACTCTCATATACCACACCCCTCAGAATATCACTCTCATATACCACACCCCTCAGAATAACACTCTTGTACACCACACTCCTCAGAATAACACTCTCATATACCACACCCCTCAGAATAACACTCTCATATACCACACCCCTCAGATTAACACTCTCATATACCACGCCCCTCAGAATAACACTCTCATATACCACACCCCTCAGAATAACACTCTCATATAGCACACCCCTCAGAATAACACTCTCATATACCACACCCCTCAGAATAACACTCTCATATACCACACCCCTCAGAATAACACTCTCGTATACCACACCCCTCAGAATAACACTCTCATATACCACACCACTCAGAATAACACTCTCGTATACCACACCCCTCAGAATAACACTCTCATATACCACATCCCTCAGAATAACACTCTCGTATACCACACCACTCAGAATAACACTCTCATATACCACGCCCCTCAGAATAACACTCTCATATACCACACCCCTCAGAATAACACTCTCATATACCACGCCCCTCAGAATAACACTCTCGTATCGCACGCCACTCAGAATAACACTCTCATATACCACACCCCTCAGAATAACACTCTCATATACCACACCCCTCAGAATAACACTCTCAGATACCACACCCCTCAGAATAACACTCTCATATACCATGCCACTCAGAATAACACTCTCATATACCACACCCCTCAGAATAACACTCTCGTATCGCACGCCACTCAGAATAACACTCTCATATACCACACCCCTCAGAATAACACTCTCATATACCACACCCCTCAGAATAACACTCTCATATACCACACCCCTCAGAATAACACTCTCGTATACCACACCCCTCAGAATAACACTCTCATATACCACACCGCTCACAATAACACTCTCATATACCACACCGCTCAGAATAACACTCTCATACACCACACCCCTCAGAATAACACTCTCATATACCACGCCCCTCAGAATAACACTCTCGTATAGCACGCCCCTCAGAATAACACTCTCATATACCACACCACTCAGAATAACACTCTCGTATCGCACGCCCCTCAGAATAACACTCTCATATACCACACCACTCAGAATAACACTCTCATATACCACGCCCCTCAGAATAACACTCTCATATACCACACCCCTCAGAATAACACTCTCATATACCACACCCCTCAGAATAACACTCTCGTATACCACACCCCTCAGAATAACACTCTCATATACCACACCCCTCAGAATAACACTCTCATATACCACGCCCCTCAGAATAACACTCTCATATACCACACCCCTCAGAATAACACTCTCATATACCACACCCCTCAGAATAACACTCTCATATACCACACCCCTCAGAATAACACTCTCATGTACCACGCCACTCAGAATAACACTCTCATATACCACACCCCTCAGAATAACACTCTCATATACCACACCCCTCAGAATAACACTCTCATATACCACACCCCTCAGAATAACACTCTCATATACCACACCCCTCAGAATAACACTCTCATATACCACACCCCTCAGAATAACACTCTCATATACCACACCCCTCAGAATAACACTCTTGTACACCACGCCCCTCAGAATAACACTCTCATATACCACACCCCTCAGAATATCACTCTCATATACCACACCCCTCAGAATAACACTCCCATTTACCACACCCCTCAGAATAACACTCTCATATACCACACCCCTCAGAATAACACTCCCATATACCACACCCCTCAGAATAACACTCTTGTATACCACACCCCTCAGAATAACACTCCCATATACCACACCACTCAGAATAACACTCTCATATACCACGCCCCTCAGAATAACACTCTCATATACCACACCCCTCAGAATAACACTCTCATATACCACACCCCTCAGAATAACACTCTCGTATACCACACCCCTCAGAATAACACTCTCATATACCACACCCCTCAGAATAACACTCTCATATACCACGCCCCTCAGAATAACACTCTCATATACCACGCCACTCAGAATAACACTCTCATATACCACACCCCTCAGAATAACACTCTCATATACCACACCCCTCAGAATAACACTCTCATATACCACACCCCTCAGAATAACACTCTTGTACACCACGCCCCTCAGAATAACACTCTCATATACCACACCCCTCAGAATATCACTCTCATATACCACACCCCTCAGAATAACACTCTCATATACCACACCCCTCAGAATAACACTCCCATATACCACACCCCTCAGAATAACACTCTTGTATACCACACCCCTCAGAATAACACTCCCATATACCACACCACTCAGAATAACACTCTCATATACCACGCCCCTCAGAATAACACTCTCATATACCACACCCCTCAGAATAACACTCTCATATACCACACCCCTCAGAATAACACTCTCGTATACCACACCCCTCAGAATAACACTCTCATATACCACACCCCTCAGAATAACACTCTCATATACCACGCCCCTCAGAATAACACTCTCATATACCACACCCCTCAGAATATCACTCTCATATACCACACCCCTCAGAATAACACTCTCATACACCACAACCCTCAGAATAACACTCTCATATACCACACCCCTCAGAATAACAATCTCATATACCACACCACTCAGAATAACACTCTCATATACCACACCCCTCAGAATAACACTCTCATATACCACACCCCTCAGAATAACACTCTCATATACCACACCCCTCAGAATAACACTCTTGCATACAACGCCCCTCAGAATAACACTCTCATATACCAGGCCCCTCAGAATAACACTCTCATATACCACGCCCCTCAGAATAACACTCTCATATACCACACCCCTCAGAATAACACTCTCATATACCACATCCCTCAGAATAGCACTCTCGTATTCCACACCCCTCAGAATAACATTCTCGTATACCACACCCCTCAGAATAACACTCTCATATACCACGCCCCTCAGAATAACACTCTCATATACCACGCCCCTCAGAATAACACTCTCATATACCACACCCCTCAGAATAACACTCTCATATACCACACCCCTCAGAATAACACTCTCATATACCATGCCACTCAGAATAACACTCTCATATACCACACCCCTCAGAATAACACTCTCGTATATCACACCCCTCAGAATAACACTCTCGTATACCACACCCCTCAGAATAACACTCTCATGTACCACACCCCTCAGAATAACACTCTCATATACCACACCCCTCAGAATAACACTCTCATATACCACGCCCCTCAGAATAACACTCTCATATACCACGCCCCTTAGAATAACACTCTCATATACCACGCCCCTCAGAATAACACTCTCAAATACCACACCCCTCAGAATAACACTCTTGTACACCACGCCCCTCAGAATAACACTCTCATGTACCACATTCCTCAGAATAACACTCTCATATACCACGCCCCTCAGAATAACACTCTCATATCCCAGGCCACTCAGAATAACACTCTCATATACCACACCCCTCAGAATAACACTCTCATATACCACACCCCTCAGAATAACACTCTCGTATACCTCACCCCTCAGAATAACACTCTCGTATACCACACCCCTCAGAATAACACTCTCGTATACCACACCCCTCAGAATAACACTCTCATATACCACACCCCTCAGATTAACACTCTCGTATACCACACCCCTCAGAATAACACTCTCATGTACCACACCCCTCAGAATAACACTCTCATATACCACACCCCTCAGAATAACACTCTCATATACCACACCCCTCAGAATAACACTCTCGTGTACCACACCCCTCAGAATAACACTCTCATGTTCCACACCCCTCAGAATAACACTCTCATATACCACGCCCCTCAGAATAACACTCTCATATACCACACCCCTCAGAATAACACTCTCATACACCACACCCCTCGGAATAACACTCTCATATACCACACCCCTCAGAATATCACTCTCATATACCACACCCCTCAGAATAACACTCTTGTACACCACACTCCTCAGAATAACACTCTCATATACCACACCCCTCAGAATAACACTCTCATATACCACACCCCTCAGATTAACACTCTCATATACCACGCCCCTCAGAATAACACTCTCATATACCACACCCCTCAGAATAACACTCTCATATAGCACACCCCTCAGAATAACACTCTCATATACCACACCCCTCAGAATAACACTCTCATATACCACACCCCTCAGAATAACACTCTCATATACCACACCCCTCAGAATAACACTCTCGTATACCACACCCCTCAGAATAACATTCTCATATACCACACCACTCAGAATAACACTCTCGTATACCACACACCTCAGAATAACACTCTCCTATACCACATCCCTCAGAATAACACTCTCGTATACCACACCACTCAGAATAACACTCTCATATACCACGCCCCTCAGAATAACACTCTCATATACCACACCCCTCAGAATAACACTCTCATATACCACGCCCCTCAGAATAACACTCTCGTATCGCACGCCACTCAGAATAACACTCTCATATACCACACCCCTCAGAATAACACTCTCATATACCACACCCCTCAGAATAACACTCTCAGATACCACACCCCTCAGAATAACACTCTCATATACCACACCCCTCAGAATAACACTCTCGTATCGCACGCCACTCAGAATAACACTCTCATATACCACACCCCTCAGAATAACACTCTCATATACCACACCCCTCAGAATAACACTCTCATATACCACACCCCTCAGAATAACACTCTCGTATAGCACACCCCTCAGAATAACACTCTCATACACCACACCCCTCAGAATAACACTCTCATATACCACACCCCTCAGAATAACACTCTCATATACCACACCCCTCAGAATAACACTCTCATATACCACACCGCTCACAATAACACTCTCATATACCACACCGCT
This sequence comes from Heptranchias perlo, assembly GCF_035084215.1. Lineage (NCBI taxonomy): Eukaryota > Metazoa > Chordata > Chondrichthyes > Hexanchiformes > Hexanchidae > Heptranchias > Heptranchias perlo. The sequence continues at coordinate 18,933,023 of NC_090370.1, forward strand.
CAGAATAACACTCTCATACACCACACCCCTCAGAATAACACTCTCATATACCACGCCCCTCAGAATAACACTCTCGTATAGCACGCCCCTCAGAATAACACTCTCATATACCACACCACTCAGAATAACACTCTCGTATCGCACGCCCCTCAGAATAACACTCTCATATACCACACCACTCAGAATAACACTCTCATATACCACGCCCCTCAGAATAACACTCTCATATACCACACCCCTCAGAATAACACTCTCATATACCACACACCTCAGAATAACACTCTCGTATACCACACCCCTCAGAATAACACTCTCATATACCACACCCCTCAGAATAACACTCTCATATACCACGCCCCTCAGAATAACACTCTCATATACCACGCCCCTCAGAATAACACTCTCATATACCACACCCCTCAGAATAACACTCTCATATACCACACCCCTCAGAATAACACTCTCATATACCACGCCACTCAGAATAACACTCTCATATACAACACCCCTCAGAATAACACTCTCATATACCACACCCCTCAGAATAACACTCTCATATACCACACCCCTCAGAATAACACTCTCATATACCACACCCCTCAGAATAACACTCTCATATACCACGCCCCTCAGAATAACACTCTCAAATACCACACCCCTCAGAATAACACTCTTGTACACCACGCCCCTCAGAATAACACTCTCATATACCACACCCCTCAGAATATCACTCTCATATACCACACCCCTCAGAATAACACTCTCATATACCACACCCCTCAGAATAACACTCCCATATACCACACCCCTCAGAATAACACTCTTGTATACCACACCTCTCAGAATAACACTCCCATATACCACACCACTCAGAATAACACTCTCATATACCACGCCCCTCAGAATAACACTCTCATATACCACACCCCTCAGAATAACACTCTCATATACCACACCCCTCAGAATAACACTCTCGTATACCACACCCCTCAGAATAACACTCTCATATACCACACCCCTCAGAATAACACTCTCATATACCACGCCCCTCAGAATAACACTCTCATATACCACGCCACTCAGAATAACACTCTCATATACCACACCCCTCAGAATAACACTCTCATATACCACACCCCTCAGAATAACACTCTCATATACCACACCCCTCAGAATAACACTCTCATATACCACACCCCTCAGAATAACACTCTCATATACCACGCCCCTCAGAATAACACTCTCAAATACCACACCCCTCAGAAAAACACTCTTGTACACCATGCCCCTCAGAATAACACTCTCATATACCACACCCCTCAGAATATCACTCTCATATACCACACCCCTCAGAATAACACTCTCATACACCACAACCCTCAGAATAACACTCTCATATACCACACCCCTCAGAATAACAATCTCATATACCACACCACTCAGAATAACACTCTCATATACCACACCCCTCAGAATAACACTCTCATATACCACACCCCTCAGAATAACACTCTCATATACCACACCCCTCAGAATAACACTCTTGCATACAACGCCCCTCAGAATAACACTCTCATATACCAGGCCCCTCAGAATAACACTCTCATATACCACGCCCCTCAGAATAACACTCTCATATACCACACCCCTCAGAATAACACTCTCATATACCACATCCCTCAGAATAGCACTCTCGTATTCCACACCCCTCAGAATAACATTCTCGTATACCACACCCCTCAGAATAACACTCTCATATACCACGCCCCTCAGAATAACACTCTCATATACCACGCCCCTCAGAATAACACTCTCATATACCACACCCCTCAGAATAACACTCTCATATACCACACCCCTCAGAATAACACTCTCATATACCATGCCACTCAGAATAACACTCTCATATACCACACCCCTCAGAATAACACTCTCATATACCACACCCCTCAGAATAACACTCTCATATACCACACCCCTCAGAATAACACTCTCATATACCACACCCCTCAGAATAACACTCTCATATACCACGCCCCTCAGAATAACACTCTCATATACCATGCCACTCAGAATAACACTCTCATATACCACACCCCTCAGAATAACACTCTCATATACCACACCCCTCAGAATAACACTCTCATATACCACACCCCTCAGAATAACACTCTCATATACCACACCCCTCAGAATAACACTCTCATATACCATGCCACTCAGAATAACACTCTCATATACCACGCCCCTCAGAATAACACTCTCAAATACCACACCCCTCAGAATAACACTCTTGTACACCACGCCCCTCAGAATAACACTCTCATATACCACACTCCTCAGAATAACACTCTCATCTACCACGCCCCTCAGAATAACACTCTCATATACCACACCCCTCAGAATAACACTCTCATATACCACACCCCTCAGAATAACATTCTCATATACCACACTCCTCAGAATAACACTCTCATCTACCACGCCCCTCAGAATAACACTCTCATACACCACAACCCTCAGAATAACACTCTCATATACCACACTCCTCAGAATAACACTCTCATCTACCACGCCCCTCAGAATAACACTCTCATATACCACACCCCTCAGAATAACACTCTCATATACCACACCCCTCAGAATAACATTCTCATGTACCACACCCCTCAGAATAACACTCTCGTATACCACGCCCCTCAGAATAACACTCTCATATAACACACCCCTCAGAATAACACTCTCGTATACCACGCCCCTCAGAATAACACTCTCATATACCACACCCCTCAGAATAACACTCTCGTATATCACACCCCTCAGAATAACACTCTCGTATACCACACCCCTCAGAATAACACTCTCATGTACCACACCCCTCAGAATAACACTCTCATATACCACACCCCTCAGAATAACACTCTCATATACCACGCCCCTCAGAATAACACTCTCATATACCACGCCCCTCAGAATAACACTCTCATATACCACGCCCCTTAGAATAACACTCTCATATACCACGCCCCTCAGAATAACACTCTCAAATACCACACCCCTCAGAATAACACTCTTGTACACCACGCCCCTCAGAATAACACTCTCATGTACCACATTCCTCAGAATAACACTCTCATATACCACGCCCCTCAGAATAACACTCTCATATCCCAGGCCACTCAGAATAACACTCTCATATACCACACCCCTCAGAATAACACTCTCATATACCACACCCCTCAGAATAACACTCTCGTATACCTCACCCCTCAGAATAACACTCTCGTATACCACACCCCTCAGAATAACACTCTCGTATACCACACCCCTCAGAATAACACTCTCGTGTACCACACCCCTCAGAATAACACTCTCATGTACCACACCCCTCAGATTAACACTCTCGTATACCACACCCCTCAGAATAACACTCTCATGTACCACACCCCTCAGAATAACACTCTCATATACCACACCCCTCAGAATAACACTCTCATATACCACACCCCTCAGAATAACACTCTCGTGTACCACACCCCTCAGAATAACACTCTCATGTACCACACCCCTCAGAATAACACTCTCATATACCACGCCCCTCAGAATAACACACTCATATACCACACCCCTCAGAATAACACTCTCATACACCACACCCCTCGGAATAACACTCTCATATACCACACCCCTCAGAATAACACTCTCATATACCACACCCCTCAGAATAACACTCTCATATACCACACCCCTCAGAATAACACTCTCATATACCACGCCCCTCAGAATAACACTCTCATATACCACACCCCTCAGAATAACACTCTCATATACCACACCCCTCAGAATAACACTCTCGTATACCACACCCCTCAGAATAACACTCTCGTATACCACACCCCTCAGAATAACACTCTCGTGTACCACACCCCTCAGAATAACACTCTCATGTACCACACCCCTCAGATTAACACTCTCGTATACCACACCCCTCAGAATAACACTCTCATGTACCACACCCCTCAGAATAACACTCTCATATACCACACCCCTCAGAATAACACTCTCATATACCACAGCCCTCAGAATAACACTCTCGTGTACCACACCCCTCAGAATAACACTCTCATGTACCACACCCATCAGAATAACACTCTCATATACCACGCCCCTCAGAATAACACACTCATATACCACACCCCTCAGAATAACACTCTCATGCACCACACCCCTCGGAATAACACTCTCATATACCACACCCCTCAGAATAACACTCTCATATACCACACCCCTCAGAATAACACTCTCATATACCACACCCCTCAGAATAACACTGTCATATACCACGCCCCTCAGAATAACACTCTCATATACCACACCCCTCAGAATAACACTCTCATATACCACACCCCTCAGAATAACACTCTCGTATACCACACCCCTCAGAATAACACTCTCATATACCACACCCCTCAGAATATCATTCTCGTATACCACACCCCTCAGAATAACACTCTCATATACCACACCCCTCAGAATAACACTCTCGTATACCACACCCCTCAGAATAACACTCTCGTCTATCACACCCCTCAGAATAACACTCTCGGATACCACACCCCTCAGAATAACACTCTCATGTACCACACCCCTCAGAATAACACTCTCATATACCACACCCCTCAGAATAACACTCTCATATACCACGCCCCTCAGAATAACACTCTCATATACCACACCCCTCAGAATAACACTCTCATATACCACACCCCTCAGAATAACACTCTCATATACCACACCCCTCAGAATAACACTCTCATATACCACGCCCCTCAGAATAACACTCTCATATACCACACCCCTCAGAATAACACTCTCATATACCACGCCCCTCAGAATAACACTCTCATATACCACACCCCTCAGAATAACACTCTCATATACCACGCCCCTCAGAATAACACTCTCATATACCACACCCCTCAGAATAACACTCTCATATACCACACCCCTCAGAATAACACTCTCATATACCACGCCCCTCAGAATAACACTCTCATATACCACACCCCTCAGAATAACACTCTCATATACCACACCCCTCAGAATAACACTCTCATATACCACACCCCTCAGAATAACACTCTCATATACCACGCCCCTCAGAATAACACTCTCATATACCACACCCCTCAGAATAACACTCTCATATACCACACCCCTCAGAATAACACTCTCATATACCACACCCCTCAGAATAACACTCTCATATACCACACCCCTCAGAATAACACTCTCGTATACCACACCCCTCAGAATAACACTCTCATGTACCACACCCCTCAGAATAACACTCTCATATACCACACCCCTCAGAATAACACTCTCATATACCACGCCCCTCAGAATAACACTCTCAAATACCACACCCCTCAGAATAACACTCTTGTACACCACGCCCCTCAGAATAACACTCTCATATACCACACCCCTCAGAATATCACTCTCATATACCACACCCCTCAGAATAACACTCTCATACACCACAACCCTCAGAATAACACTCTCATATACCACACCCCTCAGAATAACAATCTCATATACCACACCACTCAGAATAACACTCTCATATACCACACCCCTCAGAATAACACTCTCATATACCACATCCCTCAGAATAACACTCTCATATACCACACCCCTCAGAATAACACTCTTGCATACAACGCCCCTCAGAATAACACTCTCATATACCAGGCCCCTCAGAATAACACTCTCATATACCACGCCCCTCAGAATAACACTCTCATATACCACACCCCTCAGAATAACACTCTCATATACCACATCCCTCAGAATAGCACTCTCGTATTCCACACCCCTCAGAATAACATTCTCGTATACCACACCCCTCAGAATAACACTCTCATATACCACGCCCCTCAGAATAACACTCTCATATACCACGCCCCTCAGAATAACACTCTCATATACCACACCCCTCAGAATAACACTCTCATATACCACACCCCTCAGAATAACACTCTCATATACCATGCCACTCAGAATAACACTCTCATATACCACACCCCTCAGAATAACACTCTCATATACCACACCCCTCAGAATAACACTCTCATATACCACACCCCTCAGAATAACACTGTCATATACCACACCCCTCAGAATAACACTCTCATATACCACGCCCCTCAGAATAACACTCTCATATACCATGCCACTCAGAATAACACTCTCATATACCACACCCCTCAGAATAACACTCTCATATACCACACCCCTCAGAATAACACTCTCATATACCACACCCCTCAGAATAACACTCTTGCATACAACGCCCCTCAGAATAACACTCTCATATACCAGGCCCCTCAGAATAACACTCTCATATACCACGCCCCTCAGAATAACACTCTCATATACCACACCCCTCAGAATAACACTCTCATATACCACATCCCTCAGAATAGCACTCTCGTATTCCACACCCCTCAGAATAACATTCTCGTATACCACACCCCTCAGAATAACACTCTCATATACCACGCCCCTCAGAATAACACTCTCATATACCACGCCCCTCAGAATAACACTCTCATATACCACACCCCTCAGAATAACACTCTCATATACCACACCCCTCAGAATAACACTCTCATATACCATGCCACTCAGAATAACACTCTCATATACCACACCCCTCAGAATAACACTCTCATATACCACACCCCTCAGAATAACACTCTCATATACCACACCCCTCAGAATAACACTCTCATATACCACACCCCTCAGAATAACACTCTCATATACCACGCCCCTCAGAATAACACTCTCATATACCATGCCACTCAGAATAACACTCTCATATACCACACCCCTCAGAATAACACTCTCATATACCACACCCCTCAGAATAACACTCTCATATACCACACCCCTCAGAATAACACTCTCATATACCACACCCCTCAGAATAACACTCTCATATACCACACCCCTCAGAATAACACTCTCGTCTACCACACCCCTCAGAATAACACTCTCGTCTATCACACCCCTCAGAATAACACTCTCGTATACCACACCCCTCAGAATAACACTCTCATGTACCACACCCCTCAGAATAACACTCTCATATACCACACCCCTCAGAATAACACTCCCTTATATCAATCCTCTCGTTTACCTCACCCTTTCTATTAACACTCTGATATAGCACAGCCCACATACTATTACCTCATATACCCTGCCCCCCTCACTATAATACTCAGCGATATGTACACACACAGACTGACCTCTGCTTCAATCCTGCACTACAGTTGTTCTTGTCTCACAACAAACCCCAATGTGCATTTGCCAAACCTTCACCCATAAATGAAAATGTTGACATCCTTAAATGAGGCGCCAGCATTAAATGATCAGCAGCATTAATTCGCCTCATTAACTGGAATCTGGTGATACAGTGATCACCATTGACCAGATCGATGTTGGGGTCGAATTACCACCTGGGTCGGCGTATACTATCACTGTCGATCCACCGCCCGTTATAGAAACCGCCCCAATTTCAGTTCAATTGAAATGCATAGCGCTGACACATGAATCGCTTCTGGATCTAATAAGCTGCCCTCTTTACTACAGTCACCAACATGTTGACTGTGGAAACAATCATTAACTCTGTCAATAAGTCTTACCTCGCTCTGAATTTGGCTGCCACCACCTCAGACCCTTTAATGGACAGCTGGCTAAAATCCCCCCTGATAACAATGCTATGTTGTCCTGCTGTTCTTAGAATTCAATCCCAGAGTCCCCTGTCTTGCTCAACATGTTGGCCTGGACGCCTATAGCATCCTTGAGCCAATGCCAAGATCCAACTGTACCCAAATCCAAACAGAAGAGCAGGGGAGTTCTCCCGGTGTCTTGGCCAACATTCCTACCCCAACCAATGCAGCCAAAAACAGTTTAACCGGCCACGTATGTCAATGGGATCTTGCTGTGTAACAGCAATTACTGTACTTCAAAGTAATTCACTGTGTGTGAAGCATTTCAAGATGTGGTAAGGTGGTGTATAAATGCAAGTCGATTCCCCAGGCATCAAATACCAGTCCACTAGTGAGAGGATGAGTAAGTGACCTGGGAGTCCACTGGAAGTGGTATGATAACAGCCCCAGCGGTGACTCACTCATCAATTGACCCTTTCCCTGCTGTGATAATACCTCGTTTGGTTGGCCTGGCTGAGATTGTGAAACTGGGTCAACAAATCAGGGATGTGAGGTCTCGGCTGAGGCCTAAGGCCTGTGACTCTGTTGACACAGTGCTCTGGTCAACGCTACTTGGTCCTATAATCCCGTGAATTTCTGCAAACAAAGTGCACTCCACCCACTAAAAGCCAACTCTTACTGTACTTTGAATTTAGACAGCTTTTGGCAGTGTTATACTTTGTTTGGTCAACTATAGTTCCAGTCTTTGAGAGACCCAAACACATGGCTCAGCAGACCCCACCTTGTTATTGCTGCAATAACATTGCTCTGCAATCCTTCTTCGGAGAAATATACATAAATGGCATTGGTGCAAAACTGTTACAACAAGAGCCTTCTGTACATGTTCTCCATTAGTGAGCGAGCCATAAACAATGCATGTTGTATCCCAGTCTGTGTGTGTAATGGGGGAGTTACTGCATTTCATAGTAAAAAGCTGAATCATAAGGACTGTTTAACGAGTTCCAGCAAGCGCTTTCTCCTGAGAGTTATCTGTAATTTACAACATTGCCGGCCCATAGTTTTGGTGTTGAACAGAACAAATGACTATTTCTTTACTTCACCTTTGACATAAAATGGAAAAAGCTCACTCGTGTTTCACATCCAGCTCTGGCTGCTCTCACTTTTTCCACAGCACAGCCCGCTGGCCAACCTGACATCCTTAAACACTACAATTGCTTTCAGATGTCAAATTAACAACACCATCATTAACCAGCAGTGTAGCCCGGTGTCCTACACGACCCTGCAGTCTGCGTTATTAAAGAACACACATTCAAGGACTTGAAATTGGAGCTGGTATTGGTTTCAAAATGAATATTATACCCAGTGCCTTGAAACATTAGCATTATTTTATGCAATATTGTTTCAATTAGGCTTCCTGCCCAGGACTGTGCTGCCAATGGCACATTGCTTTATATCTGCCTCTGGTGGGCTGGGGAGTCCAGGGTGCCCCAGTCCACATCTCAAGTGTTACTGAAGGAAGCAGAAAGCAGAGCTTAACTCTTTGCGTGACTCTCCAGGCATTCATGCAATGCTTCTGTATGTCGTACAGAATCTTCAAAAGGGACTTGTTTAAAATGTCTGATTGTAATTTCATTGACACTGGCCACTCAAAGGCCAGATGTCTGATTAGATTGTACCCGAACAGAATGGTTATCCAAAGGGATTGCTTATTTGACCAGGCTGCTTACTGCAGAGCTCTCTCCAAATGGGGAGCTCACTGACGATGCTTTCAACCAAATGCTATGACAGTTCATCTCCTGTTTTTAGACGTGCATGGAGGTTTGGTAAAATGGTGCCAAACACAAGTGTCACGGTGCACAGTGTCAGACATGGGCTGACCTCCGTGAGTTCCTCATGTCGTCCCTCGGGGGATACACCGAACAGAGGACAGACCCAATCCCACAGGGAGGAGGTCAAACCCCAGCGAGGTACCCCTCCTCCCCATATCGGGAGAGTTCTGGGAACAGATCACCCAGCCACTCCAGCAGTCAGGGAATAATACGAGACCTGAACATTGCTCAGCTAGTGGGCGGGGGAGCTTCTCGACACATCTTTCGACCCCTGTGCAGGATGCAAGAGGAAGCTTGTTGTCTGACAGGCAATCCTTCCCTCTGGACACCACACCTCAGGAAGGATATATTGGCCTTGGAGGGGATGCAATGCAGATTCACCAAGGATGATATCGAGGCTAAATTATGAGGACAGGTTGCATAGACTAGGCTCGTATTCCCTTGACTGTAGATTATGGGGTGATTTAATCGAGGTGTTTAAGATGATTAAAGGATTTGATAGGGTAGATAGAGAGAAACTATTTCCCCTGGTGGGAGAGTCCAGAACAAGGGGGCAGAACCTTAAAATTAGAGCCAGGCCGTTCAGGGGTGATGTCGGGAAGCACTTCCTCACACAAAGGGGAGTGGGAATCTGGAACTCTCTCCCCCAAAAAGCTGTTGAGGCTGGGGGTCAATTGAAAATTTCAAAACTGAGATTGATAGATTTTTATTGGGTAAAGGTATTAAGGGTTACTGAACCAAGGCAAGTAGATGGAGTAACGATACAGATCAGCCATGACCTAATTGAATGGCAGAACAGTCTCAAAGAGCTGAATGTCCCACTGCTGTTCCTGTGTTCCAATGATCCCTCACCTCTAGCTTCCAACCTCCCTCCATTTCAACCTTTCTTGTACGAACATAGGAACAGGAGTAGGCCATTCAGCCCCTCGTGCCTGCTCCGCCATTTGATAAGATCATGGCTGATCTGTGATCTAACTCCATATACCTGCCTTTGGCCCATATCCCTTGTCTCTCCATTTTATCGATGTTTCTATGGCCAGTGATGCTCCAAGCTTTCCTCTCTTATTCCTGCTAAGCTTCATATATTCCATTCTACTCACTGTTGGTGGAAGCAGAAAGCACAATAGATTTTAAAAGGGAAGTGAATAAATATTTGAAAAAGAAGCATTCTAAAAATACAGGGAAAGGGAATGGAATTGAGGGGAGAACTCTGTCACTGGAGCAATGGGCAGAATGGGGAAAGGGCAGGGGAATGGGACTGAGGGGAGAGCTCCTTCACTGGAGTGATGGGGAATGGGGAAAGGGCAGGGGAATGGGACTGAGGGGAGAGCTCCTTCACTGGAGGGATGGGAGGAATGGGGAAAGGGCAGGGGAATGGGACTGAGGGGAGAGCTCCTTCACTGGAGGGATGGGGAATGGGGAAAGGGCAGGGGAATGGGACTGAGGGGAGAGCTCCTTCACTGGAGTGATGGGGGGAATGGGGAAAGGGCAGGGGAATGGGACTGAGGGGAGAGCTCCTTCACTGGAGTGATGGGGGGAATGGGGAAAGGGCAGGGGAATGGGACTGAGGGGAGAGCTCTTTCACTAGAGGGATGGGGAATGGGGAAAGGGCAGGGGAATGGGACTGAGGGGAGAGCTCCTTCACTGGAGTGATGGGGAATGGGGAAAAGGCAGGGGAATGGGACTGAGGGGAGAGCTCCTTCACTGGAGTGATGGGGAATGGGGAAAGGGCAGGGGAATGGGACTGAGGGGAGAGCTCCTTCACTGGAGTGATGGGTGGAATGGGGAAAGGGCAGGGGAATGGGACTGAGGGGAGAGCTCTTTCACTGGAGTGATGGGGAATGGGGAAAGGGCAGGGGAATGGGACTGAGGGGAGAGCTCCTTCACTGGAGTGATGAGGAATGGGGAAAGGGCAGGGGAATGGGACTGAGGGGAGAGCTCCTTCACTGGAGTGATGGGTGGAATGGGGAAAGGGCAGGGGAATGGGACTGAGGGGAGAGCTCCTTCACTGGAGGGATGGGGAATGGGGAAAGGGCAGGGGAATGGGTCTGAGGGGAGAGCTCCTTCACTGGAGTGATGGTGGGAATGGGGAAAGGGCAGGGGAATGGGACTGAGGGGAGAGCTCCTTCACTGGAGTGATGGGGAATGGGGAAAGGGCAGGGGAATGGGACTGAGGGGAGAGCTCCTTCACTGGAGTGATGGTGGGAATGGGGAAAGGGCAGGGGAATGGGACTGAGGGGAGAGCTCCTTCACTGGAGTGATGGGGAATGGGGAAAGGGCAGGGGAATGGGACTGAGGGGAGAGCTCCTTCACTGGAGGGATGGGGAATGGGGAAAGGGCAGGGGAATGGGACTGAGGGGAGAGCTCCTTCACTGGAGTGATGGGGAATGGGGAAAGGGCAGGGGAATGGGACTGAGGGGAGAGCTCTTTCACTGGAGTGATGGGAGGAATGAGGAAAGGGCAGGGGAATGGGACTGAGGGGAGAGCTCTTTCACTGGAGTGATGGGGAATGGGGAAAGGGCAGGGGAATGGGACTGAGGGGAGAGCTCCTTCACTGGAGGGATGGGGAATGGGGAAAGGGCAGGGGAATGCGACTGAGGGGAGAGCTCCTTCACTGGAGTGATGGTGGGAATGGGGAAAGGGCAGGGGAATGGGACTGAGGGGAGAGCTCCTTCACTGGAGTGATGGTGGGAATGGGGAAAGGGCAGGGGAATGGGACTGAGGGGAGAGCTCTTTCACTGGAGTGATGGGTGGAATGGGGAAAGGGCAGGGGAATGGGACTGAGGGGAGAGCTTCTTCACTGGAGTGATGGGGGGAATGGGGAAAGGGCAGGGGAATGGGACTGAGGGGAGAGCTCCTTCACTGGAGTAATGGGGAATGGGGAAAGGGCAGGGGAATGGGACTGAGGGGAGAGCTCCTTCACTGGAGTGATGGGGAATGGGGAAAGGGCAGGGGAATGGGACTGAGGGGAGAGCTCTTTCACTGGAGTGATGGGAGGAATGGGGAAAGGGCAGGGGAATGGGACTGAGGGGAGAGCTCCTTCACTGGAGGGATGGGGAATGGGGAAAGGGCAGGGGAATGGGACTGAGGGGAGAGCTCCTTCACTGGAGTGATGGGGGGAATGGGGAAAGGGCAGGGGAATGGGACTGAGGGGAGAGCTCCTTCACTGGAGTGATGGGGAATGGGGAAAGGGCAGGGGAATGGGACTGAGGGGAGAGCTCCTTCACTGGAGTGATGGGGGAATGGGGAAAGGGCAGGGGAATGGGACTGAGGGGAGAGCTCCTTCACTGGAGGGATGGGGAATGGGGAAAGGGCAGGGGAATGGGACTGAGGGGAGAGCTCCTTCACTGGAGTGATGGGGAATGGGGAAAGGGCAGGGGAATTGGACTGCGGGGAGAGCTCCTTCACTGGAGTGATGGGGAATGGGGAAAGGGCAGGGGAATGGGACTGAGGGGAGAGCTCCTTCACTGGAGTGATGGGGGAATGGGGAAAGGGCAGGGGAATGGGACTGAGGGGAGAGCTCCTTCACTGGAGTAATGGGCGGAATGGGGAAAGGGCAGGGGAATGGGACTGAGGGGAGAGCTCCTTCACTGGAGTGATGGGGAATGGGGAAAGGGCAGGGGAATGGGACTGAGGGGAGAGCTCCTTCACTGGAGTGATGGTGGGAATGGGGAAAGGGCAGGGGAATGGGACTGAGGGGAGAGCTCCTTCACTGGAGTGATGGTGGGAATGGGGAAAGGGCAGGGGAATGGGACTGAGGGGAGAGCTCCTTCACTGGAGGGATGGGGAATGGGGAAAGGGCAGGGGAATGGGACTGAGGGGAGAGCTACTTCACTGGAGTGATGGGTGGAATGGGGAAAGGGCAGGGGAATGGGACTGAGGGGAGAGCTCTTTCACTGGAGGGATGGGGAATAGGGAAAGGGCAGGGGAATGGATCTGAGGGGAGAGCTCCTTCACTGGAGTGATGGGGGGAATGGGGAAAGGGCAGGGGAATGGGACTGAGGGGAGAGCTCATTCACTGGAGTGATGGTGGGAATGGGGAAAGGGCAGGGGAATGGGACTGAGGGGAGAGCTCCTTCACTGTAGTGATGGTGGGAATGGGGAAAGGGCAGGGGAATGGGACTGAGGGGAGAGCTCTTTCACTGGAGTGATGGGAGGAATGAGGAAAGGGCAGGGGAATGGGACTGAGGGGAGAGCTCCTTCACTGGAGTGATGGGGAATGGGGAAAGGGCAGGGGAATGGGACTGAGGGGAGAGCTCCTTCACTGGAGGGATGGGGAATGGGGAAAGGGCAGGGGAATGGGACTGAGGGGAGAGCTCCTTCACTGGAGTGATGGGGAATGGGGAAAGGGCAGGGGAATGGGACTGAGGGGAGAGCTCCTTCACTGGAGTGATGGGGAATGGGGAAAGGGCAGGGGAATGGGACTGAGGGGAGAGCTCCTTCACTGGAGGGATGGGGAATGGGGAAAGGGCAGGGGAATGGGACTGAGGGGAGAGCTCCTTCACTGGAGTGATGGGCGGAATGGGGAAAGGGCAGGGGAATGGGACTGAGGGGAGAGCTCCTTCACTGGAGTGATGGGGAATGGGGAAAGGGTAGGGGAATGGGACTGAGGGGAGAGCTCCTTCACTGGAGTGATGGGAGAATGGGGAAAGGGCATTGGAATGGGACTGAGGGGAGAGCTCCTTCACTGGAGTGATGGGGAATGGGGAAAGGTCAGGGGAATGGGACTGAGGGGAGAGCTCCTTCACTGGAGGGATGGGGAATGGGGAAAGGGCAGGGGAATGCGACTGAGGGGAGAGCTCCTTCACTGGAGTGATGGGGAATGGGGAAAGGGCAGGGGAATGGGACTGAGGGGAGAGCTCCTTCACTGGAGTGATGGGGAATGGGGAAAGGGCAGGGGAATGGGACTGAGGTGAGAGCTCCTTCACTGGAGCGATGGGAGGAATGGGGAAAGGGCAGGGGAATGGGACTGAGGGGAGAGCTCCTTCACTGGAGTGATGGGGAATGGGGAAAGGGCAGGGGAATGGGACTGAGGGGAGAGCTCATTCACTGGAGTGATGGGGAATGGGGAAAGGGCAGGGGAATGGGACTGAGGGGAGAGCTCCTTCACTGGAGTGATGGGGGAATGAGGAATGGGCAGGGGAATGGGACTGAGGGGAGAGCTCCTTCACTGGAGTGATGGTGAATGGGGAAAGGGCAGGGGAATGGGACTGATGGGAGAGCTCCTTCACTGGAGTGATGGGGAATGAGGAAAGGGCAGGGGAATGGGACTGAGGGGAGAGCTCTTTCACTGGAGTGATGTGAGGAATGGGGAAAGGGCAGGGGAATGGGACTGAGGGGAGAGCTCCTTCACTGGAGGGATTGGGAATGGGGAAAGGGCAGGGGAATGGGACTGAGGGGAGAGCTCCTTCACTGGAGTGATGGGAGGAATGAGGAAAGGGCAGGGGAATGGGACTGTGGGGAGAGCTCCTTCACTGGAGTGATGGGGAATGGGGAAAGGGCAGGGGAATGGGACTGAGGGGAGAGCTCCTTCACTGGAGTGATGGGGGGAATGGGGAAAGGGCAGGGGAATGGGACTGAGGGGAGAGCTCCTTCACTGGAGTGATGTGGAATGGGGAAAGGGCAGGGGAATGGGACTGAGGGGAGAGCTCCTTCACTGGAGTGATGGGGAATGGGGAAAGGGCAGGGGAATGGGACTGAGGGGAGAGCTCCTTCACTGGAGGGATGGTGGGAATGGGGAAAGGGCAGGGGAATGGGACTGAGGGGAGAGCTCCTTCACTGGAGGGATGGGGAATGGGGAAAGGGCAGGGGAATGGGACTGAGGGGAGAGCTCCTTCACTGGAGTGATGGGAGGAATGGGGAAAGGGCAGGGGAATGGGACTGAGGGGAGAGCTCCTTCACTGGAGGGATGGGGAATGGGGAAAGGGCAGGGGAATGGGACTGAGGGGAGAGCTCCTTCACAGGAGTGATGGGGGAAATGGGGAAAGGGCAGGGGAATGGGACTGAGGGGAGAGCTCCTTCACTGGAGTGATGGGGAATGGGGAAAGGGCAGGGGAATGGGACTGAGGGGAGAGCTCTTTCACTGGAGTGATGGGGAATGGGGAAAAGGCAGGGGAATGGGACTGAGGGGAGAGCTCTTTCACTGGAGTGATGGGGAATGGGGAAAGGGCAGGGGAATGGGACTGAGGGGAGAGCTCCTTCACTGGAGTGATGGGGAATGGGGAAAGGGCAGGGGAATGGGACTGAGGGGAGAGCTCCTTCACTGGAGTGATGGGGAATGGGGAAAGGGCAGGGAAATGGGACTGAGGGGAGAGCTCCTTCACTGGAGCGATGGGGGGAATGGGGAAAGGGCAGGGGAATGGGACTGAGGGGAGAGCTCATTCACTGGAGTAATGGGGAATGGGGAAAGGGCAGGGGAATGGGACTGAGGGGAGAGCTCCTTCACTGGAGTGATGGGGAATGGGGAAAGGGCAGGGGAATGGGACTGAGGGGAGAGCTCCTTCACTGGAGTGATGGGGAATGGGGAAAGGGCAGGGGAATGGGACTGAGGGGAGAGCTCCTTCACTGGAGTGATGGTGGGAATGGGGAAAGGGCAGGGGAATGGGACTGAGGGGAGAGCTCCTTCACTGGAGTGATGGGCGGAATGGGGAAAGGGCAGGGGAATGGGACTGAGGGGAGAGCTCCTTCACTGGAGTGATGGGGGAATGGGGAAAGGGCAGGGGATTGGGACTGAGGGGGAGAGGTCTTTCAGAGAGAGGGCATGGGCAGAATGGGGAATTTGCAGTGGAATGGGACTCATGGGGAGAGGTCTTGCAGATAAAGGGCATGGGGGCGATGGGCTAAATAAGCTCCCTCCATGCTTTAAAATTGTATAATTCCATGGTTCTTCTTCCTCCCTACATTTCATGGCTGATCACACAATCTCTGCCTCTAACTCTTTCTTTCCCAAAACTTTGAAACCATCTGGATGTAAGGTGGGCTGAGGAGGGGCCAATCCCTGAACACCTGGAATGGGCTCAGGGTTGATATTTCAGGTTTGAGATTCACATTCTTTTTCCCCAAATCTCTCCCCAACTTCTGACAGTAGAAGCCCACTACAAGCTCTTCTGACTCAGTGGGTGAATGCACTGCCTGGCGTGGTGCTGAGCCCTACAAACTAGAAGTTCCCGGGTTATATCCTCAGTTTGTGCGGAGTTAGCTGCTCTCAGCTGGGGCCCTACAATTAGGCCTCAATGATCCTAGGTTAAGGCAGGGAGGAAAGTGACCCAGGGTTCCTGCTCAACAATCAGTGATACAGCCATTGCACTGTGTGAGGACTGGAGATTGTCCAGTTAACCCCATCAAAACTCTTCATCATTTGAAAACCTTCATTAAATCTTCTCTTAGCCTACTCTGCCCCAGTGGAAACAGTCCCAGTATCTCAAGTCTCTCCTCATAACTATAATTTCCCATTCTTGGCATCATCCTGGTGAATCTGCACTGTACACTCTCTTATGGCTTTAATGTCCTTTCTATAATGGGGTGTCTGAATCTACCTTCCAGTGTTTTATATAAATTGGTGAATGTAGAGAGGAACCAGTCGCAAAAGAAGGGAAATGGTTGGATGATGAGTGAAAAAGGCCATTTGATGTCGGGAAGGAAAAGAGTGAGAGGGAGAACAGTGCCCTGGAAGACCCCTAAGTTCATGGGAAAAAGAGCCACCAACTACAGTTTGAGAGGAAACTAGTCGGCCACGCAGTTTGCCCGTATAAAGGTATCTTGTTCAGAAGTGCATGGTGCCAGATGCAGTAGAAGGCTCTGGTGGTGTCCAGGGTAACAACAAATCATTATCAGAGGTGCACAATATTGGCAAAAAGATCATCAATGGAATGACCATGGCAAAAACCATACTGGAGATCATAGATTGGTAACAGGAAAGGTATGGGGAGTAAGGTGAACATTAGCACATTTCCATTAACTTGCTTGCTGATCCAATGTCTGAATTCTCGCCAGTTCTCGCACGGCTTAAAGCTGTAATGACAAATGAATTTCAGAGGTATTTTTAAGCACTCCTATGTACGGCTTCAGTTCATTCACTTTCATCTTTATTGATTGCCTTGGTCTTCCCCTGTTGCGCTTGGTCACATAAAGATCTGTAAACTGTTGTCATAGTATCTGTCTGTCTATCTGTCTGCCTGTCTATCCATCTATTTAGCAATCAATCTGTTTATCCGTCTATCCATCAAGATTTCCATCTGTGACCAATAATTCCATTATCTTCCCCCTTTGCTCCTGGCCATCTGGTTCATTCCACCTCAGCCTTGGTTCCAGGTCACCACTTCCCGCTCCCACCTCCCCAGCAACATCGCTAGACCCCAGAGTTCAGCCACTCTCTCCATCTCCGTGGTGGCCTCAGGTGCTGGACTTCATCACTCCACTCCAAGTGTTCCAGTTTTCCTTTGTCTCTGGTGCTGGGCCTGCCCGTTCCACTCTTTCCAGACCCCATGCCCATCTGTTGTCTCCGCACCCCCTCACCCACACTCAAACCACCGGGGTTGCCCAAATCTTCCCCTCACGGTTTGCCTACTCTCCCCGCTTCCCCAGACTTCGAGGTCATAGATTTGTCCACTCTGCTGCCCTCAAGCCCACCCACTCCATCTGAAGTCACACGCATGTCCACTTACCTTCCTTGACTGCAGTTGTTCTCACCCTCCTACCAAGCCCTGGTCCCAGGTCCTAGCCTTCTGTTCCCTCCCATAGATTGGTAAACAATGAAGAGCTTGTGGGTCACTGTGTTCTCCACAACTTTTTTGGGTGAGATGTGGAAGAGCCCAGGCTGTTTCAGAAGTAATGGTGCCTTAAGCATTGTGGAAACAAACATGAGACCATCAGTGACCAACTTTACACGCCAGCAAGGTCCCTTTAATTCTCAGAGTGAGGCCACGTCACGATCTCAACAAACAAGAGAAAAGATGACAATTGTCTTTTCAGAACTGTGCCTCTTTTCTGAGAGGCCCAACCAATGTAGTAAGATAAATAATGAGCGACTGTGGGGAGAAATAATGCACAGGGTTTATAAAGTGTGTTTCAATCACTTAAAACAAATAGAATAGTAATAATTGATGAGCATTTCGAATGAATCAGCTTACGTTGATGATGCAGTGTTCAGACCCTCAGGGTGGAGGGTGTTGGAAACAGACCTGTCATTGTTGAAGTTTATTGTCCGACCAGTTACGATAACAGAAATAATTAAATCATCCCTTGTTTTATTTTTACAAAGGCTCGAATAATGGATAGCAGAAAGGATTGTTTAAACATGAAACTTTAGAAAGGGGCTCAGACTCGAATTACAGGGAAACCCACAACAGGCACTGATTTTACAGAAACTAGCCGTAGTGTTTGAAGTGTTTGAATAAACAGTGTCTGGTAAAGCAAGGCCCAGGTTAGTCAACTCATTACTCAACCTCAGTCATAAGGGACCATAGCCGCCATCTACTCTGATAAAATGAGTGATTTAAGAGGGTTCATAACACCACCCGGTCTGTGTGTTTCTGAGTAACACACCAAAGACACATCAGCAATATTTCATCTCCTCTCTCCTCACCAGGGGGGGCCAAATTACCCTGCTTAACTCTTTTGTGTCCAGATGTCCTCCACACACAATCTCTCGTCTTGGTTCCACAAACCTGCTTCCAGCTTAGGCATGAAGCAGGAGTGATGTTCCAGGAGCTGGAGGAGGCTCTGATTATATCCTGGCTCAGTGGAACACCATGTGATGCTGTGAGTCCAGTTCTGGATGGTTTAGTTTGTGAGTTCACTCTCAGTTTGTGTCGGGCCAGATCTACCCTCTCTCATAGGAACATAGGAACAGGAGTAGGCCATTCAGCCCCTCGTGCCTGCTCCGCCATTTGATAAGATCGTGGCTGATCTGTGATCGAACTCCATATACCTGCCTTTGGCCCATATCCCTTAATACCTTTGGTTGCCAAAAAGCTATCTATCTCTGATTTAAATTTAGCAATTGAGCTAGTATCAATTGCCGTTTGCGGAAGAGAGTTCCTGAAAGGTCTGGCTCTAATTTTTAGACTGTGCCCCCTACTCCTAAAATCCCCAACCAGCGGAAATAGTTTCTCTCTATCCACCCTATCTGTTCCCCTTAATATCTTATAAACTTCAATCAGATCACCCCTTAACCTTCTAAACTCTAGAGAATACAACCCCAAGAGAGATACCGGATGAGATTACATCGAGGTCATCCTGCAGATACAGGCATTTGTCCAATGGTCTGGACTCAAGTTCGGTCGAACGAGCTTGCAAACATGAATCAGTGAGAGCTCATTAATTTTGATCAGATTTGATAGATGATTTGATTTGATTTTACGACGAACTGCAAACTATAGAGTCCTGTGCCAGGTGGAAGATTAATAATGGGGCTTGTTTTTTTAAATGTCCCAATCGCATTATTTCACTGTTGAAGTGGTACAAGGTGCAAGACGTCCTTCTGAGGAGATCAGCGGGCACCTGAGCCAGACCTCCTGCACTTGCCATTATCTGCAGGTCTTGGCACACCTATCTGGCAATGACCAAGGACCACTGATTCCATAGGCTCCAGTTCAGCATGGAGCCGGTTACACAGGGGAACCATCAACAGCAAGGGCACCTGTAGTCAACCTCCAACATAATGATAGCACTGCAGTGTCAGGAATGGCCACCACCACTCTCAACTAATCTGCCTTTGCCTCTTTCCAGACTAGCATTAGGACCAATTGCAGTCTCGTCAATCTCCGAGCCATACACTTATGAAGCAGATGACTGATGTATTGTTGAGCAGGATCAGCACTTTGATCCCCTTTCCCACTGAATAGCAATGAGAGCATGACATGAGCCCCCATTTTAACTCAGGGCATGTTCGGTGTGGGTGAGAACTTCCTGCAGAGCGCTCAGCGTGAGGCCTGGGTCATTTTAACTCACTGGCCTCATTTAAATAGTGCTGAACAGTCTCCCGCCCGAAGCCAGTGGGATTGACGTCAATGTCGGCGCGGGGGAGCAGGAATTGGGATGGGAGCTGAACGTCACCGGGGGCCCACGGAAACGGTAAGTCAGGAAGGAGGGGGGTGGTCCAGGTCAATCAAAGCCGGAGAAGGGGGGAAGGGACAGCCCAAGTCAGGGGAGGCTCAAGGTTTCCTTGTTGGGCCAAATGGATCACTCCTCAGGGTCAGAGAGGAAAGGTCAGAGGGAATAGTGAAAACACGACCAAGGATGAGATTTGAAGGAGGGATGGGGTCAGAGGAAAGTGAAGGGGAAGAAGGATCGGGGGGCATTGGTATCGAAGAATTGTTGAAGCTTGCGGTCCTTCACACCTGAAAGGAAGAAAAAAAGTTTTTTTGATAAAGAGTGGATGAGACAAAGGATGAAATGGAACTGCAGACCAGGACAACACTGAAATTGAGTGAGACAGGTCATGAGCGTGCATGTAGCAGTGCATGGCATTGAGCATGGATCTCAGGAAGTGGAGAGAGCAGTGGTTCGAGGAATGCTGAATATCATGGAGATATCTGCAATCGGGGGTGGAAGGGAAACACAAAGGCTGGAATTTAAGTTATAATCCATGTGGAATAAGTCGGAGGTGGAGACAGTTGCTGAGGAAAGAGATGTGGATGTGAAATGATATGTTGGCCTTTATTGCAAGGGGGTTGGAGTATAAGAATAAAGAGGTCTTGCTGCAATTGTACAGGGCTTTGGTGAGACCTGGAGTACTGTGTACAGTTTTGGTCTCCTTATCTAAGGAAGGATATACTTGCCTTAGAGGCGGTGCAACGAAGGTTCACTAGATTAATTCCTGGGATGAGAGGATTGTCCGATGAGGAGAGATTGAGTAGAATGGGCCTATACTCTCTGGAGTTTAGAAGAATGAGAGGTGATCTCATTGAAACATATGAGATTATGAGGGGGAATGACAGGGTAGATGCTGAGAGATTGTTTCCCCTGGCTGGAGAGTCTAGAACTAGAGGGCATAGTCTCAGGATAAGGGGTCGGACATTTAAGACTGAGATGAGAAGGAATTTCTTCACCCAGAGGGTTGTGTATCTTTGGAATTCTCTACCCCAGAGGGCTGTGGATGCTCAGTCATTGAATATATTCAAGACTGAGATCAATAGATTTTTGGACTCCAGGGGAATCAAGGGATATGGGGATCGGGCGGGAAAGTGGAGTTGAGGTTGAAGATCAGTCATGATCTCATTGAATGGCGGAGCAGGCTCGAGGGGCCAAATGGCCTACTCCTGATCCTATTTCTTATGTTCTTATGTTCCTGCTCCTCCTGGGGCCACAAGGAGCCTTATCAAAGTTTAAAATTATTACTGACCTGGGCCAATTCTGTCAGATTTTGCTGGCAACTGAAAGACGGCCCAAGTTGCGAATTTCAGAGGTAAAATTACAGTCAGGGTCTGAATTACATCATTCGAACCGAGATTTCAATATTGATCAGGTCCAAGCCAGCCTGCAGCGGGTAGTGTCCACACTCCCCAAAACCCAGGAGTTAAAATCGCATGGGGTGCAGGAAGGGCACAGACTGAGGATTATCACTGGTCAGTGAATTAGGAACAAGGGACACAGACTGAGGATTATCACTGGTTGGTGAATCAGTAACAAGGGAAACAGACTGAGGATTATCACTGGTTGGTGAATCAGTAACAAGGGGCACAGACTGAGGATTATCACTGGTTGGTGAATCAGTAACAAGGGACACAGACTGAGGATTATCACTGGTTGGTGAATCAGTAACAAGGGGCACAGACTGAGGATTATCACTGGTTGGTGAATCAGTAACAAGGGGCACAGACTGAGGATTATCACTGGTTGGTGAATCAGTAACAAGGGACACAGACTGAGGATTATCACTGGTTGGTGAATCAGTAACAAGGGGCACAGACTGAGGATTATCACTGGTTGGTGAATCAGGAACAAGAGACACAGACTGAGGATTATCACTGGTTGGTGAATCAGTAACAAGGGGCACAGACTGAGGATTATCACTGGTTGGAGAATCAGTAACAAGGGGCACAGACTGAGGATTATCACTGGTTGGAGAATCAGTAACAAGAGACACAGACTGAGGATTATCACTGTTTGATGAATCAGGAACAAGGGACACAGACTGAGGATTATCACTGGTTGGTGAATCAGTAACAAGGGGCACAGACTGAGGATTATCACTGGTTGGTGAATCAGTAACAAGGGACACAGATTGAGGATTATCACTGGTTGGTGAATCAGTAACAAGGGAAACAGACTGAGGATTATCACTGGTTGGTGAATCAGTTACAAGGGACACAGAATGAGGATTATCACTGGTTGGTGAATCAGTAACAAGGGACAAAGATTGAGGATTATCACTGGTTGGTGAATCAGTAACAAGGGACACAGACTGAGCATTATCACTGGTTGGTGAATCAGTAACAAGGGAAACAGACTGAGGATTATCACTGGTCAGTGAATCAGTAACAAGGGAAACAGACTGAGGATTATCACTGGTTGGTGAATCAGTAACAAGGGACACAGACTGAGGATTATCACTGGTTGGTGAATCAGTAACAAGAGACACAGACTGAGGATTATCACTGGTTGGTGAATCAGTAACAAGGGACACAGACTGAGGATTATCACTGGTTGGTGAATCAGTAACAAGGGGCACAGACTGAGGATTATCACTGGTTGGTGAATCAGTAACAAGGGGCACAGACTGAGGATTATCACTGGTTGGTGAATCAGTAACAAGGGACACAGACTGAGGATTATCACTGGTTGGTGAATCAGTAACAAGGGACACAGACTGAGGATTATCACTGGTTGGTGAATCAGTAACAAGAGACACAGATTGAGGTTTATCCCTGGTTGGTGAATCAGTAACAAGAGACACAGACTGAGGATTATCACTGGTTGGTGAATCAGTAACAAGGGGCACAGACTGAGCATTATCACTGGTTGGTGAATCAGTAACAAGGGACACAGACTGAGGATTATCACTGGTTGGTGAATCAGCAACAAGGGACACAGACTGAGGATTATCACTGGTTGGTGAATCAGTAACAAGGGACACAGACTGAGGATTATCACTGGTTGGTGAATCAGTAACAAGGGGCACAGACTGAGGATTATCACTGGTTGGTGAATCAGTAACAAGGGGCACAGACTGAGGATTATCACTGGTTGGTGAATCAGTAACAAGGGGCACAGACTGAGGATTATCACTGGTTGGTGAATCAGTAACAAGGGGCACAGACTGAGGATTATCACTGGTTGGTGAATCAGTAACAAGGGACACAGACTGAGGATTATCACTGGTTGGTGAATCAGTAACAAGGGAAACAGACTGAGGATTATCAATGGTTGGTGAATCAGTAACAAGGGACACAGACTGAGGATTATCACTGGTTGGTGAATCAGTAACAAGGGGCACAGACTGAGGATTATCACTGGTTGGTGAATCAGTAACAAGGGACACAGACTGAGGATTATCACTGGTTGGTGAATCAGTAACAAGGGGCACAGACTGAGGATTATCACTGGTTGGTGAATCAGTAACAAGGGACACAGACTGAGGATTATCACTGGTTGGTGAATCAGTAACAAGGGGCACAGACTGAGGATTATCACTGGTTGGTGAATCAGTAACAAGGGACACAGACTGAGGATTATCACTGGTTGGTGAATCAGTAACAAGGGAGACAGACTGAGGATTATCACTGTTTGGTGAATCAGTAACAAGAGACACAGACTGAGGATTATCACTGTTTGGTGAATCAGTAACAAGAGACACAGACTGAGGATTATCACTGGTTGGTGAATCAGTAACAAGGGACACAGACTGAGGATTATCACTGGTTGGTGAATCAGTAACAAGGGACACAGACTGAGGATTATCACTGGTTGGAGAATCAGTAACAAGGGACACAGACTGAGGATTATCACTGGTTGGTGAATCAGTAACAAGGGACACAGACTGAGGATTATCACTGGTTGGTGAATCAGTAACAAGGGACACAGACTGAGGATTATCACTGGTTGGAGAATCAGTAACAAGGGTCACAGACTGAGGATTATCACTGGTTGGTGAATCAGGAACAAGGGGCACAGACTGAGGATTATCACTGGTTGGAGAATCAGTAACAATGGAAACAGACTGAGGATTATCACTGTTTGGTGAATCAGTAACAAGGGGCACAGACTGAGGATTATCACTGGTTGGTGAATCAGTAACAAGGGGCACAGACTGAGGATTATCACTGGTTGGTGAATCAGTAACAAGGGAAACAGACTGGGGATTATCACTGGTTGGTGAATCAGTAACAAGGGAAACAGACTGAGGATTATCACTGGTTGGTGAATCAGTAACAAGGGGCACAGACTGAGGATTATCACTGGTTGGTGAATCAGTAACAAGGGAAACAGACTGAGAATTATCACTGGTTGGTGAATCAGTAACAAGGGAAACAGACTGAGGATTATCACTGGTCAGTGAATCAGTAACAAGGGAAACAGACTGAGGATTATCACTGGTTGGTGAATCAGTAACAAGGGGCACAGACTGAGGATTATCACTGGTTGGTGAATCAGTAACAAGGGAAACAGACTGAGGATTATCACTGGTTGGTGAATCAGTAACAAGGGGCACAGACTGAGGATTATCACTGGTTGGTGAATCAGTAACAAGGGACACAGACTGAGGATTATCACTGGTTGGTGAATCAGTAACAAGGGACACAGACTGAGGATTATCACTGGTTGGTGAATCAGTAACAAGGGACACAGACTGAGGATTATCACTGGTTGGTGAATCAGTAACAAGGGACACAGACTGAGGATTATCACTGGTTGGTGAATCAGTAACAAGGGACACAGACTGAGGATTATCACTGGTTGGTGAATCAGTAACAAGGGACACAGACTGAGGATTATCACTGGTTGGAGAATCAGTAACAAGGGACACAGACTGAGGATTATCACTGGTTGGAGAATCAGTAACAAGGGACACAGACTGAGGATTATCACTGGTTGGTGAATCAGGAACAAGGGGCACAGACCGAGGATTATCACTGGTTGGAGAATCAGTAACAATGGAAACAGACTGAGGATTATCACTGGTTGGTGAATCAGTAACAAGGGGCACAGACTGAGGGTTATCACTGGTTGGTGAATCAGTAACAAGGGGCACAGACTGAGGATTATCACTGGTTGGTGAATCAGTAACAAGGGACACAGACTGAGGATTATCACTGGTTGGTGAATCAGTAACAAGGGAAACAGACTGAGGATTATCACTGATTGGTGAATCAGGAACAAGGGACACAGACTGAGGATTATCACTGGTTGGTGAATCAGGAACAAGGGAAACAGACTGAGGATTATCACTGATTGGTGAATCAGGAACAAGGGACACAGACTGAGGATTATCACTGGTTGGTGAATCAGTAACAAGGGGCACAGACTGAGGATTATCACTGGTTGGTGAATCAGTAACAAGGGGCACAGACTGAGGATTATCACTGGTCGGTGAATCAGTAACAAGAGACACAGATTGAGGTTTATCACTGGTTGGTGAATCAGTAACAAGGGACACAGACTGAGGATTATCACTGTTGGTGAATCAGGAACAAGGGGCACAGACTGAGGATTATCACTGATTGGTGAATCAGGAACAAGGGACACAGACTGAGTATTATCACTGTTTGGTGAATCAGTAACAAGGGAAACAGACTGAGGATTATCACTGGTTGGTGAATCAGTAACAAGAGACACAGACTGAGGAATATCACTGGTTGGTGAATCAGTAACAAGGGACACAGACTGAGGATTATCACTGATTGGTGAATCAGTAACAAGGGGCACAGACTGAGGATTATCACTGGTTGGTGAATCAGAAACAAGGGAAACAGACTGAGGATTATCACTGGTTGGTGAATCAGAAACAAGGGACACAGACTGAGGATTATCACTGGTTGGTGAATCAGTAACAAGGGACACAGACTGAGGATTATCACTGGTTGGTGAATCAGTAACAAGGGACACAGACTGAGGATTATCACTGGTTGGTGAATCAGTAACAAGAGACACAGATTTTGGTTTATCACTGGTTGGTGAATCAGTAACAAGGGACACAGACTGATGATTATCACTGTTTGGTGAATCAGGAACAAGGGAAACAGACTGAGGATTATCACTGGTTGGTGAATCAGTAACAAGGGGCACAGACTGAGGATTATCACTGGTTGGTGAATCAGTAACAAGGGAAACAGACTGAGGATTATCACTGGTTGGTGAATCAGTAACAAGAGACACAGATTGAGGTTTATCACTGGTTGGTGAATCAGTAACAAGGGACACAGACTGAGGATTATCACTGGTTGGTGAATCAGGAACAAGGGAAACAGACTGAGGATTATCACTGGTTGGTGAATCAGTAACAAGGGGCACAGACTGAGGATTATCACTGGTTGGTGAATCAGTAACAAGGGACACAGACTGAGGATTATCACTGGTTGGTGAATCAGGAACAAGGGAAACAGACTGAGGATTATCACTGGTTGGTGAATCAGTAACAAGGGACACAGACTGAGGATTATCACTGGTTGGTGAATCAGTAACAAGGGAAACAGACTGAGGATTATCACTGGTTGGTGAATCAGTAACATGGGAAACAGACTGAGGATTATCACTGGTTGGTGAATCAGTAACAAGGGAAACATACTGAGGATTATCACTGGTTGGTG
This sequence comes from Heptranchias perlo, assembly GCF_035084215.1. Taxonomy (NCBI): domain Eukaryota; kingdom Metazoa; phylum Chordata; class Chondrichthyes; order Hexanchiformes; family Hexanchidae; genus Heptranchias; species Heptranchias perlo. Next base: position 18,960,338 of record NC_090370.1, read on the forward strand.
AATCAGTAACAAGGGACACAGACTGAGGATTATCACTGGTTGGTGAATCAGTAACAAGGGGCACAGACTGAGGATTATCACTGGTTGGTGAATCAGTAACAAGGGACACAGACTGAGGATTATCACTGGTTGGTGAATCAGTAACAAGGGGCACAGACTGAGGATTATCACTGGTTGGTGAATCAGTAACAAGGGACACAGACTGAGGATTATCACTGGTTGGTGAATCAGTAACAAGGGGCACAGACTGAGGATTATCACTGGTTGGTGAATCAGTAACAAGGGAAACAGACTGAGAATTATCACTGGTTGGTGAATCAGTACCAAGGGAAAGAGACTGAGAATTATCACTGGTTGGTGAATCAGTAACAAGGGAAACAGACTGAGGATTATCACTGGGTGGTGAATCAGTAACAAGGGAAACAGACTGAGGATTATCACTGGTTGGTGAATCAGTAACAAGGGAAACAGACTGAGGATTATCATTGCTTGGTGAATCAGTAACAAGGGGCACAGACTGAGGATTATCACTGGTTGGTGAATCAGTAACAAGGGACACAGACTGAGGATTATCACTGGTTGGTGAATCAGTAACAAGGGAGACAGACTGAGGATTATCACTGTTTGGTGAATCAGTAACAAGAGACACAGACTGAGGATTATCACTGTTTGGTGAATCAGCAACAAGAGACACAGACTGAGGATTATCACTGGTTGGTGAATCAGTAACAAGGGACACAGACTGAGGATTATCACTGGTTGGTGAATCAGTAACAAGGGACACAGACTGAGGATTATCACTGGTTGGAGAATCAGTAACAAGGGACACAGACTGAGGATTATCACTGGTTGGTGAATCAGTAACAAGGGACACAGACTGAGGATTATCACTGGTTGGTGAATCAGTTACAAGGGAAACAGACTGAGGATTATCACTGGTTGGTGAATCAGGAACAAGGGGCACAGACTGAGGATTATCACTGGTTGGTGAATCAGTAACAAGGGACACAGACTGAGGATTATCACTGGTTGGTGAATCAGTAACAAGGGACACAGACTGAGGATTATCACTGGTTGGAGAATCAGTAACAAGGGGCACAAACTGAGGATTATCACTGGTTGGTGAATCAGTAACAAGGGGCACAGACTGAGGATTATCACTGGTTGGTGAATCAGGAACAAGGGGCACAGACTGAGGATTATCACTGGTTGGAGAATCAGTAACAAGGGAAACAGACTGAGGATTATCACTGGTCAGTGAATCAGTAACAAGGGGCACAGACTGAGGATTATCACTGGTCAGTGAATCAGTAACAAGGGGCACAGACTGAGGATTATCACTGGTTGGAGAATCAGTAACAAGGGACACAGACTGAGGATTATCACTGGTTGGTGAATCAGTAACAAGGGGCACAGACTGAGGATTATCACTGATTAGTGAATCAGTAACAAGGGGCACAGACTGAGGATTATCACTGGTTGGTGAATCAGTAACAAGGGACACAGACTGAGGATTATCACTGGTTGGTGAATCAGTAACAAGGGACACAGACTGAGGATTATCACTGGTCAGTGAATCAGTAACAAGGGAAACAGACTGAGGATTATCACTGGTTGGTGAATCAGTAACAAGAGACACAGACTGAGGATTATCACTGGTTGGTGAATCAGTAACAAGGGGCACAGACTGAGGATTATCACTGGTTGGTGAATCAGTAACAAGGGACACAGACTGAGGATTATCACTGGTTGGTGAATCAGTAACAAGGGGCACAGACTGAGGATTATCACTGGTTGGTGAATCAGTAACAAGGGACACAGACTGAGGATTATCACTGGTTGGCGAATCAGTAACAAGGGACACAGACTGAGGATTATCACTGGTTGGTGAATCAGTAAAAAGGTAAACAGATTGAGGATTATCACTGGTTGGAGAATCAGTAACAAGGGGCACAGACTGAGGATTATCACTGGTTGGTGAATCAGTAACAAGGGACACAGACTGAGGATTATCACTGGTTGGTGAATCAGTAACAAGAGACACAGATTGAGGTTTATCACTGGTTGGTGAATCAGTAACAAGGGACACAGACTGAGGATTATCACTGGTTGGTGAATCAGTAACAAGGGACACAGACTGAGGATTATCACTGGTTGGTGAATCAGTAACAAGGGAGACAGACTGAGGATTATCATTGGTTGGTGAATCAGTAACAAGGGGCACAGACTGAGGATTATCACTGGTTGGTGAATCAGGAACAAGGGAAACAGACTGAGGATTATCACTGGTTGGTGAATCAGTAACAAGGGGCACAGACTGAGGATTATCACTGGTTGGTGAATCAGTAACAAGGGAAACAGACTGAGGATTATCACTGGTTGGTGAATCAGTAACAAGAGACACAGATTGAGGTTTATCACTGGTTGGTGAATCAGTAACAAGGGACACAGACTGAGGATTATCACTGGTTGGTGAAACAGGAACAAGGGAAACAGACTGAGGATTATCACTGGTTGGTGAATCAGTAACAAGGGGCACAGACTGAGGATTATCACTGGTTGGTGAATCAGTAACAAGGGACACAGACTGAGGATTATCACTGGTTGGTGAATCAGGAACAAGGGAAACAGACTGAGGATTATCACTGGTTGGTGAATCAGTAACAAGGGGCACAGACTGAGGATTATCACTGGTTGGTGAATCAGTAACAAGGGAAACAGACTGAGGATTATCACTGGTTGGTGAATCAGTAACAAGGGGCACAGACTGAGGATTATCACTGGTTGGTGAATCAGTAACAAGGGGCACAGACTGAGGATTATCACTGGTCAGTGAATCAGGAACAAGGGACACAGACTGAGGATTATCACTGGTTGGTGAATCAGAAACAAGGGGCACAGACTGAGGATTATCACTGGTCAGTGAATCAGTAACAAGGGACACAGACTGAGAATTATCACTGGTTGGTGAATCAGTAACAAGGGAAACAGACTGAGGATTATCACTGGTTGGTGAATCAGTAACAAGTGAAACAGACTGAGGATTATCACTGGTTGGTGAATCAGTAACAAGGGAAACAGACTGAGGATTATCACTGGTTGGTGAATCAGTAACAAGGGGCACAGACTGAGGATTATCACTGGTTGGTGAATCAGTAACAAGGGGCACAGACTGAGGATTATCACTGGTCAGTGAATCAGTAACAAGGGAAACAGACTGAGGTTTATCACTGGTTGGTGAATCAGTAACAAGGGGCACAGACTGAGGATTATCACTGGTTGGTGAATCAGTAACAAGGGACACAGACTGAGGATTATCACTGGTTGGTGAATCAGTAACAAGGGGCACAGACTGAGGATTATCACTGGTTGGAGAATCAGTAACAAGGGACACAGACTGAGGATTATCACTGGTTGGTGAATCAGTAACAAGGGGCACAGACTGAGGATTATCACTGGTTGGTGAATCAGTAACAAGGGGCACAGACTGAGGATTATCACTGGTTGGTGAATCAGTAACAAGGGGCACAGACTGAGGATTATCACTGGTTGGTGAATCAGTAACAAGGGACACAGACTGAGGATTATCACTGATTGGTGAATCAGTAACAAGGGACACAGACTGAGGATTATCACTGGTTGGTGAATCAGGAACAAGGGACACAGACTGAGGATTATCACTGGTTGGTGAATCAGGAACAAGGGACACAGACTGAGGATTATCGCTGGTTGGTGAATCAGTAACAAGGGAAACAGACTGAGGATTATCACTGGTTGGTGAATCAGGAACAAGGGACACAGACTGAGGATTATCACTGGTTGGTGAATCAGGAACAAGGGAAACAGACTGAGGATTATCACTGGGTGGTGAATCAGTAACAAGGGACACAGACTGAGGATTATCACTGGTTGGTGAATCAGTAACAAGGGACACAGACTGAGGATTATCACTGGTTGGTGAATCAGTAACAAGGGACACAGACTGAGGATTATCACTGGTTGGTGAATCAGTAACAAGAGACACAGACTGAGGATTATCACTGGTTGGTGAATCAGGAACAAGGGACACAGACTGAGGATTATCACTGGTTGGTGAATCAGTAACAAGGGAAACAGACTGAGGATTATCACTGGTTGGTGAATCAGTAACAAGGGACAAAGACTGAGGATTATCACTGGTTGGTGAATCAGTAACAAGGGGCACAGACTGAGGATTATCACTGGTTGGTGAATCAGTAACAAGGGACACAGACTGAGGATTATCACTGGTTGGTGAATCAGTAACAAGGGACACAGACTGCGGATTATCACTGGTTGGTGAATCAGTAACAAGGGGCACAGACTGAGGATTATCACTGGTTGGAGAATCAGTAACAAGGGACACAGACTGAGGATTATCACTGGTTGGAGAATCAGTAACAAGGGGCACAGACTGAGGATTATCACTGGGTGTTGAATCAGTAACAAGAGACACAGACTGAGGATTATCACTGGTTGGTGAATCAGTAACAAGGGGCACAGACTGAGGATTATCACTGGTTGGTGAATCAGTAACAAGGGAAACAGACTGAGGATTATCACTGGTTGGTGAATCAGTAACAAGGGACACAGACTGAGGATTATCACTGGTTGGTGAATCAGTAACATGGGACACAGACTGAGGATTATCACTGGTTGGTGAATCAGGAACAAGGGACACAGACTGAGGATTATCACTGGTTGGTGAATCAGTAACAAGGGACACAGACTGAGGATTATCACTGGTTGGTGAATCAGTAACAAGGGACACAGACTGAGGATTATCACTGGTTGGTGAATCAGTAACAAGGGAAACAGACTGAGGATTATCACTGGTTGGTGAATCAGTAACAAGGGAAACAGACTGAGGATTATCACTGGTTGGTGAATCAGTAACAAGGGACACAGACTGAGGATTATCACTGGTTGGTGAATCAGTAACAAGGGACACAGACTGAGGATTATCACTGGTTGGTGAATCAGTAACAAGGGAAACAGACTGAGGATTATCACTGGTTGGTGAATCAGTAACAAGGGACACAGACTGAGGATTATCACTGGTCAGTGAATCAGTAACAAGAGACACAGACTGAGGATTATCACTGGTTGGTGAATCAGTAACAAGGGACACAGACTGAGGATTATCACTGGTTGGTGAATCAGGAACAAGGGAAACAGACTGAGGATTATCACTGGTTGGTGAATCAGGAACAAGGGACACAGACTGAGAATTATCACTGGTTGGTGAATCAGTAACAAGGGAAACAGACTGAGGATTATCACTGGTTGGTGAATCAGGAACAAGGGAAACAGACTGAGGATTATCACTGGTTGGTGAATCAGTAACAAGGGAAACAGACTGAGGATTATCACTGGTTGGTGAATCAGGAACAAGAGACACAGATTGAGGTTTATCACTGGTTGGTGAATCAGGAACAAGGGAAACAGACTGAGGATTATCACTGGTTGGTGAATCAGTAACAAGGGACACAGACTGAGGATTATCACTGGTTGGTGAATCAGGAACAAGGGAAACAGACTGAGGATTATCACTGGTTGGTGAATCAGTAACAAGGGAAACAGACTGAGGATTATCACTGGTTGGTGAATCAGTAACAAGAGACACAGACTGAGGATTATCACTGGTTGGTGAATCAGTAACAAGGGACACAGACTGAGGATTATCACTGGTTGGTGAATCAGGAACAAGGGAAACAGACTGAGGATTATCACTGGTTGGTGAATCAGTAACAAGGGAAACAGATTGAGGTTTATCACTGGTTGGTGAATCAGTAACAAGAGACACAGACTGAGGATTATCACTGGTTGGTGAATCAGTAACAAGGGACACAGACTGAGAATTATCACTGGTTGGTGAATCAGGAACAAGAGACACAGACTGAGGATTATCACTGGTTGGTGAATCAGTAACAAGGGAAACAGACTGAGGATTATCACTGGTTGGTGAATCAGAAACAAGGGAAACAGACTGAGGATTATCACTGGTTGGTGAATCAGTAACAAGGGACACAGACTGAGGATTATCACTGGTTGGTGAATCAGTAACAAGGGGCACAGACTGAGGATTATCACTGGTTGGTGAATCAGTAACAAGGGAAACAGACTGAGGATTATCACTGGTTGGTGAATCAGTAACAAGGGACACAGACTGAGGATTATCACTGGTCAGTGAATCAGTAACAAGAGACACAGACTGAGGATTATCACTGGTTGGTGAATCAGTAACAAGGGACACAGACTGAGGATTATCACTGGTTGGTGAATCAGGAACAAGGGAAACAGACTGAGGATTATCACTGGTTGGTGAATCAGGAACAAGGGACACAGACTGAGGATTATCACTGGTTGGTGAATCAGTAACAAGGGGCACAGACTGAGGATTATCACTGGTTGGTGAATCAGTAACAAGGGGCACAGACTGAGGATTATCACTGGTTGGTGAATCAGTAACAAGGGACACAGACTGAGGATTATCACTGGTTGGTGAATCAGTAACAAGGGACACAGACTGAGGATTATCACTGGTTGGTGAATCAGTAACAAGGGAAACAGACTGAGGATTATCACTGGATGGTGAATCAGTAACAAGGGGCACAGACTGAGGATTATCACTGGTTGGTGAATCAGTAACAAGGGACACAGACTGACGATTATCACTGGTTGGTGAATCAGGAACAAGGGAAACAGACTGAGGATTATCACTGGTTGGTGAATCAGTAACAAGGGACACAGACTGAGGATTATCACTGGTTGGTGAATCAGGAACAAGGGAAACAGACTGAGGATTATCACTGGTTGATGAATCAGTAACAAGAGACACAGACTGAGGATTATCACTGGTTGGTGAATCAGGAACAAGGGACACAGACTGAGGATTATCACTGGTTGGTAAATCAGTAACAAGGGGCACAGACTGAGGATTATCACTGGTTGGTGAATCAGTAACAAGGGACACAGACTGAGGATTATCACTGGTTGGTGAATCAGTAACAAGGGACACAGACTGAGGATTATCACTGGGTGGTGAATCAGTAACAAGGGAAACAGACTGAGGATTATCACTGGTTGGTGAATCAGTAACAAGGGGCACAGACTGAGGATTATCACTGGTTGGTGAATCAGTAACAAGGGACACAGACTGAGGATTATCACTGGTTGGTGAATCAGTAACAAGGGGCACAGACTGAGGATTATCACTGGTTGGTGAATCAGTAACAAGGGGCACAGACTGAGGATTATCACTGGTTGGTGAATCAGTAACAAGGGGCACAGACTGAGGATTATCACTGGTTGGAGAATCAGTAACAAGGGGCACAGACTGAGGATTATCACTGGTTGGAGAATCAGTAACAAGAGACACAGACTGAGGATTATCACTGTTTGATGAATCAGGAACAAGGGACACAGACTGAGGATTATCACTGGTTGGTGAATCAGTAACAAGGGAAACAGACTGAGGATTATCACTGGTTGGTGAATCAGTAACAAGGGACACAGACTGAGGATTATCACTGTTTGATGAATCAGGAACAAGGGACACAGACTGAGGATTATCACTGGTTGGTGAATCAGTAACAAGGGAAACAGACTGAGGATTATCACTGGTTGGTGAATCAGTAACAAGGGACACAGATTGAGGATTATCACTGGTTGGTGAATCAGTAACAAGGGAAACAGACTGAGGATTATCACTGGTTGGTGAATCAGTTACAAGGGACACAGAATGAGGATTATCACTGGTTGGTGAATCAGTAACAAGGGACAAAGATTGAGGATTATCACTGGTTGGTGAATCAGTAACAAGGGACACAGACTGAGCATTATCACTGGTTGGTGAATCAGTAACAAGGGAAACAGACTGAGGATTATCACTGGTCAGTGAATCAGTAACAAGGGAAACAGACTGAGGATTATCACTGGTTGGTGAATCAGTAACAAGGGACACAGACTGAGGATTATCACTGGTTGGTGAATCAGTAACAAGAGACACAGACTGAGGATTATCACTGGTTGGTGAATCAGTAACAAGGGACACAGACTGAGGATTATCACTGGTTGGTGAATCAGTAACAAGGGGCACAGACTGAGGATTATCACTGGTTGGTGAATCAGTAACAAGGGGCACAGACTGAGGATTATCACTGGTTGGTGAATCAGTAACAAGGGACACAGACTGAGGATTATCACTGGTTGGTGAATCAGTAACAAGGGACACAGACTGAGGATTATCACTGGTTGGTGAATCAGTAACAAGAGACACAGATTGAGGTTTATCCCTGGTTGGTGAATCAGTAACAAGAGACACAGACTGAGGATTATCACTGGTTGGTGAATCAGTAACAAGGGGCACAGACTGAGCATTATCACTGGTTGGTGAATCAGTAACAAGGGACACAGACTGAGGATTATCACTGGTTGGTGAATCAGCAACAAGGGACACAGACTGAGGATTATCACTGGTTGGTGAATCAGTAACAAGGGACACAGACTGAGGATTATCACTGGTTGGTGAATCAGTAACAAGGGGCACAGACTGAGGATTATCACTGGTTGGTGAATCAGTAACAAGGGGCACAGACTGAGGATTATCACTGGTTGGTGAATCAGTAACAAGGGGCACAGACTGAGGATTATCACTGGTTGGTGAATCAGTAACAAGGGGCACAGACTGAGGATTATCACTGGTTGGTGAATCAGTAACAAGGGACACAGACTGAGGATTATCACTGGTTGGTGAATCAGTAACAAGGGAAACAGACTGAGGATTATCAATGGTTGGTGAATCAGTAACAAGGGACACAGACTGAGGATTATCACTGGTTGGTGAATCAGTAACAAGGGGCACAGACTGAGGATTATCACTGGTTGGTGAATCAGTAACAAGGGACACAGACTGAGGATTATCACTGGTTGGTGAATCAGTAACAAGGGGCACAGACTGAGGATTATCACTGGTTGGTGAATCAGTAACAAGGGACACAGACTGAGGATTATCACTGGTTGGTGAATCAGTAACAAGGGGCACAGACTGAGGATTATCACTGGTTGGTGAATCAGTAACAAGGGACACAGACTGAGGATTATCACTGGTTGGTGAATCAGTAACAAGGGAGACAGACTGAGGATTATCACTGTTTGGTGAATCAGTAACAAGAGACACAGACTGAGGATTATCACTGTTTGGTGAATCAGTAACAAGAGACACAGACTGAGGATTATCACTGGTTGGTGAATCAGTAACAAGGGACACAGACTGAGGATTATCACTGGTTGGTGAATCAGTAACAAGGGACACAGACTGAGGATTATCACTGGTTGGAGAATCAGTAACAAGGGACACAGACTGAGGATTATCACTGGTTGGTGAATCAGTAACAAGGGACACAGACTGAGGATTATCACTGGTTGGTGAATCAGTAACAAGGGACACAGACTGAGGATTATCACTGGTTGGAGAATCAGTAACAAGGGACACAGACTGAGGATTATCACTGGTTGGTGAATCAGGAACAAGGGGCACAGACTGAGGATTATCACTGGTTGGAGAATCAGTAACAATGGAAACAGACTGAGGATTATCACTGTTTGGTGAATCAGTAACAAGGGGCACAGACTGAGGATTATCACTGGTTGGTGAATCAGTAACAAGGGGCACAGACTGAGGATTATCACTGGTTGGTGAATCAGTAACAAGGGAAACAGACTGGGGATTATCACTGGTTGGTGAATCAGTAACAAGGGAAACAGACTGAGGATTATCACTGGTTGGTGAATCAGTAACAAGGGGCACAGACTGAGGATTATCACTGGTTGGTGAATCAGTAACAAGGGAAACAGACTGAGAATTATCACTGGTTGGTGAATCAGTAACAAGGGAAACAGACTGAGGATTATCACTGGTCAGTGAATCAGTAACAAGGGAAACAGACTGAGGATTATCACTGGTTGGTGAATCAGTAACAAGGGGCACAGACTGAGGATTATCACTGGTTGGTGAATCAGTAACAAGGGAAACAGACTGAGGATTATCACTGGTTGGTGAATCAGTAACAAGGGGCACAGACTGAGGATTATCACTGGTTGGTGAATCAGTAACAAGGGACACAGACTGAGGATTATCACTGGTTGGTGAATCAGTAACAAGGGACACAGACTGAGGATTATCACTGGTTGGTGAATCAGTAACAAGGGACACAGACTGAGGATTATCACTGGTTGGTGAATCAGTAACAAGGGACACAGACTGAGGATTATCACTGGTTGGTGAATCAGTAACAAGGGACACAGACTGAGGATTATCACTGGTTGGTGAATCAGTAACAAGGGACACAGACTGAGGATTATCACTGGTTGGAGAATCAGTAACAAGGGACACAGACTGAGGATTATCACTGGTTGGAGAATCAGTAACAAGGGACACAGACTGAGGATTATCACTGGTTGGTGAATCAGGAACAAGGGGCACAGACCGAGGATTATCACTGGTTGGAGAATCAGTAACAATGGAAACAGACTGAGGATTATCACTGGTTGGTGAATCAGTAACAAGGGGCACAGACTGAGGGTTATCACTGGTTGGTGAATCAGTAACAAGGGGCACAGACTGAGGATTATCACTGGTTGGTGAATCAGGAACAAGGGAAACAGACTGAGGATTATCACTGATTGGTGAATCAGGAACAAGGGACACAGACTGAGGATTATCACTGGTTGGTGAATCAGTAACAAGGGGCACAGACTGAGGATTATCACTGGTTGGTGAATCAGTAACAAGGGGCACAGACTGAGGATTATCACTGGTCGGTGAATCAGTAACAAGAGACACAGATTGAGGTTTATCACTGGTTGGTGAATCAGTAACAAGGGACACAGACTGAGGATTATCACTGTTGGTGAATCAGGAACAAGGGGCACAGACTGAGGATTATCACTGATTGGTGAATCAGGAACAAGGGACACAGACTGAGTATTATCACTGTTTGGTGAATCAGTAACAAGGGAAACAGACTGAGGATTATCACTGGTTGGTGAATCAGTAACAAGAGACACAGACTGAGGAATATCACTGGTTGGTGAATCAGTAACAAGGGACACAGACTGAGGATTATCACTGGTTGGTGAATCAGTAACAAGGGGCACAGACTGAGGATTATCACTGATTGGTGAATCAGTAACAAGGGGCACAGACTGAGGATTATCACTGGTTGGTGAATCAGAAACAAGGGAAACAGACTGAGGATTATCACTGGTTGGTGAATCAGAAACAAGGGACACAGACTGAGGATTATCACTGGTTGGTGAATCAGTAACAAGGGACACAGACTGAGGATTATCACTGGTTGGTGAATCAGTAACAAGGGACACAGACTGAGGATTATCACTGGTTGGTGAATCAGTAACAAGAGACACAGATTTTGGTTTATCACTGGTTGGTGAATCAGTAACAAGGGACACAGACTGATGATTATCACTGTTTGGTGAATCAGGAACAAGGGAAACAGACTGAGGATTATCACTGGTTGGTGAATCAGTAACAAGGGGCACAGACTGAGGATTATCACTGGTTGGTGAATCAGTAACAAGGGAAACAGACTGAGGATTATCACTGGTTGGTGAATCAGTAACAAGAGACACAGATTGAGGTTTATCACTGGTTGGTGAATCAGTAACAAGGGACACAGACTGAGGATTATCACTGGTTGGTGAATCAGGAACAAGGGAAACAGACTGAGGATTATCACTGGTTGGTGAATCAGTAACAAGGGGCACAGACTGAGGATTATCACTGGTTGGTGAATCAGTAACAAGGGACACAGACTGAGGATTATCACTGGTTGGTGAATCAGGAACAAGGGAAACAGACTGAGGATTATCACTGGTTGGTGAATCAGTAACAAGGGGCACAGACTGAGGATTATCACTGGTTGGTGAATCAGTAACATGGGAAACAGACTGAGGATTATCACTGGTTGGTGAATCAGTAACAAGGGAAACATACTGAGGATTATCACTGGTTGGTGAATCAGTAACAAGGGACACAGACTGAGGATTATCACTGGTTGGTGAATCAGTAACAAGGGGCACAGACTGAGGATTATCACTGGTTGGTGAATCAGTAACAAGGGACACAGACTGAGGATTATCACTGGTTGGTGAATCAGTAACAAGGGGCACAGACTGAGGATTATCACTGGTTGGTGAATCAGTAACAAGGGACACAGACTGAGGATTATCACTGGTTGGTGAATCAGTAACAAGGGGCACAGACTGAGGATTATCACTGGTTGGTGAATCAGTAACAAGGGAAACAGACTGAGAATTATCACTGGTTGGTGAATCAGTAACAAGGGAAACAGACTGAGAATTATCACTGGTTGGTGAATCAGTAACAAGGGAAACAGACTGAGGATTATCACTGGGTGGTGAATCAGTAACAAGGGAAACAGACTGAGGATTATCACTGGTTGGTGAATCAGTAACAAGGGAAACAGACTGAGGATTATCATTGCTTGGTGAATCAGTAACAAGGGGCACAGACTGAGGATTATCACTGGTTGGTGAATCAGTAACAAGGGACACAGACTGAGGATTATCACTGGTTGGTGAATCAGTAACAAGGGAGACAGACTGAGGATTATCACTGTTTGGTGAATCAGTAACAAGAGACACAGACTGAGGATTATCACTGTTTGGTGAATCAGCAACAAGAGACACAGACTGAGGATTATCACTGGTTGGTGAATCAGTAACAAGGGACACAGACTGAGGATTATCACTGGTTGGTGAATCAGTAACAAGGGACACAGACTGAGGATTATCACTGGTTGGAGAATCAGTAACAAGGGACACAGACTGAGGATTATCACTGGTTGGTGAATCAGTAACAAGGGACACAGACTGAGGATTATCACTGGTTGGTGAATCAGTTACAAGGGAAACAGACTGAGGATTATCACTGGTTGGTGAATCAGGAACAAGGGGCACAGACTGAGGATTATCACTGGTTGGTGAATCAGTAACAAGGGACACAGACTGAGGATTATCACTGGTTGGTGAATCAGTAACAAGGGACACAGACTGAGGATTATCACTGGTTGGAGAATCAGTAACAAGGGGCACAAACTGAGGATTATCACTGGTTGGTGAATCAGTAACAAGGGGCACAGACTGAGGATTATCACTGGTTGGTGAATCAGGAACAAGGGGCACAGACTGAGGATTATCACTGGTTGGAGAATCAGTAACAAGGGAAACAGACTGAGGATTATCACTGGTCAGTGAATCAGTAACAAGGGGCACAGACTGAGGATTATCACTGGTCAGTGAATCAGTAACAAGGGGCACAGACTGAGGATTATCACTGGTTGGAGAATCAGTAACAAGGGACACAGACTGAGGATTATCACTGGTTGGTGAATCAGTAACAAGGGGCACAGACTGAGGATTATCACTGATTAGTGAATCAGTAACAAGGGGCACAGACTGAGGATTATCACTGGTTGGTGAATCAGTAACAAGGGACACAGACTGAGGATTATCACTGGTTGGTGAATCAGTAACAAGGGACACAGACTGAGGATTATCACTGGTCAGTGAATCAGTAACAAGGGAAACAGACTGAGGATTATCACTGGTTGGTGAATCAGTAACAAGAGACACAGACTGAGGATTATCACTGGTTGGTGAATCAGTAACAAGGGGCACAGACTGAGGATTATCACTGGTTGGTGAATCAGTAACAAGGGACACAGACTGAGGATTATCACTGGTTGGTGAATCAGTAACAAGGGGCACAGACTGAGGATTATCACTGGTTGGTGAATCAGTAACAAGGGACACAGACTGAGGATTATCACTGGTTGGCGAATCAGTAACAAGGGACACAGACTGAGGATTATCACTGGTTGGTGAATCAGTAAAAAGGTAAACAGACTGAGGATTATCACTGGTTGGAGAATCAGTAACAAGGGGCACAGACTGAGGATTATCACTGGTTGGTGAATCAGTAACAAGGGACACAGACTGAGGATTATCACTGGTTGGTGAATCAGTAACAAGAGACACAGATTGAGGTTTATCACTGGTTGGTGAATCAGTAACAAGGGACACAGACTGAGGATTATCACTGGTTGGTGAATCAGGAACAAGGGAAACAGACTGAGGATTATCACTGGTTGGTGAATCAGTAACAAGGGGCACAGACTGAGGATTATCACTGGTTGGTGAATCAGTAACAAGGGAAACAGACTGAGGATTATCACTGGTTGGTGAATCAGTAACAAGAGACACAGATTGAGGTTTATCACTGGTTGGTGAATCAGTAACAAGGGACACAGACTGAGGATTATCACTGGTTGGTGAAACAGGAACAAGGGAAACAGACTGAGGATTATCACTGGTTGGTGAATCAGTAACAAGGGGCACAGACTGAGGATTATCACTGGTTGGTGAATCAGTAACAAGGGACACAGACTGAGGATTATCACTGGTTGGTGAATCAGGAACAAGGGAAACAGACTGAGGATTATCACTGGTTGGTGAATCAGTAACAAGGGGCACAGACTGAGGATTATCACTGGTTGGTGAATCAGTAACAAGGGAAACAGACTGAGGATTATCACTGGTTGGTGAATCAGTAACAAGGGGCACAGACTGAGGATTATCACTGGTTGGTGAATCAGTAACAAGGGGCACAGACTGAGGATTATCACTGGTCAGTGAATCAGGAACAAGGGACACAGACTGTGGATTATCACTGGTTGGTGAATCAGAAACAAGGGGCACAGACTGAGGATTATCACTGGTCAGTGAATCAGTAACAAGGGACACAGACTGAGAATTATCACTGGTTGGTGAATCAGTAACAAGGGAAACAGACTGAGGATTATCACTGGTTGGTGAATCAGTAACAAGTGAAACAGACTGAGGATTATCACTGGTTGGTGAATCAGTAACAAGGGAAACAGACTGAGGATTATCACTGGTTGGTGAATCAGTAACAAGGGGCACAGACTGAGGATTATCACTGGTTGGTGAATCAGTAACAAGGGGCACAGACTGAGGATTATCACTGGTCAGTGAATCAGTAACAAGGGAAACAGACTGAGGTTTATCACTGGTTGGTGAATCAGTAACAAGGGGCACAGACTGAGGATTATCACTGGTTGGTGAATCAGTAACAAGGGACACAGACTGAGGATTATCACTGGTTGGTGAATCAGTAACAAGGGGCACAGACTGAGGATTATCACTGGTTGGAGAATCAGTAACAAGGGACACAGACTGAGGATTATCACTGGTTGGTGAATCAGTAACAAGGGGCACAGACTGAGGATTATCACTGGTTGGTGAATCAGTAACAAGGGGCACAGACTGAGGATTATCACTGGTTGGTGAATCAGTAACAAGGGGCACAGACTGAGGATTATCACTGGTTGGTGAATCAGTAACAAGGGACACAGACTGAGGATTATCACTGATTGGTGAATCAGTAACAAGGGACACAGACTGAGGATTATCACTGGTTGGTGAATCAGGAACAAGGGACACAGACTGAGGATTATCACTGGTTGGTGAATCAGGAACAAGGGACACAGACTGAGGATTATCGCTGGTTGGTGAATCAGTAACAAGGGAAACAGACTGAGGATTATCACTGGTTGGTGAATCAGGAACAAGGGACACAGACTGAGGATTATCACTGGTTGGTGAATCAGGAACAAGGGAAACAGACTGAGGATTATCACTGGGTGGTGAATCAGTAACAAGGGACACAGACTGAGGATTATCACTGGTTGGTGAATCAGTAACAAGGGACACAGACTGAGGATTATCACTGGTTGGTGAATCAGTAACAAGGGACACAGACTGAGGATTATCACTGGTTGGTGAATCAGTAACAAGAGACACAGACTGAGGATTATCACTGGTTGGTGAATCAGGAACAAGGGACACAGACTGAGGATTATCACTGGTTGGTGAATCAGTAACAAGGGAAACAGACTGAGGATTATCACTGGTTGGTGAATCAGTAACAAGGGACAAAGACTGAGGATTATCACTGGTTGGTGAATCAGTAACAAGGGGCACAGACTGAGGATTATCACTGGTTGGTGAATCAGTAACAAGGGACACAGACTGAGGATTATCACTGGTTGGTGAATCAGTAACAAGGGACACAGACTGCGGATTATCACTGGTTGGTGAATCAGTAACAAGGGGCACAGACTGAGGATTATCACTGGTTGGAGAATCAGTAACAAGGGACACAGACTGAGGATTATCACTGGTTGGAGAATCAGTAACAAGGGGCACAGACTGAGGATTATCACTGGGTGTTGAATCAGTAACAAGAGACACAGACTGAGGATTATCACTGGTTGGTGAATCAGTAACAAGGGGCACAGACTGAGGATTATCACTGGTTGGTGAATCAGTAACAAGGGAAACAGACTGAGGATTATCACTGGTTGGTGAATCAGTAACAAGGGACACAGACTGAGGATTATCACTGGTTGGTGAATCAGTAACAAGGGACACAGACTGAGGATTATCACTGGTTGGTGAATCAGGAACAAGGGACACAGACTGAGGATTATCACTGGTTGGTGAATCAGTAACAAGGGACACAGACTGAGGATTATCACTGGTTGGTGAATCAGTAACAAGGGACACAGACTGAGGATTATCACTGGTTGGTGAATCAGTAACAAGGGAAACAGACTGAGGATTATCACTGGTTGGTGAATCAGTAACAAGGGAAACAGACTGAGGATTATCACTGGTTGGTGAATCAGTAACAAGGGACACAGACTGAGGATTATCACTGGTTGGTGAATCAGTAACAAGGGACACAGACTGAGGATTATCACTGGTTGGTGAATCAGTAACAAGGGAAACAGACTGAGGATTATCACTGGTTGGTGAATCAGTAACAAGGGACACAGACTGAGGATTATCACTGGTCAGTGAATCAGTAACAAGAGACACAGACTGAGGATTATCACTGGTTGGTGAATCAGTAACAAGGGACACAGACTGAGGATTATCACTGGTTGGTGAATCAGGAACAAGGGAAACAGACTGAGGATTATCACTGGTTGGTGAATCAGGAACAAGGGACACAGACTGAGAATTATCACTGGTTGGTGAATCAGTAACAAGGGAAACAGACTGAGGATTATCACTGGTTGGTGAATCAGGAACAAGGGAAACAGACTGAGGATTATCACTGGTTGGTGAATCAGTAACAAGGGAAACAGACTGAGGATTATCACTGGTTGGTGAATCAGGAACAAGAGACACAGATTGAGGTTTATCACTGGTTGGTGAATCAGTAACAAGGGAAACAGACTGAGGATTATCACTGGTTGGTGAATCAGTAACAAGGGACACAGACTGAGGATTATCACTGGTTGGTGAATCAGTAACAAGGGACACAGACTGAGGATTATCACTGGTTGGTGAATCAGTAACAAGGGACACAGACTGAGGATTATCACTGGTTGGTGAATCAGGAACAAGGGAAACAGACTGAGGATTATCACTGGTTGGTGAATCAGTAACAAGGGAAACAGACTGAGGATTATCACTGGTTGGTGAATCAGTAACAAGAGACACAGACTGAGGATTATCACTGGTTGGTGAATCAGTAACAAGGGACACAGACTGAGGATTATCACTGGTTGGTGAATCAGGAACAAGGGAAACAGACTGAGGATTATCACTGGTTGGTGAATCAGTAACAAGGGAAACAGACTGAGGATTATCACTGGTTGGTGAATCAGAAACAAGGGAAACAGACTGAGGATTATCACTGGTTGGTGAATCAGTAACAAGGGACACAGACTGAGGATTATCACTGGTTGGTGAATCAGTAACAAGGGGCACAGACTGAGGATTATCACTGGTTGGTGAATCAGTAACAAGGGAAACAGACTGAGGATTATCACTGGTTGGTGAATCAGTAACAAGGGACACAGACTGAGGATTATCACTGGTCAGTGAATCAGTAACAAGAGACACAGACTGAGGATTATCACTGGTTGGTGAATCAGTAACAAGGGACACAGACTGAGGATTATCACTGGTTGGTGAATCAGGAACAAGGGAAACAGACTGAGGATTATCACTGGTTGGTGAATCAGGAACAAGGGACACAGACTGAGGATTATCACTGGTTGGTGAATCAGTAACAAGGGGCACAGACTGAGGATTATCACTGGTTGGTGAATCAGTAACAAGGGGCACAGACTGAGGATTATCACTGGTTGGTGAATCAGTAACAAGGGACACAGACTGAGGATTATCACTGGTTGGTGAATCAGTAACAAGGGACACAGACTGAGGATTATCACTGGTTGGTGAATCAGTAACAAGGGAAACAGACTGAGGATTATCACTGGATGGTGAATCAGTAACAAGGGGCACAGACTGAGGATTATCACTGGTTGGTGAATCAGTAACAAGGGACACAGACTGAGGATTATCACTGGTTGGTGAATCAGGAACAAGGGAAACAGACTGAGGATTATCACTGGTTGGTGAATCAGTAACAAGGGACACAGACTGAGGATTATCACTGGTTGGTGAATCAGGAACAAGGGAAACAGACTGAGGATTATCACTGGTTGATGAATCAGTAACAAGAGACACAGACTGAGGATTATCACTGGTTGGTGAATCAGGAACAAGGGACACAGACTGAGGATTATCACTGGTTGGTAAATCAGTAACAAGGGGCACAGACTGAGGATTATCACTGGTTGGTGAATCAGTAACAAGGGACACAGACTGAGGATTATCACTGGTTGGTGAATCAGGAACAAGGGACACAGACTGAGGATTATCACTGGTCAGTGAATCAGTAACAAGGGACACAGACTGAGGATTATCACTGGTTGGTGAATCAGGAACAAGGGACACAGACTGAGGATTATCACTGGTTGGTGAATCAGTAACAAGGGACACAGACTGAGGATTATCACTGGGTGGTGAATCAGTAACAAGGGACACAGACTGAGGATTATCACTGGTTGGTGAATCAGTAACAAGAGACACAGACTGAGGATTGTCACTGGTTGGTGAATCAGTAACAAGAGACACAGACTGAGGATTATCACTGGTTGGTGAATCAGGAACAAGGGACACAGACTGAGGATTATCACTGGTTGGTGAATCAGTAACAAGGGACACAGACTGAGGATTATCACTGGTCAGTGAATCAGGAACAAGGGAAACAGACTGAGGATTATCACTGGTTGGTGAATCAGTAACAAGAGACACAGACTGAGGATTATCACTGGTTGGTGAATCAGGAACAAGGGACACAGACTGAGGATTATCACTGGTTGGTGAATCAGTAACAAGGGACACAGACTGAGAATTATCACTGGTTGGTGAATCAGTAACAAGGGAGACAGACTGAGGATTATCACTGGTTGGTGAATCAGTAACAAGAGACACAGACTGAGGATTATCACTGGTTGGTGAATCAGTAACAAGGGACACAGACTAAGGATTATCACTGGTTGGTGAATCAGTAACAAGGGACACAGACTGAGGATTATCACTGGGTGGTGAATCAGTAACAAGGGACACAGACTAAGGATTATCACTGGTTGGTGAATCAGTAACAAGGGAAACAGACTGAGGATTATCACTGGTTGGTGAATCAGTAACAAGGGACACAGACTGAGGATTATCACTGGGTGGTGAATCAGTAACAAGGGAAACATACTGAGGATTATCACTGGTTGGTGAATCAGTAACAAGGGAAACAAACTGAGGATTATCACTGGTTGGTGAATCAGTAACAAGGGACACAGACTGAGGATTATCACTGGTTGGTGAATCAGTAACAAGAGACACAGACTGAGGATTATCACTGGTTGGTGAATCAGTAACAAGGGACACAGACTGAGGATTATCACTGGTTGGTGAATCAGTAACAAGAGACACAGATTGAGGATTATCACTGGTTGGTGAATCAGTAACAAGGGACACAGACTGAGGATTATCACTGGTTGGTGAATCAGTAACAAGAGACACAGACTGAGGATTATCACTGGTTGGTGAATCAGTAACAAGGGACACAGACTGAGGATTATCACTGGTTGGTGAATCAGGAACAAGGGAAACAGACTGAGGATTATCACTGGTTGGTGAATCAGGAACAAGAGACACAGACTGAGGATTATCACCGGTTGGTGAATCAGGAACAAGGGAGACAGACTGAGGATTATTACTGGTTGGTGAATCAGGAACAAGGGACACAGACTGAGGATTATCACTGGTTGGTGAATCAGTAACAAGGGACACAGACTGAGGATTATCACTGGTTGGTGAATCAGGAACAAGGGACACAGACTGAGGATTATCACTGGTTGGTGAATCAGTAACAAGGGACAGAGACTGAGGATTATCACTGGTTGGTGAATCAGCAACAAGAGACACAGACTGAGGATTATCACTGGTTGGTGAATCAGTAACAAGTGACACAGACTGAGGATTATCACTGGTTGGTGAATCAGGAACAAGGGAGACAGACTGAGGATTATCACTGGTTGGTGAATCAGTAACAAGGGACACAGACTGAGGATTATCACTGGTCAGTGAATCAGGAACAAGGGAAACAGACTGAGGATTATCACTGGTTGGTGAATCAGTAACAAGAGACACAGACTGAGGATTATCACTGGTTGGTGAATCAGTAACAAGGGACACAGACTGAGGATTATCACTGGTTGGTGAATCAGGAACAAGGGACACAGACTGAGGATTATCACTGGTTGGTGAATCAGAAACAAGGGAAACAGACTGAGGATTATCACTGGTTGGTGAATCAGGAACAAGGGACACAGACTGAGGATTATCACTGGTTGGTGAATCAGTAACAAGGGAAACAGACTGAGGATTATCACTGGTTGGTGAATCAGTAACAAGGGACACAGACTGAGGATTATCACTGGTTGGTGAATCAGTAACAAGAGACACAGATTGAGGATTATCACTGGTTGGTGAATCAGTAACAAGGGGCACAGACTGAGGATTATCACTGGTTGGTGAATCAGAAACAAGGGACACAGACTGAGGATTATCACTGGTTGGTGAATCAGGAACAAGGGACACAGACTGAGGATTATCACTGGTTGGTGAATCAGTAACAAGGGGCACAGACTGAGGGTTATCACTGGTTGGTGAATCAGTAACAAGGGACACAGACTGAGGATTATCACTGGTTGGTGAATCAGGAACAAGGGACACAGACTGAGGATTATCACTGGTTGGTGAATCAGAAACAAGGGAAACAGACTGAGGATTATCACTGGTTGGTGAATCAGTAACAAGGGACACAGACTGAGGATTATCACTGGTTGGTGAATCAGGAACAAGGGACACAGACTGAGGATTATCACTGGTTGGTGAATCAGTAACAAGGGAAACAGACTGAGGATTATCACTGGTTGGTGAATCAGTAACAAGGGACACAGACTGAGGATTATCACTGGTTGGTGAATCAGTAACAAGAGACACAGATTGAGGATTATCACTGGTTGGTGAATCAGTAACAAGGGGCACAGACTGAGGATTATCACTGGTTGGTGAATCAGTAACAAGGGAAACAGACTGAGGATTATCACTGGTTGGTGAATCAGCAACAAGGGACACAGACTGAGGATTATCACTGGTTGGTGAATCAGTAACAAGGGACACAGACTGAGGATTATCACTGGTTGGTGAATCAGTAACAAGGGACACAGACTGAGGATTATCACTGGTTGGTGAATCAGAAACAAGGGAAACAGACTGAGGATTATCACTGGTTGGTGAATCAGTAACAAGGGACACAGACTGAGGATTATCACTGGTTGGTGAATCAGTAACAAGGGACACAGACTGAGGATTATCACTGGTTGGTGAATCAGTAACAAGGGACACAGACTGAGGATTATCACTGGTTGGTGAATCAGTAACAAGGGACAAAGACTGAGGATTATCACTGGTTGGTGAATCAGTAACAAGGGACACAGACTGAGGATTATCACTGGTTGGTGAATCAGTAACAAGAGACACAGACTGAGCATTATCACTGATTGGTGAATCAGAAACAAGGGGCACAGACTGAGGATTATCACTGGTTGGTGAATCAGAAACAAGGGAAACAGACTGAGGATTATCACTGGTTGGTGAATCAGTAACAAGGGACACAGACTGAGGATTATCACTGGTTGGTGAATCAGTAACAAGAGACACAGACTGAGGATTATCACTGGTTGGTGAATCAGAAACAAGGGAAACAGACTGAGGATTATCATTGGTTGGTGAATCAGTAACAAGAGACACAGACTGAGGATTATCACTGGTTGGTGAATCAGTAACAAGGAACACAGACTGAGGATTATCACTGGTTGGTGAATCAGTAACAAGAGACACAGACTGAGGATTATCACTGGTTGGTGAATCAGTAACAAGGGGCACAGACTGAGGATTATCACTGGTTGGTGAATCAGTAACAAGGGACACAGACTGAGGATTATCACTGGTTGGAGAATCAGTAACAAGGGGCACAGACTGAGGATTATCACTGGTTGGTGAATCAGTAACAAGGGGCACAGACTGAGGATTATCACTGGGTGGTGAATCAGTAACAAGAGACACAGACTGAGGATTATCACTGGTTGGTGAATCAGTAACAAGGGACACAGACTGAGGATTATCACTGGTTGGTGAATCAGTAACAAGGGAAACAGACTGGGGATTATCACTGGTTTGTGAATCAGTAACAAGGGGCACAGACTGAGGATTATCACTGGTTGGTGAATCAGGAACAAGGGAAACAGACTGGGGATTATCACTGGTTGGTGAATCAGTAACAAGGGACACAGACTGAGGATTATCACTGGTTGGTGAATCAGTAACAAGGGAAACAGACTGGGGATTATCACTGGTTGGTGAATCAGTAACAAGGGAAACAGACTGGGGATTATCACTGGTTGGTGAATCAGGAACAAGGGACACAGACTGAGGATTATCACTGGTTGGTGAATCAGTAACAAGGGAAACAGACTGAGGATTATCACTGGTTGGTGAATCAGTAACAAGGGAAACAGACTGGGGATTATCACTGGTCAGTGAATCAGTAACAAGGGAAACAGACTGAGGATTATCACTGGTTGGTGAATCAGTAACAAGGGAAACAGACTGGGGATTATCACTGGGTGGTGAATCAGTAACAAGGGACACAGACTGAGGATTATCACTGGTTGGTGAATCAGTAACAAGGGAAACAGACTGGGGATTATCACTGGTTGGTGAATCAGTAACAAGGGACACAGACTGAAGATTATCACTGGTTGGTGAATCAGTAACAAGGGAAACAGACTGAGGATTATCACTGGTGGGTGAATTAGTAACAAGGGAAACAGACTGAGGATTATCACTGGTTGGTGAATCAGTAACAAGGGAAACAGACTGAGGATTATCACTGGTTGGTGAATCAGTAACAAGGGGCACAGACTGAGGATTATCACTGGTCAGTGAATCAGTAACAAGGGGCACAGACTGAGGATTATCACTGGTTGGTGAATCCGTAACAAGGGACACAGACTGAGGATTATCACTGGTTGGTGAATCAGTAACAAGGGAAACAGACTGAGGATTATCACTCGGTGGTGAATCAGTAACAAGGGACACAGACTGAGGATTATCACTGGTTGGTGAATCAGTAACAAGGGAAACAGACTGAGGATTATCACTGGTTGGTGAATCAGTAACAAGGGAAACAGACTGAGGATTATCACTGGTTGGTGAATCAGTAACAAGGGGCACAGACTGAGGATTATCACTGGTCGGTGAATCAGTAACAAGGGACACAGACTGAGGATTATCACTGGTTGGTGAATCAGTAACAAGGGACACAGACTGAGGATTATCACTGGTCGGTGAATCAGTAACAAGGGACACAGACTGAGGATTATCACTGGTTGGTGAATCAGTAACAAGAGACACAGACTGAGGATTATCACTGGGTGGTGAATCAGTAACAAGAGACACAGACTGAGGATTATCACTGGTTGGTGAATCAGTAACAAGGGGCACAGACTGAGGATTATCACTGGGTGGTGAATCAGTAACAAGAGACACAGACTGAGGATTATCACTGGTTGGTGAATCAGTAACAAGGGACACAGACTGAGGATTATCACTGGTTGGTGAATCAGTAACAAGGGGCACAGACTGAGGATTATCACTGGTCAGTGAATCAGTAACAAGGGGCACAGACTGAGGATTATCACTGGTTGGTGAATCCGTAACAAGGGACACAGACTGAGGATTATCACTGGTTGGTGAATCAGTAACAAGGGAAACAGACTGAGGATTATCACTCGGTGGTGAATCAGTAACAAGGGACACAGACTGAGGATTATCACTGGTTGGTGAATCAGTAACAAGGGAAACAGACTGAGGATTATCACTGGTTGGTGAATCAGTAACAAGGGAAACAGACTGAGGATTATCACTGGTTGGTGAATCAGTAACAAGGGGCACAGACTGAGGATTATCACTGGTCGGTGAATCAGTAACAAGGGACACAGACTGAGGATTATCACTGGTTGGTGAATCAGTAACAAGGGACACAGACTGAGGATTATCACTGGTCGGTGAATCAGTAACAAGGGACACAGACTGAGGATTATCACTGGTTGGTGAATCAGTAACAAGAGACACAGACTGAGGATTATCACTGGGTGGTGAATCAGTAACAAGAGACACAGACTGAGGATTATCACTGGTTGGTGAATCAGTAACAAGGGGCACAGACTGAGGATTATCACTGGGTGGTGAATCAGTAACAAGAGACACAGACTGAGGATTATCACTGGTTGGTGAATCAGTAACAAGGGACACAGACTGAGGATTATCACTGGTTGGTGAATCAGTAACAAGGGAAACAGACTGGGGATTATCACTGGTTGGTGAATCAGTAACAAGGGGCACAGACTGAGGATTATCACTGGTTGGTGAATCAGTAACAAGGGGCACAGACTGAGGATTATCACTGGTTGGTGAATCAGTAACAAGGGAAACAGACTGGGGATTATCACTGGTTGGTGAATCAGTAACAAGGGACACAGACTGAGGATTATCACTGGTTGGTGAATCAGTAACAAGGGACACAGACTGAGGATTATCACTGGTTGGTGAATCAGTAACAAGGGAAACAGACTGGGGATTATCACTGGTTGGTGAATCAGTAACAAGGGAAACAGACTGGGGATTATCACTGGTTGGTGAATCAGTAACAAGGGAAACAGACTGGGGATTATCACTGGTTGGTGAATCAGGAACAAGGGACACAGACTGAGGATTATCACTGGTTGGTGAATCAGTAACAAGGGAAACAGACTGAGGATTATCACTGGTTGGTGAATCAGTAACAAGGGAAACAGACTGAGGATTATCACTGGTTGGTGAATCAGTAACAAGGGAAACAGACTGAGGATTATCACTGGTTGGTGAATCAGTAACAAGGGAAACAGACTGGGGATTATCACTGGTCAGTGAATCAGTAACAAGAGACACAGACTGAGGATTATCACTGGTTGGTGAATCAGTAACAAGGGGCACAGACTGAGGATTATCACTGGGTGGTGAATCAGTAACAAGAGACACAGACTGAGGATTATCACTGGGTGGTGAATCAGTAACAAGAGACACAGACTGAGGATTATCACTGGTTGGTGAATCAGTAACAAGGGACACAGACTGAGGATTATCACTGGTTGGTGAATCAGTAACAAGTGAAACAGACTGAGGATTATCACTGGTTGGTGAATCAGTAACAAGGGAAACAGACTGAGGATTATCACTGGTTGGTGAATCAGTAACAAGGGGCACAGACTGAGGATTATCACTGGTTGGTGAATCAGTAACAAGGGGCACAGACTGAGGATTATCACTGGTCAGTGAATCAGTAACAAGGGGCACAGACTGAGGATTATCACTGGTTGGTGAATCCGTAACAAGGGACACAGACTGAGGATTATCACTGGTTGGTGAATCAGTAACAAGGGGCACAGACTGAGGATTATCACTGGTTGGTTAATCAGTAACAAGGGGCACAGACTGAGGATTATCACTGGTCAGTGAATCAGTAACAAGGGGCACAGACTGAGGATTATCACTGGTTGGTGAATCCGTAACAAGGGACACAGACTGAGGATTATCACTGGTTGGTGAATCAGTAACAAGGGGCACAGACTGAGGATTATCACTCGGTGGTGAATCAGTAACAAGGGAAACAGACTGAGAATTATCACTGGTTGGTGAATCAGTAACAAGGGAAACAGACTGAGAATTATCACTGGTTGGTGAATCAGTAACAAGGGAAACAGACTGAGGATTATCACTGGTTGGTGAATCAGTAACAAGGGAAACAGACTGAGGATTATCACTGGTTGGTGAATCAGTAACAAGGGGCACAGACTGAGGATTATCACTGGGTGGTGAATCAGTAACAAGGGAAACAGACTGAGGATTATCACTGGTTGGTGAATCAGTAACAAGGGAAACAGACTGAGGATTATCACTGGTTGGTGAATCAGTAACAAGGGGCACAGACTGAGGATTATCACTGGTTGGTGAATCAGTAACAAGGGACACAGACTGAGGATTATCACTGGTTGGTGAATCAGTAACAAGGGACACAGACTGAGGATTATCACTGGTTGGTGAATCAGTAAAAAGGGAGACAGACTGAGGATTATCACTGTTTGGTGAATCAGTAACAAGAGACACAGACTGAGGATTATCACTGTTTGGTGAATCAGTAACAAGGGACACAGACTGAGGATTATCACTGGTTGGTGAATCAGTAACAAGGGACACAGACTGAGGATTATCACTGGTTGGTGAATCAGTAACAAGGGAGACAGACTGAGGATTATCACTGGTTGGAGAATCAGTAACAAGGGACACAGACTGAGGATTATCACTGGTTGGTGAATCAGTAACAAGGGACACAGACTGAGGATTATCACTGGTTGGTGAATCAGTAACAAGGGACACAGACTGAGGATTATCACTGGTTGGAGAATCAGTAACAAGGGACACAGACTGAGGATTATCACTGGTTGGTGAATCAGGAACAAGGGGCACAGACTGAGGATTATCACTGGTCAGTGAATCAGTAACAAGGGAAACAGACTGAGGATTATCACTGGTTGGTGAATCAGTAACAAGGGAAACAGACTGAGGATGATCA
Organism: Heptranchias perlo; assembly: GCF_035084215.1. NCBI lineage: Eukaryota > Metazoa > Chordata > Chondrichthyes > Hexanchiformes > Hexanchidae > Heptranchias > Heptranchias perlo. The sequence goes on from NC_090370.1 coordinate 18,987,642, forward strand.
CTGGTTGGTGAATCAGGAACAAGGGACACAGACTGAGGATTATCACTGGTTGGTGAATCAGTAACAAGGGACACAGACTGAGGATTATCACTGGTTGGTGAATCAGTAACAAGGGGCACAGACTGAGGATTATCACTGATTGGTGAATCCGTAACAAGGGGCACAGACTGAGGATTATCACTGGTTGGAGAATCAGTAACAAGGGACACAGACTGAGGATTATCACTGGTTGGTGAATCAGTAACAAGGGAAACAGACTGAGGATTATCACTGGTTGGTGAATCAGGAACAAGGGGCACAGACTGAGGATTATCACTGGTTGGTGAATCAGTAACAAGGGACACAGACTGAGGATCATCACTGGTTGGTGAATCAGTAACAAGGGGCACAGACTGAGGATTATCACTGGTTGGTGAATCAGGAACAAGGGGCACAGACTGAGGATTATCACTGGTTGGTGAATCAGTAACAAGGGACACAGACTGAGGATTATCACTGGTTGGTGAATCAGTAACAAGGGAAACAGACTGAGGATTATCACTGGTTGGTGAATCAGTAACAAGAGACACAGACTGAGGATTATCACTGGTTGGTGAATCAGTAACAAGGGACACAGACTGAGGATTATCACTGGTTGGTGAATCAGTAACAAGGGAAACAGACTGAGGATTATCACTGGTTGGTGAATCAGTAACAAGGGAAACAGACTGAGGATTATCACTGGTTGGAGAATCAGTAACAAGGGAAACAGACTGAGGATTATCACTGGTCAGTGAATCAGTAACAAGGGACACAGACTGAGGATTATCACTGGTTGGTGAATCAGGAACAAGGGGCACAGACTGAGGATTATCACTGGTTGGTGAATCAGGAACAAGGGAAACAGACTGAGGATTATCACTGGTTGGTGAATCAGTAACAAGGGGCACAGACTGAGGATTATCACTGGTTGGTGAATCAGTAACAAGGGGCACAGACTGAGGATTATCACTGGTTGGTGAATCAGTAACAAGGGGCACAGACTGAGGATTATCACTGGTTGGTGAATCAGGAACAAGGGACACAGACTGAGGATTATCACTGGTTGGTGAATCAGGAACAAGGGACACAGATTTAGGATTATCACTGGTTGGTGAATCAGTCACAAGGGAAACAGACTGAGGATTATCACTGGTTGGTGAATCAGTAACAAGGGAAACAGACTGAGGATTATCACTGGTTGGTGAATCAGTAACAAGGGGCACAGACTGAGGATTATCACTGGTTGGTGAATCAGTAACAAGGGACACAGACTGAGGATTATCACTGGTTGGTGAATCAGTAACAAGGGGCACAGACTGAGGATTATCACTGGTTGGTGAATCAGTAACAAGGGAAACAGACTGAGAATTATCACTGGTTGGTGAATCAGTAACAAGGGAAACAGACTGAGAATTATCACTGGTTGGTGAATCAGTAACAAGGGAAACAGACTGAGGATTATCACTGGTTGGTGAATCAGTAACAAGGGAAACAGACTGAGGATTATCACTGGTTGGTGAATCAGTAACAAGGGAAACAGACTGAGGATTATCACTGGTTGGTGAATCAGTAACAAGGGGCACAGACTGAGGATTATCACTGGGTGGTGAATCAGTAACAAGGGAAACAGACTGAGGATTATCACTGGTTGGTGAATCAGTAACAAGGGAAACAGACTGAGGATTATCACTGGTTGGTGAATCAGTAACAAGGGGCACAGACTGAGGATTATCACTGGTTGGTGAATCAGTAACAAGGGACACAGACTGAGGATTATCACTGGTTGGTGAATCAGTAACAAGGGACACAGACTGAGGATTATCACTGGTTGGTGAATCAGTAACAAGGGAGACAGACTGAGGATTATCACTGTTTGGTGAATCAGTAACAAGAGACACAGACTGAGGATTATCACTGTTTGGTGAATCAGTAACAAGGGACACAGACTGAGGATTATCACTGGTTGGTGAATCAGTAACAAGGGACACAGACTGAGGATTATCACTGGTTGGTGAATCAGTAACAAGGGACACAGACTGAGGATTATCACTGGTTGGAGAATCAGTAACAAGGGACACAGACTGAGGATTATCACTGGTTGGTGAATCAGTAACAAGGGACACAGACTGAGGATTATCACTGGTTGGTGAATCAGTAACAAGGGACACAGACTGAGGATTATCACTGGTTGGAGAATCAGTAACAAGGGACACAGACTGAGGATTATCACTGGTTGGAGAATCAGTAACAAGGGACACAGACTGAGGATTATCACTGGTTGGTGAATCAGGAACAAGGGGCACAGACTGAGGATTATCACTGGTCAGTGAATCAGTAACAAGGGAAACAGACTGAGGATTATCACTGGTTGGTGAATCAGTAACAAGAGACACAGACTGAGGATTATCACTGGTTGGTGAATCAGTAACAAGGGACACAGACTGAGGATTATCACTGGTTGGTGAATCAGTAACAAGGGAAACAGACTGAGGAGTATCACTGGTTGGTGAATCAGTAACAAGGGAAACAGACTGAGGATTATCACTGGTTGGTGAATCAGTAACAAGGGGCACAGACTGAGGATTATCACTGGTCAGTGAATCAGTAACAAGGGACACAGACTGAGGATTATCACTGGTTGGTGAATCAGGAACAAGGGGCACAGACTGAGGATTATCACTGATTGGTGAATCAGGAACAAGGGACACAGACTGAGGATTATCACTGGTTGGTGAATCAGTAACAAGGGGCACAGACTGAGGATTATCACTGATTGGTGAATCAGTAACAAGGGGCACAGACTGAGGATTATCACTGGTTGGTGAATCAGTAACAAGGGGCACAGACTGAGGGTTATCACTGGTCAGTGAATCAGTAACAAGGGACACAGACAGAGGATTATCACTGGTTGGTGAATCAGTAACAAGGGGCACAGACTGAGGATTATCACTGGTTGGTGAATCAGGAACAAGGGAAACAGACTGAGGATTATCACTGGTTGGTGAATCAGTAACAAGGGGCACAGACTGAGGATTATCACTGGTTGGTGAATCAGGAACAAGGGAAACAGACTGAGGATTATCACTGGTTGGTGAATCAGTAACAAGGGGCACAGACTGAGGATTATGACTGGTTGGTGAATCAGAAACAAGGGGCACAGACTGAGGATTATCACTGGTTGGTGAATCAGTAACAAGGGGCACAGACTGAGGATTATCACTGGTTGGTGAATCAGTAACAAGGGGCACAGACTGAGGATTATCACTGGTTGGTGAATCAGGAACAAGGGGCACAGACTGAGGATTATCACTGGTTGGTGAATCAGGAACAAGGGACACAGACTGAGGATTATCACTGGTTGGTGAATCAGGAACAAGGGACACAGATTTCGGATTATCACTGGTTGGTGAATCAGTAACAAGGGACACAGATTGAGGATTATCACTGGTTGGTGAATCAGTAACAAGGGGCACACACTGAGGATTATCACTGGTTGGTGAATCAGTAACAAGGGACACAGACTGAGGATTATCACTGGTTGGTGAATCAGTAACAAGGGAAACAGACTGAGGATTATCACTGGTTGGAGAATCAGGAACAAGGGGCACAGACTGAGGATTATCACTGGTTGGTGAATCAGTAACAAGGGGCACAGACTGAGGATTATCACTGGTTGGTGAATCAGGAACAAGGGAAACAGACTGAGGATTATCACTGGTTGGTGAATCAGTAACAAGGGGCACAGACTGAGGATTATCACTGGTTGGTGAATCAGTAACAAGGGAAACAGACTGAGGATTATCACTGGTTGGTGAATCAGTAACAAGGGGCACAGACTGAGGATTATCACTGGTTGGTGAATCAGTAACAAGGGGCACAGACTGAGGATTATCACTGGTTGGTGAATCAGAAACAAGGGGCACAGACTGAGGATTATCACTGGTTGGTGAATCAGTAACAAGGGACACAGACTGAGGATTATCACTGGTTGGTGAATCAGGAACAAGGGAAACAGACTGAGGATTATCACTGGTTGGTGAATCAGTAACAAGGGGCACAGACTGAGGATTATCACTGGTTGGTGAATCAGTAACAAGGGGCACAGACTGAGGATTATCACTGGTTGGTGAATCAGTAACAAGGGACACAGACTGAGGATTATCACTGGTTGGAGAATCAGTAACAAGGGAAACAGACTGAGGATGATCACTGGTTGGTGAATCAGGAACAAGGGGCACAGACTGAGGATTATCACTGATTGGTGAATCAGGAACAAGGGACACAGACTGAGGATTATCACTGGTTGGTGAATCAGTAACAAGGGACACAGACTGAGGATTATCACTGGTTGGTGAATCAGTGACAAGGGGCACAGACTGAGGATTATCACTGGTTGGTGAATCAGTAACAAGGGGCACAGACTGAGGATTATCACTGGTTGGAGAATCAGTAACAAGGGACACAGACTGAGGATTATCACTGGTTGGTGAATCAGGAACAAGGGGCACAGACTGAGGATTATCACTGGTTGGTGAATCAGTAACAAGGGACACAGACTGAGGATTATCACTGGTTGGTGAATCAGTAACAAGGGAAACAGACTGAGGATTATCACTGGTTGGTGAATCAGTAACAAGAGACACAGACTGAGGATTATCACTGGTTGGTGATTCAGTAACAAGGGACACAGACTGAGGATTATCACTGGTTGGTGAATCAGTAACAAGGGAAACAGACTGAGGATTATCACTGGTTGGTGAATCAGTAACAAGGGAAACAGACTGAGGATTATCACTGGTTGGAGAATCAGTAACAAGGGAAACAGACTGAGGATTATCACTGGTCAGTGAATCAGTAACAAGGGACACAGACAGAGGATTATCACTGGTTGGTGAATCAGGAACAAGGGGCACAGACTGAGGATTATCACTGGTTGGTGAATCAGGAACAAGGGAAACAGACTGAGGATTATCACTGGTTGGTGAATCAGTAACAAGGGGCACAGACTGAGGATTATCACTGGTTGGTGAATCAGAAACAAGGGGCACAGACTGAGGATTATCACTGGTTGGTGAATCAGTAACAAGGGAAACAGACTGAGGATTATCACTGGTTGGTGAATCAGGAACAAGGGACACAGACTGAGGATTATCACTGGTTGGTGAATCAGTAACAAGGGGCACAGACTGAGGATTATCACTGGTTGGTGAATCAGGAACAAGGGGCACAGACTGAGGATTATCACTGGTTGGTGAATCAGGAACAAGGGACACAGACTGAGGATTATCACTGGTTGGTGAATCAGGAACAAGGGACACAGATTTCGGATTATCACTGGTTGGTGAATCAGTAACAAGGGACACAGATTGAGGATTATCACTGGTTGGTGAATCAGTAACAAGGGGCACACACTGAGGATTATCACTGGTTGGTGAATCAGTAACAAGGGACACAGACTGAGGATTATCACTGGTTGGTGAATCAGTAACAAGGGAAACAGACTGAGGATTATCACTGGTTGGAGAATCAGTAACAAGGGGCACAGACTGAGGATTATCACTGGTTGGTGAATCAGTAACAAGGGAAACAGACTGAGGATTATCACTGGTTGGTGAATCAGTAACAAGAGACACAGATTGAGGTTTATCACTGGTTGGTGAATCAGTAACAAGGGACACAGACTGAGGATTATCACTGGTTGGTGAATCAGGAACAAGGGAAACAGACTGAGGATTATCACTGGTTGGTGAATCAGTAACAAGGGGCACAGACTGAGGATTATCACTGGTTGGTGAATCAGTAACAAGGGACACAGACTGAGGATTATCACTGGTTGGTGAATCAGGAACAAGGGAAACAGACTGAGGATTATCACTGGTTGGTGAATCAGTAACAAGGGGCACAGACTGAGGATTATCACTGGTTGGTGAATCAGTAACAAGGGAAACAGACTGAGGATTATCACTGGTTGGTGAATCAGTAACAAGGGGCACAGACTGAGGATTATCACTGGTTGGTGAATCAGTAACAAGGGGCACAGACTGAGGATTATCACTGGTTGGTGAATCAGAAACAAGGGGCACAGACTGAGGATTATCACTGGTCAGTGAATCAGTAACAAGGGACACAGACTGAGAATTATCACTGGTTGGTGAATCAGTAACAAGGGAAACAGACTGAGGATTATCACTGGTTGGTGAATCAGTAACAAGGGAAACAGACTGAGGATTATCACTGGTTGGTGAATCAGTAACAAGGGAAACAGACTGAGGATTATCTCTGGTTGGTGAATCAGTAACAAGGGGCACAGACTGAGGATTATCACTGGTTGGTGAATCAGTAACAAGGGGCACAGACTGAGGATTATCACTGGTTGGTGAATCAGTAACAAGGGACACAGACTGAGGATTATCACTGGTTGGTGAATCAGTAACAAGGGACACAGACTGAGGATTATCACTGGTTGGAGAATCAGTAACAAGGGAAACAGACTGAGGATTATCACTGGTTGGTGAATCAGTAACAAGGGAAACAGACTGAGGATTATCACTGGTTGGTGAATCAGGAACAAGGGACACAGACTGAGGATTATCACTGGTTGGTGAATCAGTAACAAGGGAAACAGACTGAGGATTATCACTGGTTGGTGAATCAGGAACAAGGGAAACAGACTGAGGATTATCACTGGTTGGCGAATCAGTAACAAGGGAAACAGACTGAGGATTATCACTGGTTGGTGAATCAGTAACAAGGGACACAGACTGAGGATTATCACTGGTTGGTGAATCAGGAACAAGGGAAACAGACTGAGGATTATCACTGGGTGGTGAATCAGTAACAAGGGACACAGACTGAGGATTATCACTGGTTGGTGAATCAGTAATAAGGGATACAGACTGAGGATTATCACTGGTTGGTGAATCAGTAACAAGGGACACAGACTGAGGATTATCACTGGTTGGTGAATCAGTAACAAGAGACACAGACTGAGGATTATCACTGGTTGGTGAATTAGGAACAAGGGACACAGACTGAGGATTATCACTGGTTGGTGAATCAGTAACAAGGGAAACAGACTGAGGATTATCACTGGTTGGTGAATCAGTAACAAGGGACACAGACTGAGGATTATCACTGGTTGGTGAATCAGTAACAAGGGACACAGACTGAGGATTATCACTGGTTGGTGAATCAGTAACAAGGGACACAGACTGAGGATTATCACTGGTTGGTGAATCAGTAACAAGGGGCACAGACTGAGGATTATCACTGGTTGGAGAATCAGTAACAAGGGACACAGACTGAGGATTATCACTGGTTGGAGAATCAGTAACAAGGGGCACAGACTGAGGATTATCACTGGTTGGTGAATCAGTAACAAGAGACACAGACTGAGGATTATCACTGGTTGGTGAATCAGTAACAAGGGGCACAGACTGAGGATTATCACTGGTTGGTGAATCAGTAACAAGGGAGACAGACTGAGGTTTATCACTGGTTGGTGAATCAGTAACAAGGGGCACAGACTGAGGATTATCACCTGTTGGTGAATCAGTAAGAAGGGGCACAGACTGAGGATTATCACTGGTTGGAGAATCAGTAACAAGGGAAACAGACTGAGGATTATCACTGGTTGGTGAATCAGTAACAAGGGAAACAGACTGAGGATTATCACTGGTTGGTGAATCAGTAACAAGGGACACAGACTGAGGATTATCACTGGTTGGTGAATCAGGAACAAGGGACACAGACTGAGGATTATCACTGGTTGGTGAATCAGTAACAAGGGACACAGACTGAGGATTATCACTGGTTGGTGAATCAGTAACAAGGGACACAGACTGAGGATTATCACTGGTTGGTGAATCAGTAACAAGGGAAACAGACTGAGGATTATCACTGGTTGGTGAATCAGTAACAAGGGAAACAGACTGAGGATTATCACTGGTTGGTGAATCAGTAACAAGGGACACAGACTGAGGATTATCACTGGTTGGTGAATCAGTAACAAGGGACACAGACTGAGGATTATCACTGGTTGGTGAATCAGTAACAAGGGAAACAGACTGAGGATTATCACTGGTTGGTGAATCAGTAACAAGGGACACAGACTGAGGATTATCACTGGTCAGTGAATCAGTAACAAGAGACACAGACTGAGGATTATCACTGGTTGGTGAATCAGTAACAAGGGACACAGACTGAGGATTATCACTGGTTGGTGAATCAGGAACAAGGGAAACAGACTGAGGATTATCACTGGTTGGTGAATCAGGAACAAGGGACACAGACTGAGGATTATCACTGGTTGGTGAATCAGGAACAAGGGAAACAGACTGAGGATTATCACTGGTTGGTGAATCAGTAACAAGGGAAACAGACTGAGGATTATCACTGGTTGGTGAATCAGGAACAAGAGACACAGATTGAGGTTTATCACTGGTTGGTGAATCAGTAACAAGAGACACAGACTGAGGATTATCACTGGTTGGTGAATCAGTAACAAGGGAAACAGACTGAGGATTATCACTGGTTGGTGAATCAGTAACAAGGGACACAGACTGAGGATTATCACTGGTTGGTGAATCAGGAACAAGGGAAACAGACTGAGGATTATCACTGGTTGGTGAATCAGTAACAAGGGACACAGACTGAGGATTATCACTGGTTGGTGAATCAGGAACAAGGGAAACAGACTGAGGATTATCACTGGTTGGTGAATCAGTAACAAGGGAAACAGACTGAGGATTATCACTGGTTGGTGAATCAGTAACAAGAGACACAGACTGAGGATTATCACTGGTTGGTGAATCAGTAACAAGGGACACAGACTGAGGATTATCACTGGTTGGTGAATCAGTAACAAGAGACACAGACTGAGGATTATCACTGGTTGGTGAATCAGGAACAAGGGAAACAGACTGAGGATTATCACTGGTTGGTGAATCAGGAACAAGGGAAACAGATTGAGGTTTATCACTGGTTGGTGAATCAGTAACAAGAGACACAGACTGAGGATTATCACTGGTTGGTGAATCAGTAACAAGGGACACAGACTGAGGATTATCACTGGTTGGTGAATCAGTAACAAGAGACACAGACTGAGGATTATCACTGGTTGGTGAATCAGTTACAAGGGACACAGACTGAGGATTATCACTGGTTGGTGAATTAGGAACAAGGGAAACAGACTGAGGATTATCACTGGTTGGTGAATCAGTACAAGGGAAACAGACTGAGGATTATCACTGGTTGGTGAATCAGTAACAAGGGACACAGACTGAGGATTATCACTGGTTGGTGAATCAGGAACAAGGGAAACAGACTGAGGATTATCACTGGTTGGTGAATCAGTAACAAGAGACACACACTGAGGATTATCACTGGTTGGTGAATCAGGAACAAGAGACACAGACTGAGGATTATCACTGGTTGGTGAATCAGGAACAAGGGACACAGACTGAGGATTATCACTGGTTGGTCAATCAGTAACAAGGGACTCAGACTGAGGATTATCACTGGTTGGTGAATCAGGAACAAGGGACACAGACTGAGGATTATCACTGGGTGGTGAATCAGTAACAAGGGACACAGACTGAGGATTATCACTGGTTGGTGAATCAGTAACAAGAGACACAGACTGAGGATTATCACTGTGTGGTGAATCAGGAACAAGGGACACAGACTGAGGATTATCACTGGTTGGTGAATCAGTAACAAGGGACACAGACTGAGGATTATCACTGGTTGGTGAATCAGGAACAAGGGAAACAGACTGAGGATTATCACTGGTTGGTGAATCAGTAACAAGAGACACAGACTGAGGATTATCACTGGTTGGTGAATCAGGAACAAGGGACACAGACTGAGGATTATCACTGGTTGGTGAATCAGTAACAAGGGACACAGACTGAGGATTATCACTGGTTGGTGAATCAGTAACAAGAGACACAGACTGAGGATTATCACTGGTTGGTGAATCAGTAAAAAGGGACACAGACTGAGGATTATCACTGGTTGGTGAATCAGTAACAAGGGACACAGACTGAGGATTATCACTGGTTGGTGAATCAGTAACAAGAGACACAGACTGAGGATTATCACTGGTTGGTGAATCAGGAACAAGGGAAACAGACTGAGGATTATCACTGGTTGGTGAATCAGGAACAAGGGAAACAGATTGAGGTTTATCACTGGTTGGTGAATCAGTAACAAGAGACACAGACTGAGGATTATCACTGGTTGGTGAATCAGTAACAAGGGACACAGACTGAGGATTATCACTGGTTGGTGAATCAGTAACAAGAGACACAGACTGAGGATTATCACTGGTTGGTGAATCAGTAACAAGGGACACAGACTGAGGATTATCACTGGTTGGTGAATCAGGAACAAGGGAAACAGACTGAGGATTATCACTGGTTGGTGAATCAGTACAAGGGAAACAGACTGAGGATTATCACTGGTTGGTGAATCAGTAACAAGGGACACAGACTGAGGATTATCACTGGTTGGTGAATCAGGAACAAGAGACACACACTGAGGATTATCACTGGTTGGTGAATCAGGAACAAGAGACACAGACTGAGGATTATCACTGGTTGGTGAATCAGGAACAAGGGACACAGACTGAGGATTATCACTGGTTGGTCAATCAGTAACAAGGGACTCAGACTGAGGATTATCACTGGTTGGTGAATCAGGAACAAGGGACACAGACTGAGGATTATCACTGGGTGGTGAATCAGTAACAAGGGACACAGACTGAGGATTATCACTGGTTGGTGAATCAGTAACAAGAGACACAGACTGAGGATTATCACTGTGTGGTGAATCAGGAACAAGGGACACAGACTGAGGATTATCACTGGTTGGTGAATCAGTAACAAGGGACACAGACTGAGGATTATCACTGGTTGGTGAATCAGGAACAAGGGAAACAGACTGAGGATTATCACTGGTTGGTGAATCAGTAACAAGAGACACAGACTGAGGATTATCACTGGTTGGTGAATCAGGAACAAGGGACACAGACTGAGGATTATCACTGGTTGGTGAATCAGTAACAAGGGACACAGACTGAGGATTATCACTGGTTGGTGAATCAGTAACAAGAGACACAGACTGAGGATTATCACTGGTTGGTGAATCAGTAACAAGGGAAACAGACTGAGGATTATCACTGGTTGGTGAAACAGTAACAAGAGACACAGACTGAGGATTATCACTGGTTGGTGAATCAGGAACAAGGGACACAGACTGAGGATTATCACTGGTTGGTGAATCAGTAACAAGAGACACAGACTGAGGATTATCACTGGTTGGTGAATCAGGAACAAGGGACACAGACTGAGGATTATCACTGGTTGGTGAATCAGTAACAAGGGGCACAGACTGAGGATTATCACTGGTTGGTGAATCAGGAACAAGGGACACAGACTGAGGATTATCACTGGTTGGTGAATCAGGAACAAGGGACACAGACTGAGGATTATCACTGGTTGGTGAATCAGAAACAAGGGGCACAGACTGAGGATTATCACTGGTTGGTGAATCAGTAACAAGGGACACAGACTGAGGATTATCACTGGTTGGTGAATCAGTAACAAGAGACACAGACTGAGGATTATCACTGGTTGGTGAATCAGGAACAAGGGACACAGACTGAGGATTATCACTGGTTGGTGAATCAGTAACAAGGGGCACAGACTGAGGATTATCACTGGTTGGTGAATCAGTAACAAGGGACACAGACTGAGGATTATCACTGGTTGGTGAATCAGGAACAAGGGAAACAGACTGAGGATTATCACTGGTTGGTGAATCAGTAACAAGGGACACAGACTGAGGATTATCACTGGTTGGTGAATCAGTAACAAGAGACACAGATTGAGGATTATCACTGGTTGGTGAATCAGTAACAAGGGACACAGACTGAGGATTATCACTGGGTGGTGAATCAGTAACAAGGGGCACAGACTGAGGATTATCACTGGTTGGTGAATCTGAAACAAGAGACACAGATTGAGGATTATCACTTGTTGGTGAATCAGTAACAAGGGACACAGACTGAGGATTATCACTGGTTGGTGAATCAGTAACAAGAGACACAGATTGAGGATTATCACTGGTTGGTGAATCAGTAACAAGGGACACAGAGTGAGGATTATCACTGGGTGGTGAATCAGTAACAAGGGGCACAGACTGAGGATTATCACTGGTTGGTGAAACAGTAACAAGAGACACAGACTGAGGATTATCACTGGTTGGTGAATCAGTAACAAGGGACACAGACTGAGGATTATCACTGGTTGGTGAATCAGTAACAAGGGACACAGACTGAGGATTATCACTGGTTGGTGAATCAGTAACAAGAGACACAGACTGAGGATTATCACTGGTTGGTGAATCAGTAACAAGGGAAACAGACTGAGGATTATCACTGGTTGGTGAATCAGTAACAAGGGACACAGACTGAGGATTATCACTGGTTGGTGAATCAGTAACAAGAGACACAGATTGAGGATTATCACTGGTTGGTGAATCAGTAACAAGGGACACAGACTGAGGATTATCACTGGTTGGTGAATCAGTAACAAGGGACACAGACTGAGGATTATCACTGGTTGGTGAATCAGTAACAAGGGACACAGACTGAGGATTATCACTGGTTGGTGAATCAGTAACAAGAGACACAGATTGAGGATTATCACTGGTTGGTGAATCAGTAACAAGGGAAACAGACTGAGGATTATCACTGGTTGGTGAATCAGCAACAAGGGACACAGACTGAGGATTATCACTGGTTGGTGAATCAGTAACAAGGGACACAGACTGAGGATTATCACTGGTTGGTGAATCAGTAACAAGGGAAACAGACTGAGGATTATCACTGGTTGGTGAATCAGTAACAAGGGACACAGACTGAGGATTATCACTGGTTGGTGAATCAGTAACAAGGGACACAGACTGAGGATTATCACTGGTTGGTGAATCAGTAACAAGGGGCACAGACTGAGGATTATCACTGGTTGGTGAATCAGTAACAAGGGGCACAGACTGAGAATTATCACTGGTTGGTGAATCAGAAACAAGGGAAACAGACTGAGGATTATCACTGGTTGGTGAATCAGTAACAAGGGAAACAGACTGAGGATTATCACTGGTTGGTGAATCAGTAACAAGGGACACAGACTGAGGATTATCACTGGTTGGTGAATCAGTAACAAGGGACACAGACTGAGGATTATCACTGGTTGGTGAATCAGAAACAAGGGGCACAGACTGAGGATTATCACTGGTTGGAGAATCAGTAACAAGGGGCACAGACTGAGGATTATCACTGGTTGGTGAATCAGTAACAAGGGACACAGACTGAGGATTATCACTGGTTGGTGAATCAGTAACAAGGGAAACAGACTGAGGATTATCACTGGTTGGTGAATCAGTAACAAGGGAAACAGACTGAGGATTATCACTGGTTGGTGAATCAGTAAAAAGGGAAACAGACTGAGGATTATCACTGGTTGGTGAATCAGTAACAAGGGAAACAGAGTGAGAATTATCACTGGTTGGTGAATCAGTAACAAGGGAAACAGACTGAGGATTATCACTGGTTGGTGAATCAGTAACAAGGGGCACAGACTGAGGATTATCACTGGTTGGTGAATCAGTAACAAGGGACACAGACTGAGGATTATCACTGGTTGGTGAATCAGTAACAAGAGACACAGATTGAGGATTATCACTGGTTGGTGAATCAGTAACAAGGGACACAGACTGAGGATTATCACTGGGTGGTGAATCAGTAACAAGGGGCACAGACTGAGGATTATCACTGGTTGGTGAAACAGTAACAAGAGACACAGACTGAGGATTATCACTGGTTGGTGAATCAGTAACAAGGGACACAGACTGAGGATTATCACTGGTTGGTGAATCAGTAACAAGGGACACAGACTGAGGATTATCACTGGTTGGTGAATCAGTAACAAGAGACACAGATTGAGGATTATCACTGGTTGGTGAATCAGTAACAAGTGAAACAGACTGAGGATTATCACTGGTTGGTGAATCAGGAACAAGGGACACAGACTGAGGATTATCACTGGTTGGTGAATCAGTAACAAGGGACACAGACTGAGGATTATCACTGGTTGGTGAATCAGTAACAAGGGACACAGACTGAGGATTATCACTGGTTGGTGAATCAGTAACAAGGGACACAGACTGAGGATTATCACTGGTTGGTGAATCAGTAACAAGAGACACAGACTGAGGATTATCACTGGTTGGTGAATCAGTAACAAGGGAAACAGACTGAGGATTATCACTGGTTGGTGAATCAGTAACAAGGGAAACAGACTGAGGATTATCACTGGTTGGTGAATCAGTAACAAGGGAAACAGACTGAGGATTATCACTGGTTGGTGAATCAGTAACAAGGGACACAGACTGAGGATTATCACTGGTTGGTGAATCAGTAACAAGGGACACAGACTGAGGATTATCACTGGTTGGTGAATCAGTAACAAGGGGCACAGAGTGAGGATTATCACTGGTTGGTGAATCAGTAACAAGGGACACAGACTGAGGATTATCACTGGTTGGTGAATCAGTAACAAGGGACACAGACTGAGGATTATCACTGGTTGGTGAATCAGTAACAAGGGACACAGACTGAGGATTATCACTGGTTGGTGAATCAGTAACAAGGGGCACAGACTGAGGATTATCACTGGTTGGTGAATCAGTAACAAGGGGCACAGACTGAGGATTATCACTCGTTGGTGAATCAGTAACAAGGGGCACAGACTGAGAATTATCACTGGTTGGTGAATCAGAAACAAGGGAAACAGACTGAGGATTATCACTGGTTGGTGAATCAGTAACAAGGGAAACAGACTGAGGATTATCACTGGTTGGTGAATCAGTAACAAGGGACACAGACTGAGGATTATCACTGGTTGGTGAATCAGTAACAAGGGACACAGACTGAGGATTATCACTGGTTGGTGAATCAGAAACAAGGGGCACAGACTGAGGATTATCACTGGTTGGAGAATCAGTAACAAGGGGCACAGACTGAGGATTATCACTGGTTGGTGAATCAGTAACAAGGGACACAGACTGAGGATTATCACTGGTTGGTGAATCAGTAACAAGGGAAACAGACTGAGGATTATCACTGGTTGGTGAATCAGGAACAAGGGACACAGACTGAGGATTATCACTGGTTGGTGAATCAGTAACAAGGGAAACAGACTGAGGATTATCACTGGTTGGTGAATCAGTAACAAGGGAAACAGACTGAGGATTATCACTGGTTGGTGAATCAGTAACAAGGGAAACAGACTGAGAATTATCACTGGTTGGTGAATCAGTAACAAGGGAAACAGACTGAGGATTATCACTGGTTGGTGAATCAGTAACAAGGGGCACAGACTGAGGATTATCACTGGTTGGTGAATCAGTAACAAGGGAAACAGACTGAGAATTATCACTGGTTGGTGAATCAGTAACAAGGGGCACAGACTGAGGATTATCACTGGTTGGTGAATCAGTAACAAGGGAAACAGACTGAGGATTATCACTGGTTGGTGAATCAGTAACAAGGGACACAGACTGAGGATTATCACTGGTTGGTGAATCAGTAACAAGGGAAACAGACTGAGGATTATCACTGGTTGGTGAATCAGTAACAAGGGAAACAGACTGAGGATTATCACTGGTTGGAGAATCAGTAACAAGGGGCACAGACTGAGGATTATCACTGGTTGGTGAATCAGTAACAAGGGACACAGACTGAGGATTATCACTGGTTGGTGAATCAGTAACAAGGGACACAGACTGAGAATTATCACTGGTTGGTGAATCAGTAACAAGGGAAACAGGCTGAGGATTATCACTGGTTGGTGAATCAGTAACAAGGGACACAGACTGAGGATTATCACTGGTTGGTGAATCAGTAACAAGGGACACAGACTGAGGATTATCACTGGGTGGTGAATCAGTAACAAGGGACACAGACTGAGGATTATCACTGGGTGGTGAATCAGTAACAAGGGACACAGACTGAGAATTATCACTGGTTGGTGAATCAGTAACAAGGGAAACAGACTGAGGATTATCACTGGTTGGTGAATCAGTAACAAGGGACACAGACTGAGGATTATCACTGGTTGGTGAATCAGTAACAAGGGGCACAGACTGAGGATTATCACTGGGTGGTGAATCAGTAACAAGAGACACAGACTGAGGATTATCACTGGTTGGTGAATCAGTAACAAGGGGCACAGACTGAGGATTATCACTGGTCGGTGAATCAGTAACAAGGGAAACAGACTGGGGATTATCACTGGTTGGTGAATCAGTAACAAGGGAAACAGACTGAGGATTATCACTGGTTGGTGAATCAGTAACAAGGGAAACAGACTGAGGATTATCACTGGTTGGTGAATCAGTAACAAGGGAAACAGATTGAGGATTATCACTGGTTGGAGAATCAGTAACAAGGGAAACAGACTGGGGATTATCACTGGTCAGTGAATCAGTAACAAGAGACACAGACTGAGGATTATCACTGGTTGGTGAATCAGTAACAAGGGGCACAGACTGAGGATTATCACTGGGTGGTGAATCAGTAACAAGAGACACAGACTGAGGATTATCACTGGGTGGTGAATCAGTAACAAGGGACACAGACTGAGGATTATCACTGGTTGGTGAATCAGTTACAAGGGAAACAGACTGAGGATTATCACTGGTTGGTGAATCAGTAACAAGGGACACAGACTGAGGATTATCACTGGTTGGTGAATCAGTAACAAGGGAAACAGACTGAGGATTATCACTGGTTGGTGAATCAGTAACAAGGGAAACAGACTGGGGATTATCACTGGTTGGTGAATCAGTAACAAGGGAAACAGACTGGGGATTATCACTGGTTGGTGAATCAGTAACAAGGGACACAGACTGAGGATTATCACTGGTTGGTGAATCAGTAACAAGGGACACAGACTGAGGATTATCACTGGTTGGTGAATCAGTAACAAGGGACACAGACTGAGGATTATCACTGGTTGGTGAATCAGTAACAAGGGAAACAGACTGAGGATTATCACTGGTTGGTGAATCAGTAACAAGGGGCACAGACTGAGGATTATCACTGGTTGGTGAATCAGTAACAAGGGGCACAGACTGAGGATTATCACTGGTTGGTGAATCAGTAACAAGGGGCACAGACTGAGGATTATCACTGGTTGGTGAATCAGTAACAAGGGGCACAGACTGAGGATTATCACTTGTGGACTGTAGGGGTCGTTTAAAGGAATGTTTTCACACAGAGGCGTTATTGGAAAATGGTATTTTTTCCACAAGCGCGAATGAGACAGTGTCAGTAACATCAATTAAAATGTGAATTGGATAAAGATTTGAGAGGGAGGAAAGTCAAGGACTCGGGGAAAGGACAGGGAGAGTGGACCTTTCCAGGGTGAGGGGCCGAATGGTGTCTCTCTCTGTTGCTGCAGTTTCTCTGTTTTTTTCAGAAAGCTTCCTCTTGGAGTTCGGAGATTGGATATTAGTGATATGATGAAAGTCGGGTTTCTGAAGCTGTGACTGTAACAGCTCAGGATCGATTTTCAAAGACGCACAACATTAAATTTTATGTTTGCTTCCAAACATGTCAGCTTGGCTCAGTGGGTGGCACTCTCTCCTCTGATTCAGGCAGTCATGGGTTCAAGAGGGACTGCAGAGACTTGAGCACATAATCCAGGCTGACACTCCCATTGCCAGTACTGAGGGAATGCTGCACTGTCGGAGGAGCCGTCTTTCAAATGAGGCCTCATCTGCCGTCTCGGGTGGATGTTAATGATCCCACGGCAGCATTGGAAGAAGGGCAGGGGAGTTCTCCCCGGTGTCCTGGGGCCAATATTTATCCCTCAATCAACATCACTAAAACCAGATGATCTGGTCATTATCACATTGCTGTTTGCGGGAGCTTGCTGTGCCCAAATTGGCCGCCACGTTCACCGATACAATTACTGCACTTCAAAGTATCTCGTACGTGAAGCGATTTGAAATGTTTATGATACGGTGCGACATATATGCGAATTTTTCTTTCAGAACATTATACTGTACAGATGACAGTAGACAATGATACAGTACATAGGTGTGTGATGTGAATGGAAAAGAGAATAAAGGCAGGCCGTCCTGGAAGAAGTGCAAAGACAAGGGACAGGAACGAGTGACCAGGGACGGATGTATCTGCCTGGAGCTGGAAGGAAGCAAATGGGGAGGGACCAAGCGGGGAGACTGGAAGGAGGCTGGGTTATGGCTTTGTAACTTTTGCCTTGATCCCAGTATTGGGGCTTAATTGTAGTTTTTTTAAATTCGTTCATGGGATGTGGGCGTCGCTGGCAAGGCCGGCATTTATTGCCCATCCCTAATTGCCCTTGAGAAGGTGGTGGTGAGCCGCCTTCTTGAACCGCTGCAGTCCGTGTGGTGAAGGTTCTCCCACAGTGCTGTTAGGAAGGGAGTTCCAGGATTTTGACCCAGCGACGATGAAGGAACGGCGATATATTTCCAAGTCGGGATGGTGTGTGACTTGGAGGGGAACGTGCAGGTGGTGTTGTTCCCATGTGCCTGCTGCCCTTGTCCTTCTAGGTGGTAGAGGTCGCGGGTTTAGGAGGTGCTGTCGAAGAAGCCTTGGAGAGTTGCTGCAGTGCATCCT
Organism: Heptranchias perlo; assembly: GCF_035084215.1. NCBI lineage: Eukaryota > Metazoa > Chordata > Chondrichthyes > Hexanchiformes > Hexanchidae > Heptranchias > Heptranchias perlo. The sequence continues at coordinate 19,006,393 of NC_090370.1, forward strand.
GTGGATGGTGCACACTGCAGCCACAGTGCGCCGGTGGTGAAGGGAGTGAATGTTTAGGGTGGTGGATGGGGTGCCAATCAAGCGGGCTGCTTTGTCCTGGATGGTGTCGAGCTTCTTGAGTGTTGTTGGAGCTGCACTCATCCAGGCAAGTGGAGAGTATTCCATCACACTCCTGACTTGTGCCTTGTAGATGGTGGAAAGGCTTTGGGGAGTCAGGAGGTGAGTCACTCGCCGCAGAATACCCAGCCTCTGACCTGCTCTCGTAGCCACAGCATTTATGTGGCTGGTCCAGTTAAGTTTCCGGTCAATGGTGACCCCAGGATGTTGATGGTGGGGGATTCGGCGATGGTAATGCCTTTCAATGTCAAGGGGAGGTGGTTCGACTCTCTCTTGTTGGAGATGGTCATTGCCTGGCACTTGTCTGGCACGAATGTTACTTGTCACTTTTCAGCCCAAGCCTGGATGTTGTCCACGCCTTGCTGCATGCGGGCATGGACTGCTTCATTATTTGAGGGGTTGCGAATGGAACTGAACACTGTGCAATCATCAGCGAACATCCCCATTTCTGACCTTATGATGGAGGGAAGGTCATTGATGAAGCAGCTGAAGATGGTTGGGCCTAGGACACTGCCCTGAAGAATTCCTGCAGCAATGTCCTGGGGCTGAGATGATTGGTCTCCAACAACCACCACCATCTTCCTTTGTGCTAGGTATGACTCCAGCCACTGGAGAGTTTTCCCCCTGATTCCCATTGACTTCAATTTTACTCGGGCTCCTTGGTGCCACACTCGGTCAAATGCTGCCTTGATGTCAAGGGCAGTCACTCTCACCTCACCTCTGGAATTCAGCTCTTTTGTCCATGTTTGGACCAAGGCTGTAATGAGGTCTGGAGCCGAGTGGTCCTGGCAGAACCCAAACTGAGCATCAGTGAGCAGGTTATTGGTGAGTAAGTGCCGCTTGATAGCACTGTCGACGACACCTTCCATCACTTGGCTGGTGATTGAGAGTAGACTGATACGGCGGTAATTGGCCAGATTGGATTTGTCCTGCTTTTTGTGGACAGGACATACCTGGGCAATTTTCCACATTGTCGGGTAGATGCCAGTGTTGTAGCTGTACTGGAACAGCTTGGCTGGAGGCGCGGCTAGTTCTGGAGCACAAGTCTTCAGCACTACAGCCAGGATGTTGTCGGGGCCCATAGCCTTTGCTGTATCCAGTGCACTCAGCCGTTTCTTGATATCACGTGGAGTGAATCGAATTGGCTGAAGACTGGCTTCTGTGATGGTGGGGATATCGGGAGGATGCTGAGATGGATCATCCACTCGGCACTTCTGGCTGAAGATGGTTGCAAACGCTTCAGCCTTGTCTTTTGCACTCACGTGCTGGACTCCACCATCATTGAGGATGGGGATGTTCACAGAGCCTCCTCCTCCCGTTAGTTGTTTAATTGTCCACCACCATTCATGACTGGATATAGCAGGACTGTAGAGCTTTGATCTGATCCGTTGGTTGTGGAATCGCTTAGCTCTGTCTATGGCATGTTGCTTCCGCTGTTTAGCATGCTTGTAGTCCTGAGTTGTAGCTTCACCAGGTTGGCACCTCATTTTTAGGTATGCCTGGTGCTGCTCCTGGCATGCTCTTCTACACTCCTCATTAAACCAGGGTTGATCCCCTGGCTTGTTGGTAATGGTAGAGTGAGGAATATGCCGGGCCATGAGGTTACAGATTGTGCTGGAATACAAATCTGCTGCTGATGGCCCACAGCGCCTCATGGATGCCCAGTTTTGAGCTGCTAGATCTGTTCTGAATCTATCCCATTTAGCACGGTGGTAGTGCCACACAACACGTTGGATGGTGTCCTCAGTGCGAAGACGGGACTTCATCTCCACGAGGACTGTGCGGTGGTCACTCCTGCCAATACTGTCATGGACAGATGCATCTGCGACAGGTAGATTGGTGAGGACGAGGTCAAGTAGGTTTTTCCCTCGTGTTGGTTCGCTCACCACCTGCCGCAGGCCCAGTCTAGCAGCTATGTCCTTCAGGACTCGGCCAGCTCGGTCAGTCGTGGTGCTGCCGAGCCACTCTTGGTGATAGACATTGAAGTCCCCCACCCAGAGTACATTCTGTGCCCTTGCTACCCTCAGTGCTTCCTCCAAGTGGTGCTCAACATGGAGGAGGACTGATTCATCAGCTGAGGGAGGACGGTAGGTGGTAATCAGCAGGAGGTTTCCGTGCTCATGTTTGACCTGATGCCATGAGATTTCATGGGGTCCGGAGTCAATGTTGAGGACTCCCAGGGCCACTCCCTCCTGACTGTATATCACTGTACAGCCACATTTGGTGGGTCTGTCTTGCCGGTGGGACAGGACATACCCAGGGATGGTGATGGAAGAGTCTGGGACGTTGGCTGAAAGATATGATTCTGTGAGTATGGCTATGTCAGGCTGTTGCTTGACTGGTCTGTGGGACAGCTCTCCCAATTTCTAAGCTAGTCCCAATTGCCTGCACTTGGCCCATATCCCTCTATACCCATCTTACCCATGTAACTGTCCAAATGCTTTTTAAAAGACAAAATTGTACCCGCCTCTACTACTGCCTCTGGTAGCTCGTTCCAGACACTCACCACCCTTTGAGTGAAAAAATTGCCCCTCTGGATCCTTTTGTATCTCTCCCCTCTCACCTTAAATCTATGCCCCCTCGTTATAGACTCCCCTACCTTTGGGAAAAGATTTTGACTATCTACCTTATCTGTGGGCCAGACCGGGTAAGGACGGCAGGTTTCTTTCCCTGAAAGCCATTTGTGAACCAGAATCCGATAGTTTCATGGCTACCATTACTAATACTAGTTCTTTTTATTCCAGATTTTATTTAAGTAATTGAATTAAAATTCCTCAGCTGCCATGGTGGGATTTGAATTCATGACTCTTGATTATTAGTCTAGGTCTCTGGATTACTAGTCCAGGAACATAACCACGAAACTACTGCACCCAGTAGCATTGTGGTTATGTCGCATCGTGGGGTGGGTTGGGGGAGTAAGTTGCACATCTTCATCCTCCCACCTTCACCCTCTCTGACTGTTCTGCAGAGGAGCGGGGCCGCCAACTGGGGAGAGTGATGGAGGCAGAACTTGGGCCTGTGAGGAGCAGTCGCAGTGGGGCTCAGCCAAGAAGGGAACAGTGATTGTTGGCCACAGAAATGTTTGGTTTGGTGGAATGTGATCAGTTGATTTTGCGAATCAACCGAAATGAACCAACGAAAAACAAGAAAAAGAATGAGAATGGCCAGGAGGAGCCAATTTTGACTGACTTGGATTCGAAAATTAAGTGTCAGTTTTGAATTAGTCTGGACCCTGATGAAAAGTCACAGCCTTCAAAATATTTCTTGCATCTCCTCCAGCCCCTCGCAGATGGTTTGCCTGTGGTGAGATGACATCATTCCCTCTTTGTGAAGAACTTTCCAATTTAGATAAAGAAAATTTGTCACTCACTTCGAAATATCAGCCCAGTTTGAAATTTGCTCACTTATATTAGTATTTCCCTGGCTGGCTGCTGAAAATGTAACTTAATTACTAGCTGAAGAATGTTCTAGAAATGCTGCTCCCTCTTTGATCCCTCAACATCTGCAAGTCAAGAAAACAAATCCAACTGAGCTGAGCTTTATAGGGAGTAACCAGAGCACACACGACTGGATTGGAAGCCTGTGAGTACTCTGCATACAGTAATCACTTGACACATGACATAGCCCAGATTTCACAGGTTAGTCTCCCAGCTTAAACCTTCAGTACAGTCCCTGCTTAGTAACAGAGTAAAGCTCCCTCTACACTGTCCCATCAAACACTCTCAGGGCAGGTACAGTACAGGTTCGATACAGAGTAAAGCTCCCTCTACACTGTCCCATCAAACACTCCCAGGGCAGGTACAGCACGGGTTAGATACAGAGTAAAGCTCCCTCTACACTGTCCCATCAAACACTCCCAGGGCAGGTACAGGGTTAGATACAGAGTAAAGCTCCCTCTACACTGTCCCGTCAAACACTCCTAGGGCAGGTACAGCACGGGTTAGATACAGAGTAAAGCTCCCTCTACACTGTCCCATCAAACACTCCAAGGGCAGGTACAGGGTTAGATACAGAGTAAAGCTCCCTCTACACTGTGCCATCAAACACTCCCAGGGCAGGTACAGGATTAGATACAGAGTAAAGCTCCCTCTACACTGTCCCATCAAACACTCCCAGGGCAGGTACAGGGTTAGATACAGAGTAAAGCTCCCTCTACACTGTCCCGTCAAACACTCCTAGGGCAGGTACAGCACGGGTTAGATACAGAGTAAAGCTCCCTCTAAACTGTCCCATCAACACTCCCAGGGCAGGTACAGGGTTAGATACAGAGTAAAGCTCCCTCTACACTGTCCCATCAAACATTCCCAGGGCAGGTACAGCACGGGTTAGATACAGAGTAAAGCTCCCTCTACACTGTCCCATCAAACACTCCCAGGGCAGGTACAGCACGGGTTAGATACAGAGTAAAGCTCCCTCTACACTGTGCCATCAAACACTCCCAGGGCAGGTACAGCACGGGTTAGATACAGAGTAAAGCTCCCTCTACACTGTCCCATCAAACACTCCCAGGGCAGGTGCAGCACGGGTTAGATACAGAGTAAAGCTCCCTCTACACTGTCCCATCAAACTCTCCCAGGGCAGGTACAGCACGGGTTAGATACAGAGTAAAGCTCCCTCTACACTGTGCCATCAAACACTCCCAGGGCAGGTACAGCACGGGTTAGATACAGAGTAAAGCTCCCTCTACACTGTCCCATCAAACACTCCAAGGGCAGGTACAGGGTTAGATACAGAGTAAAGCTCCCTCTACACTGTGCCATCAAACACTCCCAGGGCAGGTACAGGATTAGATACAGAGTAAAGCTCCCTCTACACTGTCCCATCAAACACTCCCAGGGCAGGTACAGGGTTAGATACAGAGTAAAGCTCCCTCTACACTGTCCCGTCAAACACTCCTAGGGCAGGTACAGCACGGGTTAGATACAGAGTAAAGCTCCCTCTAAACTGTCCCATCAACACTCCCAGGGCAGGTACAGGGTTAGATACAGAGTAAAGCTCCCTCTACACTGTCCCATCAAACATTCCCAGGGCAGGTACAGCACGGGTTAGATACAGAGTAAAGCTCCCTCTACACTGTCCCATCAAACACTCCCAGGGCAGGTACAGCACGGGTTAGATACAGAGTAAAGCTCCCTCTACACTGTCCCATCAAACACTCCCAGGGCAGGTACAGCACGGGTTAGACACAGAGTAAAGCTCCCTCTACACTGTCCCGTCAAACACTCCTAGGGCAGGTACAGGGTTAGATACAGAGTAAAGCTCCCTCTACACTGTCCCATCAAACACTCCCAGGGCAGGTACAGGGTTAGATACAGAGTAAAGCTCCCCCTACACTGTCACAACAAACAATCCCAAGGCAGTTATTGCACGGGTTAGATACAGAGTAAAGCTCCCTCCACACAGTCCCATCAAACACTCCCAGGGCAGGTACAGGGTTAGATACAGAGTAAAGCTCCCTCTGCACTGTCCCATCAAACACTCCCAGGACAGGTGCAGCACGGGTTAGACACAGAGTAAAGCTCCCTCTACACTGTTCCATAAAATACTGTGATGTGGAGATGCCGGTGATGGACTGGGGTTAACAATTGTAAACAATTTTACAACACCAAGTAAAAGTCCAACAATTTTATTTTAAAATTCACAAGCTTTCGGAGGCTTCCTCCTTCCTCAGGTGAATGTTGTGGAAATGAAATCCTCGAACCCTTCGCATTTATAAATCACAGAACAATACCTGGTGATTACAGATAGTCTTTTCAACTGCCCGTTGCCAAGGCAACCAAAGTGTTCAGACAGATAGGTGTTACCTACAGGGCCACCGAATATACAAACGGCCAGAACAAAAAAAAACAGAGAGAGAGAGGCAGAAACATAGAAAGATCCGGAAGGAAAAGACAGCAATTGACCCGTTATATTAAAAACAGATAACTTTTGTTCGCTGGTGGGGTTGCGTGTAGCGTGACATGAACCCAAGATCCCGGTTGAGTCCTCATGGGTGCAGAACTTGGCGATCAATTTCTGCTCGACGATTTTGCGTTGTCGTGTGTCTCGAAGGCCGCCTTGGAGAACACTTACCCGAAGGTCGGTGGCTGAATGTCCTTGACTGCTGAAGTGTTCCCCAACTGGGAGGGAACCCTCCTGTCTGGCGATTGTTGCGCGGTGTCCGTTCATCCGTTGTCGCAGCGTCTGCATGGTCTCGCCAATGTACCATGCTCTGGGGCATCCTTTCCTGCAACGTATGAGGTAGACAACGTTGGCCGAGTCACAGGAGTATGAACCATGTACCTGGTGGGTGGTGTCCTCTCGTGTGATGGTGGTATCTGTGTCGATGATCTGGCATGTCTTGCAGAGGTTGCCGTGGCAGGGTTGTGTGGCGTCGTGGACGCTGTTCTCTTGAAAGCTGGGTAATTTGCTGCGAACGATGGTCTGTTTGAGGTTGGGTGGCTGTTTAAAAGCGAGTAGTGGAGGTGTGGGGATGGCCATAGCAAGGTGTTCGTCGTCAAATACTGCCAGGGCAGGTACAGGGTTAGATACAGAGTAAAGCTCCCTCCACACTGTCCCATCAAACACTCCCAGGGCAGGTACAGCACAGGTTAGATACAGAGTAAAGCTCCCTCTACACCATCCCATCAAACATTCCCAGGGCAGGTACAGCAACGGGTTAGATACAGAGTAAAGCTCCCTCTACACTGTCCCATCAAACACTCCCAGGGCAGGTACAGCACGGGTTAGATACTGAGAGGTACAGGGAGGGTTAGGCCGGGAGCTGCAACACTGGCATCTCCCCGACAATGTGGAAAATTGCCCAGGTATGTCCTGTCCACAAAAAGCAGGACAAATCCAATCCGGCCAATTACCGCCCCATCAGTCTACTCTCAATCACCAGCCAAGTGATGGAAGGTGTCGTCGACAGTGCTATCAAGCGACACTTACTCACGAACAAACTGCTCACCGATGCTCAGTTTGGGTTCCGCCAGGACCACTCGGCTCCAGACCTCATTACAGCCTTGGTCCAAACCATGGACAAAAGAGCTGAATTCCAGAGGTGAGGTGAGAGTGAAAGTAAATGGTACATTTTTAAAGGGGGTGCTGGAACAGAGAGACCTGGGGGTTGCACATACACAAATCTTTGAAGGTGGCAGGACAAGTTGAGAAGGCTGTTAAAAAGCATATGGGATCCTGGGCTTTATTAATATAGGTATCGAGTACAAAAGCAAGGAAGTTATGCTAAACCTTTATAAAACACTGGTTCGGCCTCAGCTGGAGGATTGTGTTCAATTCTGGGCACCACACTTTAGGAAGGATGTCAAGGCCTTAGAGAGGGTGCAGAAGAGATTTACTAGAATGGTACCAGGGATTAGGGATTTCAGTTTTATGGAGAGACTGGAGAATCTGGGATTGTTCTCCTTAGAACAGAGAAGGTTAAGCGGAGATTTGATAGAGGTGTTCAAAATCATGAGGGGTTTTGATAAAGTAAATAAGGAGAAACTGTTTCCAGTGTCAGAAGGGTCGGTAACCAGAGGACACAGATTTAAGGTGATCGGCAAAAGAACCGCGGGGGAGATGAGGAGGATTTTTTACACAGGGAGTTGTTACGATCTGGAATGCACTGCCTGAAAGGGCGGTGGAAGCAGATTCAATAATAACTTTCAAAAGGGAATTGGATAAATACTTGAAAAGGAAAATTTCCAGCTCTATGGGGAAAGAGGAGGAGAATGGGAGTAATTGGATAGCTCTTTCAAAGAGCCAGCACAGGCATGATGGCCCGAATGGCCTCCTTCTGTGCTGTATGATTAACCCCGAAAAAGGGCACTGGGATCGCGGTGCGCGATTAACGCCGCCCGGTCGTTGAGATGCAGGCAGCAGGTAACATTGGTGCTGCCTGGTGATCTCAGTGATTGCTGCGTGCAGCCAGCTCGACCTGCCCTGTTGATTGGCTGCTCACCAACAGGGGGCCCAGATATTGCCAGTGGCTGGCACCACTTAAAGGCAGCCCGCACCTCTTAAAGGGGAGGTGCAGTGTGTCCGCAGGAAGTGGTGGAAATAAATGGTGAAGTGAATCTGTGCTGCAATATAGTGAAACACGGCGATGATGGGAACTCTGGAATTTTTAATGAGCAACAACTTGGCTGCTCAAAGTTTGTGGGACTCTGATATTTTCAAACATAGAAACATAGAAAATAGGAGCAAGAGTAGGCCATTCGGCCCTTCGGGCCTGCTCCGCCATTCAAAATGATCATGGCTGATCGTCTAACTCAGTACCCTGTTCCCGCTTTTTCCCCATATCCCTTGATCCCTTTAACATTAAGAAATATATCTATCTCCTTCTTGAATACATCGAATGACTTGGCCTCCACTGCCTTCTGTGGTAGAGAATTCCACAGGTTCACCACCCTCTGAGTGAAGAAATTTCTCCTCATCTCGGTTCTAAATGGCATACCCTGTATCCTGAGACTGTGACCCCTGGTTCTGGACTCCCCAGCCATCGGGAACATCCTCCCTGCATCTAGTCTGTCTAGTCCTGTTAGAATTTTATATGTTTCGATGAGATCACCTCTCATTCTTCTAAACTCTAGTGAATATAGGCCTAGTCGACCCAATCTCTCCTCATATGTCAGTCCTGCCATCCCAGGAATCAGTCTGGTAAACCTTCGTTGCACTCCCTCCATGGCAAGGACATCCTTCCTCAGATAAGGAGACCAAAACTGCACACAATACTCCAGATGTGGTCTCACCAAGGCCCTGTACAACTGCAGTAAGACATCCCTGCTCCTGTACTCAAATCCTCTTGGGATAAATATAAGATAGGGGTCTGAACGGAGATCAGAAAACCCACACGTAAAACACAGATACAGGTCCCGTCCCTTTGTTAAAAAACTGTGGAGTTCATTAAAAACATTGAATAAAGGTTGCTCACAACTAAATGCTACATCCTCCAATCTGCACACCAGACCTCACCAATCTGCTGATCTGAGTTGGTACCAGGCCTGCGAGAGAGCATGCACCAGGGTTCTCTGCTGATGCTCTGGAGGCCTTGGTGCAAGAGGTGGGCAGAAGGAGGGACATCCTATATCCGCAGTGGGGGCATGAGGCCTGAGGCAGTGGGAGGCAGCGGGGGACGAAGTCAATGCCAGGCGCACAGCACCACGAACATGGATACAGTGCAGGAAGAAGTTCAATGCTTTGACATGAGTGGTCAAGGGGAGTGAGGTCAAATGTCAAATGGCGTCTCCTACCAACTACACCACTGGCCGCATCCACTGCTCCACGGACTACACCCCCCATCACCCACATACCAACAAACTCTTTCCATCAGTACTCAACTCTTCCAATCAGATCTTTCCTCTCGCCCTTACACATTACCACTGTTGCAAGCCGCCCACCCACAACTCACAGGCCACACACACTGGCAGCTATTCAACCATGACACCCAAACACCCTGCAGGGCACTCACCGACCGCTTTCTTGCAGGAGAAGGTGGTGCATAACAGAAGGTAACAAGTGGCAGTGGCTCCATGGAACATGAACCCGCTGTCCTCTCTCAGGATGACAGTACTCCTGTCCCACCCCTGTCACTCCACCAGTGCCCTTGCTGTTGCCTGTCAGCTAGCCAGCCCACTCGCTGTAGAGTACTGAAACTTTATTATAGGAACAGGAGGAGGCCATTTAGCCCCTCGAGCCTGTTCCGTCATTCAATGAGATCTTGGTTGATCTGTGATCTACCTCCAAATACCCGCCTTAGCCCCATATCCCTTAATACCTTTGGTTAACAAAAATCTATCAATCTCAGATTTAAATTTAATAATTGAGCTAGCATCAAATGCCTTTTGCAGAAGAGAGTTCCAAACTTCTACCACCCTTTGCGTGTAAAAGTGTTTCCTAACTTCATTCCTGAAAGTCCTGGCTCTAATTTTTAGGCTATGTCCCCTAGTCCCAGTATTCAAGTCTAGGAGACCTCCAAATACAGGTACAAATGCATCAGCGGCCAGAAGCAATAATCCAGCAACTGACCCGTAACTCCTGCATGGTCCCTTTAAATAGCGCTGGTGGCGGTGGGGGGGTCATCCATGCTGTTTACGACCTGTACAGCTGTGCGAGGTTAAGACAGTGCGTTGGCCGGAGTGTGGAGTTCCAAAATCGTATCTGTCCCTTTAAATCAGCGTTGCACATTGATCTCCGCATAATCTTGTACTTTACCTGCTGCTGGTGTTTGTTAGGTACGTGTTCACAAACACCTTTACCAAAGTGGCGTCCTGTGCCGGAAGTGTGAGCATACATCTCAGACGCCATTTTTGGGGCTTAGGAATCCACTTAGCGCCAATACAACGGGTGCTTTGTGGCTCAATTTAGCCTCCTATGACGATATAATCTGCTCACCAATACCCGGCTTGGACATGGACAAGAGTGACTGCCCTTGATATCAAGGCAGCATTTGAACGAGTGTGACACCAAGGAGCCCTAGTAAAATTGAAGTCAATGGGAATCAGGGGGAAAACTCTCCAGTGGCTGGAGTCATACCTAGCACAAAGGAAGATGGTAATGGTTGTTGGAGGCCAGTCATCTCAGCCCCAGGGCATTGCTGCAGGTGTTCCTCAGGGCAGTGTCCTAGGCCCCACCATCTTCAGCTGCTTCATCAATGACCTTCCCTCCATCATAAGGTCAGAAATGGGGATGTTCGCTGATGATTGCACAGTGTTCAGTTCCATTCGCAACCCCTCAGATAATGAAGCAGTCCGAGCCCGCATGCAGCAAGACCTGGACAGCATCTCCAACAAGAGAGAGTCTAACCACCTCCCCTTGACATTCAACGGCATTACCATCGCCGAATCCCCCACCATCAACATCCTGGGGGTCACCATTGACCAGAAACTTAACTGGACCAGCCACATAAATGCCGTGGCTACAAGAGCAGGTCAGAGGCTGGGAATTCTGCGGCGAGTGACTCACCTCCTGACTCCCCAAAGCCTTTCCACCATCTACAAGGCACAAGTCAGGAGAGAGAGAGAGTGAAAAAAAGGACTTGGATTTTATATCGCCTTTCACCTCAAGAAGTCTCAAAGTGCTTCACAGCCATTTAAGTACTTTTGAAGTGCAGCCACTGTTGTAATGCAGGAAATGCGGCAGCCAATTTGTGCAATGCATGATCCCACAATGACCAGCGAATCTGTTTTATTCAGTGATGTTGGTTTGTGGGTGTGAACACGAACTGATGTCATGGGGGTGGAAAATATATTGCATCAATGTCAAAAGGACAAAACTTTCCATTTATTAATGGTTATTCGTGAAGCTTCTGCTTATTTCAGATCTGCCACCAGTTCCCAACAAGTGCCCAGAGCAGGGTCGAGGATGGGGGGATTCGAGGGCATTGGCATCCGACCAAATTACACCCGTCTCTGTGAGAGGGTGGGGAGTTGGATGGGGTACAGTGTGTGTGTGAGAGGGTGGGGAGTTGGATGGGGTACAGTGTGTGTGTGAGAGGGTGGGGAGTTGGATGGGGTACAGTGTGTGTGTGAGGGTGGGGAGTTGGATGGGGTACAGTGTGTGTGTGAGGGTGGGGAGTTGGATGGGGTACAGTGTGTGTGTGAGAGGGTGGGGAGTTGGATGTGGTACAGTGTGTGTGTGTGAGGGTGGGGAGTTGGATGGGGTACAGTGTGTGTGTGAGAGGGTGGGGAGTTGGATGTGGTACAGTGTGTGTGAGGGTGGGGAGTTGGATGGGGTACAGTGTGTGTGTGAGAGGGTGGGGAGTTGGATGGGGTACAGTGTGTGTGAGGGTGGGGAGTTGGATGGGGTACAGTGTGTGTGTGAGAGGGTGGGGAGTTGGATGGGGTACAGTGTGTGTGTGAGAGGGTGGGGAGTTGGATGTGGTACAGTGTGTGTGAGAGGGTGGGGAGTTGGATGGGGTACAGTGTGTGTGAGGGTGGGGAGTTGGATGGGGGACAGTGTGTGTGTGAGAGGGTGGGGAGTTGGATGTGGTACAGTGTGTGTGAGGGTGGGGAGTTGGATGGGGTACAGTGTGTGTGTGAGAGGGTGGGGAGTTGGATGTGGTACAGTGTGTGTGAGAGGGTGGGGAGTTGGATGGGGTACAGTGTGTGTGAGGGTGGGGAGTTGGATGGGGTACAGTGTGTGTGTGAGAGGGTGGGGAGTTGGATGTGGTACAGTGTGTGTGAGAGGGTGGGGAGTTGGATGGGGTACAGTGTGTGTGAGGGTGGGGAGTTGGATGGGGTACAGTGTGTGTGTGAGAGGGTGGGGAGTTGGATGTGGTACAGTGTGTGTGAGAGGGTGGGGAGTTGGATGGGGTACAGTGTGTGTGTGAGGGTGGGGAGTTGGATGGGGTACAGTGTGTGTGAGAGGGTGGGGAGTTGGATGGGGTACAGTGTGTGTGAGAGGGTGGGGAGTTGGATGGGGTACAGTGTGTGTGAGAGGGTGGGGAGTTGGATGGGGTACAGTGTGTGTGAGAGGGTGGGGAGTTGGATGGGGTACAGTGTGTGTGAGAGGGTGGGGAGTTGGATGAGGTACAGTGTGTGTGAGAGGGTGGGGAGTTGGATGAGGTACAGTGTGTGTGAGAGGGTGGGGAGTTGGATGGGGTACAGTGTGTGTGAGAGGGTGGGGAGTTGGATGGGGTACTGTGTGTGTGAGAGGGTGGTGAGTTGGATGGGGTACAGTGTGTGTGAGAGGGTGGGGAGTTGGATGAGGTACTGTGTGTGTGAGAGGGTGGTGAGTTGGATGGGGTACAGTGTGTGTGAGAGGGTGGGGAGTTGGATGAGGTACAGTGTGTGTGAGAGGGTGGGGAGTTGGATGGGGTACTGTGTGTGTGAGAGGGTGGTGAGTTGGATGGGGTACAGTGTGTGTGAGAGGGTGGGGAGTTGGATGAGGTACAGTGTGTGTGAGAGGGTGGGGAGTTGGATGGGGTACAGTGTGTGTGTGAGGGTGGGGAGTTGGATGGGGTACAGTGTGTGTGTGAGAGGGTGGGGAGTTGGATGGGGTACAGTGTCTGTGTGAGAGGGTGGGGAGTTGGATGGGGTACAGTGTGTGTGAGAGAGGGTGGGGAGTTGGATGGGGTACAGTGTGTGTGAGAGAGGGTGGGGAGTTGGATGGGGTACAGTGTGTGTGTGAGAGGGTGGGGAGTTGGATGGGGTACAGTGTGTGTGTGTGAGGGTGGGGAGTTGGATGGGGTACAGTGTGTGTGTGTGAGGGTGGGGAGTTGGATGGGGTACAGTGTGTGTGTGTGAGGGTGGGGAGTTGGATGGGGTACAGTGTGTGTGTGTGAGGGTGGGGATTGGGATGGGGTACAGTGTGTGTGTGAGAGGGTGGGGAGTTGGATGGGGTACAGTGTGTGTGTGTGAGGGTGGGGATTGGGATGGGGTACAGTGTGTGTGTGAGAGGGTGGTGAGTTGGATGGGGTACAGTGTGTGTGTGTGAGGGTGGGGAGTTGGATGGGGTACAGTGTGTGTGTGTGAGGGTGGGGATTGGGATGGGGTACAGTGTGTGTGTGAGAGGGTGGTGAGTTGGATGGGGTACAGTGTGTGTGAGAGGGTGGGGATTGGGATGGGGTACAGTGTGTGTGTGAGAGGGTGGTGAGTTGGATGGGGTACAGTGTGTGTGAGAGGGTGGGGATTGGGATGGGGTACAGTGTGTGTGTGAGAGGGTGGGGAGTTGGATGGGGTACAGTGTGTGTGAGAGGGTGGGGAGTTGGATGGGGTACAGTGTGTGTGTGTGAGGGTGGGGAGTTGGATGGGGTACAGTGTGTGTGAGAGGGTGGGGAGTTGGATGGGGTACAGTGTCTGTGTGAGAGGGTGGGGAGTTGGATGGGGTACAGTGTGTGTGTGTGAGAGGGTGGGGAGTTGGATGGGGTACAGTGTCTGTGTGAGAGGGTGGGGAGTTGGATGGGGTACAGTGTGTGTGTGAGGGTGGGGAGTTGGATGGGGTACAGTGTGTGTGTGAGGGTGGGGTGTTGGATGGGGTACAGTGTGTGTGAGAGGGTGGGGAGTTGGATGGGGTACAGTGTGTGTGTGTGAGAGGGTGGGGAGTTGGATGGGGTACAGTGTGTGTGTGTGAGAGGGTGGGGAGTTGGATGGGGTACAGTGTGTGTGTGAGAGAGTGGGGAGTTGGATGGGGTACAGTGTGTGTGTGAGAGGGTGGGGAGTTGGATGGGGTACAGTGTGTGTGTGAGAGGGTGGGGAGATGGATGGGGTACAGTGTGTGTGTGTGAGGGTGGGGAGTTGGATGGGGTACAGTGTGTGTGAGAGGGTGGGGAGTTGGATGGGGTACAGTGTGTGTGTGAGGGTGGGGAGTTGGATGGGGTACAGTGTGTGTGTGAGAGGGTGGGGAGTTGGATGGGGTACAGTGTGTTTGTGTGAGAGGGTGGGGAGTTGGATGGGGTACAGTGTCTGTGTGAGAGGGTGGGGAGTTGGATGGGGTACAGTGTGTGTGTGAGGGTGGGGAGTTGGATGGGGTACAGTGTGTGTGTGAGGGTGGGGTGTTGGATGGGGTACAGTGTGTGTGAGAGGGTGGGGAGTTGGATGGGGTACAGTGTCTGTGTGAGAGGGTGGGGAGTTGGATGGGGTACAGTGTGTGTGTGAGAGGGTGGGGAGTTGGATGGGGTACAGTGTGTGTGTGTGAGGGTGGGGAGTTGGATGGGGTACAGTGTGTGTGTGTGAGGGTGGGGAGTTGGATGGGGTACAGTGTGTGTGTGAGGGTGGGGAGTTGGATGGGGTACAGTGTGTGTGTGTGTGTGAGGGTGGGGATTGGATGGGGTACAGTGTGTGTGAGAGGGTGGGGAGTTGGATGGGGTACAGTGTGTGTGTGAGAGGGTGGGGAGTTGGATGGGGTACAGTGTGTGTGAGAGGGTGGGGAGTTGGATGGGGTACAGTGTGTGTGTGAGAGGGTGGGGAGTTGGATGGGGTACAGTGTGTGTGAGAGGGTGGGGAGTTGGATGGGGTACAGTGTGTGTGTGTGAGGGTGGGGAGTTGGATGGGGTACAGTGTGTGTGTGTGAGGGTGGGGAGTTGGATGGGGTACAGTGTGTGTGAGAGGGTGGGGAGTTGGATGGGGTACAGTGTGTGTGTGTGAGGGTGGGGAGTTGGATGGGGTACAGTGTGTGTGTGTGTGTGAGGGTGGGGATTGGATGGGGTACAGTGTGTGTGAGAGGGTGGGGAGTTGGATGGGGTACAGTGTGTGTGAGAGGGTGGGGAGTTGGATGGGGTACAGTGTGTGTGTGTGAGGGTGGGGAGTTGGATGGGGTACAGTGTGTGTGTGTGAGGGTGGGGAGTTGGATGGGGTACAGTGTGTGTGAGAGGGTGGGGAGTTGGATGGGGTACAGTGTGTGTGTGTGAGGGTGGGGAGTTGGATGGGGTACAGTGTGTGTGTGTGAGGGTGGGGAGTTGGATGGGGTACAGTGTGTGTGTGTGAGGGTGGGGAGTTGGATGGGGTACAGTGTGTGTGAGAGGGTGGGGAGTTGGATGGGGTACAGTGTGTGTGTGTGAGGGTGGGGAGTTGGATGGGGTACAGTGTGTGTGTGAGGGTGGGGAGTTGGATGGGGTACAGTGTGTGTGTGAGAGGGTGGGGAGTTGGATGGGGTACAGTGTGTGTGTGTGAGGGTGGGGAGTTGGATGGGGTACAGTGTGTGTGTGAGGGTGGGGAGTTGGATGGGGTACAGTGTTTGTGAGGGTGGGGAGTTGGATGGGGTACAGTGTGTGTATGAGAGGGTGGGGAGTGGGATGGGGTACAGTGTGTGTGAGAGAGGGTGGGGAGTTGGATGGGGTACAGTGTGTGTGAGAGGGTGGGGAGTTGGATGGGGTACAGTGTGTGTGTGAGAGGGTGGGGAGTTGGATGGGGTACAGTGTGTGTGTGAGAGGGTGGGGAGTTGGATGGGGTACAGTGTGTGTGTGAGAGAGTGGGGAGTTGGATGGGGTACAGTGTGTGTGTGAGGGTGGGGAGTTGGATGGGGTACAGTGTGTGTGAGAGGGTGGGGAGTTGGATGGGGTACAGTGTGTGTGTGTGAGGGTGGGGAGTTGGATGGGGTACAGTGTGTGTGTGTGAGGTTGGGGAGTTGGATGGGGTACAGTGTGTGTGTGTGAGGGTGGGGAGTTGGATGGGGTACAGTGTGTGTGTGTGAGGGTGGGGAGTTGGATGGGGTACAGTGTGTGTGTGAGAGGGTGGGGAGTTGGATGGGGTACAGTGTGTGTGTGAGAGGGTGGGGAGTTGGATGGGGTACAGTGTGTGTGTGAGAGGGTGGGGAGTTGGATGGGGTACAGTGTGTGTGTGAGGGTGGGGAGTTGGATGGGGTACAGTGTGTGTGTGTGAGGGTGGGGAGTTGGATGGGGTCCAGTGTGTGTGTGAGAGGGTGGGGAGTTGGATGGGGTACAGTGTGTGTGTGAGAGGGTGGGGAGTTGGATGGGGTACAGTGTGTGTGAGAGGGTGGGGAGTTGGATGGGGTACAGTGTGTGTGTGAGAGGGTGGGGAGTTGGATGGGGTACAGTGTGTGTGTGAGAGGGTGGGGAGTTGGATGGGGTACAGTGTGTGTGAGAGGGTGGGGAGTTGGATGGGGTACAGTGTGTGTGTGAGAGGGTGGGGAGTTGGATGGGGTACAGTGTGTGTGTGAGAGGGTGGGGAGTTGGATGGGGTACAGTGTGTGTGAGAGGGTGGGGAGTTGGATGGGGTACAGTGTGTGTGTGTGAGGGTGGGGAGTTGGATGGGGTACAGTGTGTGTGTGTGAGAGGGTGGGGAGTTGGATGGGGTACAGTGTGTGTGTGAGAGGGTGGGGAGTTGGATGGGGTACAGTGTGTGTGTGAGAGGGTGGGGAGTTGGATGGGGTACAGTGTGTGTGAGAGGGTGGGGAGTTGGATGGGGTACAGTGTGTGTGTGAGAGGGTGGGGAGTTGGATGGGGTACAGTGTGTGTGTGAGAGGGTGGGGAGTTGGATGGGGTACAGTGTGTGTGAGGGTGGGGAGTTGGATGGTGTACAGTGTGTGTGTGAGGGTGGGGAGTTGGATGGGGTACAGTGTGTGTGTGAGAGGGTGGGGAGTTGGATGGGGTACAGTGTGTGTGAGAGGGTGGGGAGTTGGATGGGGTACAGTGTGTGTGTGTGAGGGTGGGGAGTTGGATGGGGTACAGTGTGTGTGTGAGAGGGTGGGGAGTTGGATGGGGTACAGTGTGTGTGAGAGAGGGTGGGGAGTTGGATGGGGTACAGTGTGTGTGAGAGAGGGTGGGGAGTTGGATGGGGTACAGTGTGTGTGTGAGAGGGTGGGGAGTTGGATGGGGTACAGTGTGTGTGAGAGGGTGGGGAGTTGGATGGGGTACAGTGTGTGTGTGAGAGTGGGGAGTTGGATGGGGTACAGTGTGTGTGTGAGAGGGTGGGGAGTTGGATGGGGTACAGTGTGTGTGAGAGGGTGGGGAGTTGGATGGGGTACAGTGTGTGTGTGAGAGGGTGGGGAGTTGGATGGGGTACAGTGTGTGTGTGTGAGGGTGGGGAGTTGGATGGGGTACAGTGTGTGTGTGTGAGGGTGGGGAGTTGGATGGGGTACAGTGTGTGTGTGAGGGTGGGGAGTTGGATGGGGTACAGTGTGTGTGAGAGGGTGGGGAGTTGGATGGGGTACAGTGTGTGTGAGAGGGTGGGGAGTTGGATGGGGTACAGTGTGTGTGTGAGAGGGTGGGGAGTTGGATGGGGTACAGTGTGTGTGTGTGAGGGTGGGGAGTTGGATGGGGTACAGTGTGTGTGTGTGAGGGTGGGGAGTTGGATGGGGTACAGTGTGTGTGTGAGGGTGGGGAGTTGGATGGGGTACAGTGTGTGTGTGAGGGTGGGGAGTTGGATGGGGTACAGTGTGTGTGTGAGAGGGTGGGGAGTTGGATGGGGTACAGTGTGTGTGAGAGGGTGGGGAGTTGGATGGGGTACAGTGTGTGTGTGAGAGGGTGGGGAGTTGGATGGGGTACAGTGTGTGTGTGAGAGTGTGGGGAGTTGGATGGGGTACAGTGTGTGTGTGTGAGGGTGGGGAGTTGGATGGGGTACAGTGTGTGTGAGAGGGTGGGGAGTTGGATGGGGTACAGTGTGTGTGTGAGAGGGTGGGGAGTTGGATGGGGTACAGTGTGTGTGTGAGAGTGTGGGGAGTTGGATGGGGTACAGTGTGTGTGAGAGGGTGGGGAGTTGGATGGGGTACAGTGTGTGTGTGAGGGTGGGGAGTTGGATGGGGTACAGTGTGTGTGAGAGGGTGGGGAGTTGGATGGGGTACAGTGTGTGTGAGAGGGTGGGGAGTTGGATGGGGTACAGTGTGTGTGAGAGGGTGGGGAGTTGGATGGGGTACAGTGTGTGTGAGAGGGTGGGGAGTTGGATGGGGTACAGTGTGTGTGTGTGAGGGTGGGGAGTTGGATGGGGTACAGTGTGTGTGTGTGAGGGTGGGGAGTTGGATGGGGTACAGTGTGTGTGAGAGGGTGGGGAGTTGGATGGGGTACAGTGTGTGTGTGAGAGGGTGGGGAGTTGGATAGGGTACAGTGTGTGTGTGAGAGGGTGGGGAGTTGGATGGGGTACAGTGTGTGTGTGTGAGGGTGGGGAGTTGGATGGGGTACAGTGTGTGTGTGAGGGTGGGGAGTTGGATGGGGTACAGTGTGTGTGTGTGAGGGTGGGGAGTTGGATGGGGTACAGTGTCTGTGTGAGAGGGTGGGGAGTTGGATGGGGTACAGTGTGTGTGTGAGGGTGGGGAGTTGGATGGGGTACAGTTTGTGTGAGAGGGTGGGGAGTTGGATGGGGTACAGTGTGTGTGAGAGAGGGTGGGGAGTTGGATGGGGTACAGTGTGTGTGTGTGAGGGTTGGGAGTTGGATGGGGTACAGTGTCTGTGTGAGAGGGTGGGGAGTTGGATGGGGTACAGTGTGCGTGAGAGGGTGGGGAGTTGGATGGGGTACAGTGTGTGTGTGTGAGGGTGGGGAGTTGGATGGGGTACAGTGTGTGTGTGAGAGGGTGGGGAGTTGGATGGGGTACAGTGTGTGTGTGAGAGGGTGGGGAGTTGGATGGGGTACAGTGTGTGTGTGAGAGGGTGGGGAGTTGGATGGGGTACAGTGTGTGTGAGAGGGTGGGGAGTTGGATGGGGTACAGTGTGTGTGTGAGGGTGGGGAGTTGGATGGGGTACAGTGTGTGTGAGAGAGGGTGGGGAGTTGGATGGGGTACAGTGTGTGTGTGTGAGGGTTGGGAGTTGGATGGGGTACAGTGTGTGTGTGAGAGGGTGGGGAGTTGGATGGGGTACAGTGTGCGTGAGAGGGTGGGGAGTTGGATGGTGTACAGTGTCTGTGTGAGAGGGTGGGGAGTTGGATGAGGTACAGTGTGTGTGTGAGAGGGTGGGGAGTTGGATGGGGTACAGTGTGAGTGAGAGGGTGGGGAGTTGGATGGGGTACAGTGTGTGTGAGAGGGTGGGGAGTTGGATGGGGTACAGTGTGTGTGTGTGAGGGTGGGGAGTTGGATGGGGTACAGTGTGTGTGTGTGAGGGTGGGGAGTTGGATGGGGTACAGTGTGTGTGAGAGGGTGGGGAGTTGGATGGGGTACAGTGTGTGTGAGAGGGTGGGGAGTTGGATGGGGTACAGTGTGTGTGAGAGGGTGGGGAGTTGGATGGGGTACAGTGTGTGTGTGTGAGGGTGGGGAGTTGGATGGGGTACAGTGTGTGTGTGTGAGGGTGGGGAGTTGGATGGGGTACAGTGTGTGTGTAAGGGTGGGGAGTTGGATGGGGTACAGTGTCTGTGTGAGGGTGGGGAGTTGGATGGGGTACTGTGTGTGTGAGAGAGGGTGGGGAGTTGGATGGGGTAGAGTGTGTGTGTGAGGGTGGGGAGTTGGATGGGGTACTGTGTGTGTGAGAGAGGGTGGGGAGTTGGATGGGGTACAGTGTGTGTGTGTGAGGGTGGGGAGTTGGATGGGGTACAGTGTGTGTGTGAGGGTGGGGAGTTGGATGGGGTACAGTGTGTGTGTGAGGGTGGGGAGTTGGATGGGGTACAGTGTGTGTGTGAGAGGGTGGGGAGTTGAATGGGGTACAGTGTGTGTGTGAGAGGGTGGGGAGTTGGATGGGGTACAGTGTGTGTGTGTGAGGGTGGGGAGTTGGATGGGGTACAGTGTGTGTGTGAGGGTGGGGAGTTGGATGGGGTACAGTGTGTGTGAGAGGGTGGGGAGTTGGATGGGGTACAGTGTGTGTGTGAGAGGGTGGGGAGTTGGATGGGGTACAGTGTGTGTGTGAGGGTGGGGAGTTGGATGGGGTACAGTGTGTGTGAGAGGGTGGGGAGTTGGATGGGGTACAGTGTGTGTGTGTGAGGGTGGGGAGTTGGATGGGGTACAGTGTGTGTGAGAGGGTGGGGAGTTGGATGGGGTACAGTGTGTGTGTGTGAGGGTGGGGAGTTGGATGGGGTACAGTGTGTGTGAGAGAGGGTGGGGAGTTGGATGGGGTACAGTGTGTGTGAGAGGGTGGGGAGTTGGATGGGGTACAGTGTGTGTGTGAGAGGGTGGGGAGTTGGATGGGGTACAGTGTGTGTGTGAGAGGGTGGGGAGTTGGATGGGGTACAGTGTGTGTGAGAGGGTGGGGAGTTGGATGGGGTACAGTGTGTGTGTGAGAGGGTGGGGAGTTGGATGGGGTACAGTGTGTGTGTGAGAGGGTGGGGAGTTGGATGGGGTACAGTGTGTGTGTGAGAGGGTGGGGAGTTGGATGGTGTACAGTGTGTGTGTGAGGGTGGGGAGTTGGATGGGGTACAGTGTGTGTGTGAGGGTGGGGAGTTGGATGGGGTACAGTGTGTGTGTGAGGGTGGGGAGTTGGATGGGGTACAGGGTGTGTGTGAGTGGGTGGGGAGTTGGATGGGGTACAGTGTGTGTGAGAGGGTGGGGAGTTGGATGGGGTACAGTGTGTGTGGGAGGGTGGGGAGTTGGATGGGGTACAGTGTGTGTGTGAGAGTGTGGGGAGTTGGATGGGGTACAGTGTGTGTGTGTGAGGGTGGGGAGTTGGATGGGGTACAGTGTGTGTGAGAGGGTGGGGAGTTGGATGGGGTACAGTGTGTGTGTGAGAGGGTGGGGAGTTGGATGGGGTACAGTGTGTGTGTGAGAGGGTGGGGAGTTGGATGGGGTACAGTGTGTGTGAGAGGGTGGGGAGTTGGATGGGGTACAGTGTGTGTGTGAGGGTGGGGAGTTGGATGGGGTACAGTGTGTGTGAGAGGGTGGGGAGTTGGATGGGGTACAGTGTGTGTGAGAGGGTGGGGAGTTGGATGGGGTACAGTGTGTGTGAGAGGGTGGGGAGTTGGATGGGGTACAGTGTGTGTGAGAGGGTGGGGAGTTGGATGGGGTACAGTGTGTGTGTGTGAGGGTGGGGAGTTGGATGGGGTACAGTGTGTGTGAGAGGGTGGGGAGTTGGATGGGGTACAGTGTGTGTGAGGGTGGGGAGTTGGATGGGGTACAGTGTGTGTGTGTGAGGGTGGGGAGTTGGATGGGGTACAGTGTGTGTGTGAGAGGGTGGGGAGTTGGATGGGGTACAGTGTGTGTGTGTGAGGGTGGGGAGTTGGATGGGGTACAGTGTGTGTGAGAGGGTGGGGAGTTGGATGGGGTACAGTGTGTGTGTGAGACAGTGGGGAGTTGGATGGGGTACAGTGTGTGTGTGTGAGGGTGGGGAGTTGGATGGGGTACAGTGTGTGTGAGAGGGTGGGGAGTTGGATGGGGTACAGTGTGTGTGTGAGAGGGTGGGGAGTTGGATAGGGTACAGTGTGTGTGTGAGAGGGTGGGGAGTTGGATGGGGTACAGTGTGTGTGTGTGAGGGTGGGGAGTTGGATGGGGTACAGTGTGTGTGTGAGGGTGGGGAGTTGGATGGGGTACAGTGTGTGTGTGTGAGGGTGGGGAGTTGGATGGGGTACAGTGTCTGTGTGAGAGGGTGGGGAGTTGGATGGGGTACAGTGTGTGTGTGAGGGTGGGGAGTTGGATGGGGTACAGTTTGTGTGAGAGGGTGGGGAGTTGGATGGGGTACAGTGTGTGTGAGAGAGGGTGGGGAGTTGGATGGGGTACAGTGTGTGTGTGTGAGGGTGGGGAGTTGGATGGGGTACAGTGTCTGTGTGAGAGGGTGGGGAGTTGGATGGGGTACAGTGTGTGTGTGAGAGGGTGGGGAGTTGGATGGGGTACAGTGTGCGTGAGAGGGTGGGGAGTTGGATGGTGTACAGTGTGTGTGTGAGAGGGTGGGGAGTTGGATGGGGTACAGTGTGTGTGAGAGGGTGGGGAGTTGGATGGGGTACAGTGTGTGTGAAAGGGTGGGGAGTTGGATGGGGTACAGTGTGTGTGTGAGAGGGTGGGGAGTTGGATGGGGTACAGTGTGTGTGAGAGGGTGGGGAGTTGGATGGGGTACAGTGTGTGTGTGAGAGGGTGGGGAGTTGGATGGGGTACAGTGTGTGTGTGAGAGGGTGGGGAGTTGGATGGGGTACAGTGTGTGTGTGAGAGGGTGGGGAGTTGGATGGGGTACAGTGTGTGTGTGAGAGGGTGGGGAGTTGGATGGGGTACAGTGTGTGTGAGAGTGTGGGGAGTTGGATGGGGTACAGTGTGTGTGTGTGAGGGTGGGGAGTTGGATGGGGTACAGTGTGTGTGAGAGAGGGTGGGGAGTTGGATGGGGTACAGTGTGTGTGTGAGAGGGTGGGGAGTTGGATGGGGTACAGTGTGTGTGTGAGAGGGTGGGGAGTAGGATGGGGTACAGTGTGTGTGTGTGAGGGTGGGGAGTTGGATGGGGTACAGTGTGTGTGAGACAGTGGGGAGTTGGATGGGGTACAGTGTGTGTGTGTGAGGGTGGGGAGTTGGATGGGGTACAGTGTGTGTGAGAGGGTGGGGAGTTGGATGGGGTACAGTGTGTGTGTGTGAGGGTGGGGAGTTGGATGGGGTACAGTGTGTGTGTGAGAGGGTGGGGAGTTGGATGGGGTACAGTGTGTGTGTGAGAGGGTGGGGAGTAGGATGGGGTACAGTGTGTGTGTGTGAGGGTGGGGAGTTGGATGGGGTACAGTGTGTGTGAGAGGGTGGGGAGTTGGATGGGGTACAGTGTGTGTGTGTGAGGGTGGGGAGTTGGATGGGGTACAGTGTGTGTGTGTGAGGGTGGGGAGTTGGATGGGGTACAGTGTGTGTGAGACAGTGGGGAGTTGGATGGGGTACAGTGTGTGTGTGAGATGGTGGGGAGTTGGATGGGGTACAGTGTCTGTGTGAGAGGGTGGGGAGTTGGATGGGGTACAGTGTCTGTGTGAGAGGGTGGGGAGTTGGATGGGGTACAGTGTGTGTGTGAGGGTGGGGAGTTGGATGGGGTACAGTGTGTGTGAGAGGGTGGGGAGTTGGATGGGGTACAGTGTGTGTGTGAGGGTGGGGAGTTGGATGGGGTACAGTGTGTGTGAGAGGGTGGGGAGTTGGATGGGGTACAGTGTGTGTGTGTGAGGGTGGGGAGTTGGATGGGGTACAGTGTGTGTGAGAGGGTGGGGAGTTGGATGGGGTACAGTGTGTGTGTGTGAGGGTGGGGAGTTGGATGGGGTACAGTGTGTGTGTGAGGGTGGGGAGTTGGATGGGGTACAGTGTCTGTGTGAGGGTGGGGAGTTGGATGGGGTACTGTGTGTGTGAGAGAGGGTGGGGAGTTGGATGGGGTACAGTGTGTGTGTGAGGGTGGGGAGTTGGATGGGGTACAGTGTGTGTGTGAGAGGGTGGGGAGTTGGATGGGGTACAGTGTGTGTGTGAGAGGGTGGGGAGTTGGATGGGGTACAGTGTGTGTGTGTGAGGGTGGGGAGTTGGATGGGGTACAGTGTGTGTGAGAGGGTGGGGAGTTGGATGGGGTACAGTGTGTGTGAAAGGGTGGGGAGTTGGATGGGGTACAGTGTGTGTGTGTGAGGGTGGGGAGTTGGATGGGGTACAGTGTGTGTGAGGGTGGGGAGTTGGATGGGGTACAGTGTGTGTGTGAGAGGGTGGGGAGTTGGATGGGGTACAGTTTGTGTGTGAGAGGGTGGGGAGTTGGATGGGGTACAGTGTGTGTGTGAGAGGGTGGGGAGTTGGATGGGGTACAGTGTGTGTGAGAGGGTGGGGAGTTGGATGGGGTACAGTGTGTGTGAGGGTGGGGAGTTGGATGGGGTACAGTGTGTGTGTGAGAGGGTGGGGAGTTGGATGGGGTACAGTGTGTGTGTGAGAGGGTGGGGAGTTGGATGGGGTACAGTGTGTGTGAGAGGGTGGGGAGTTGGATGGGGTACAGTGTGTGTGAGAGGGTGGGGAGTTGGATGGGGTACAGTGTGTGTGTGTGAGGGTGGGGAGTTGGATGGGGTACAGTGTGTGTGTGTGAGGGTGGGGAGTTGGATGGGGTACAGTGTGTGTGAGAGAGGGTGGGGAGTTGGATGGGGTACAGTGTGTGTGAGAGGGTGGGGAGTTGGATGGGGTACAGTGTGTGTGTGTGAGGGTGGGGAGTTGGATGGGGTACAGTGTATGTGAGAGGGTGGGGAGTTGGATGGGGTACAGTGTGTGTGTGTGAGGGTGGGGAGTTGGATGGGGTACAGTGTGTGTGAGAGGGTGGGGAGTTGGATGGGGTACAGTGTGTGTGTGAAGAGAGGGTGGGGAGTTGGATGGGGTACAGTGTGTGTGTGAGAGGGTGGGGAGTTGGATGGGGTACAGTGTGTGTGAGAGGGTGGGGAGTTGGATGGGGTACAGTGTGTGTGTGTGAGGGTGGGGAGTTGGATGGGGTACAGTGTGTGTGTGAGAGGGTGGGGAGTTGGATGGGGTACAGTGTGTGTGAGAGAGGGTGGGGAGTTGGATGGGGTACAGTGTGTGTGTGAGAGGGTGGGGAGTAGGATGGGGTACAGTGTGTGTGTGTGAGGGTGGGGAGTTGGATGGGGTACAGTGTGTGTGTGAGAGGGTGGTGAGTTGGATGGGGTACAGTGTGTGTGAGACAGTGGGGAGTTGGATGGGGTACAGTGTGTGTGTGTGAGGGTGGGGAGTTGGATGGGGTACAGTGTGTGTGTGTGAGGCTGGGGAGTTGGATGGGGTACAGTGTGTGTGAGAGGGTGGGGAGTTGGATGGGGTACAGTGTGTGTGTGTGAGGGTGGGGAGTTGGATGGGGTACAGTGTGTGTGAGAGGGTGGGGAGTTGGATGGGGTACAGTGTGTGTGTGAGGGTGGGGAGTTGGATGGGGTACAGTGTGTGTGTGAGAGGGTGGGGAGTTGGATGGGGTACAGTGTGTGTGTGTGAGAGGGTGGGGAGTTGGATGGGGTACAGTGTGTGTGAGAGGGTGGGGAGTTGGATGGGGTACAGTGTGTGTGAGACAGTGGGGAGTTGGATGGGGTACAGTGTGTGTGACAGGGTGGGGAGTTGGATGGGGTACAGTGTGTCTGAGAGGGTGGGGAGTTGGATGGGGTACAGTGTGTGTGAGAGGGTGAGGAGTTGGATGGGGTACAGTGTGTGTGTGTGAGGGTGGGGAGTTGGATGGGGTACAGTGTGTGTGTGTGAGGGTGGGGAGTTGGATGGGGTACAGTGTGTGTGTGTGAGGGTGGGGAGTTGGATGGGGTACAGTGTGTGTGTGTGAGGGTGGGGAGTTGGATGGGGTACAGTGTGTGTGTGAGAGGGTGGGGAGTTGGATGGGGTACAGTGTGTGTGTGAGAGGGTGGGGAGTTGGATGGGGTACAGTGTGTGTGAGAGGGTGGGGAGTTGGATGTGGTACAGTGTGTGTGTGAGAGGGTGGGGAGTTGGATGGGGTACAGTGTGTGTGTGTGAGGGTGGGGAGTTGGATGGGGTACAGTGTGTGTGTGTGAGGGTGGGGAGTTGGATGGGGTACAGTGTGTGTGAGAGGGTGGGGAGTTGGATGGGGTACAGTGTGTGTGTGTGAGGGTGGGGAGTTGGATGGGGTACAGTGTGTGTGTGTGAGGGTGGGGAGTTGGATGGGGTACAGTGTGTGTGTGTGAGGGTGGGGAGTTGGATGGGGTACAGTGTGTGTGTGAGAGGGTGGGGAGTTGGATGGGGTACAGTGTGTGTGAGAGGGTGGGGAGTTGGATGGGGTACAGTGTGTGTGAGAGGGTGGGGAGTTGGATGGGGTACAGTGTGTGTGTGAGAGGGTGGGGAGTTGGATGGGGTACAGTGTGTGTGTGAGAGGGTGGGGAGTTGGATGTGGTACAGTGTGTGTGTGAGGGTGGGGAGTTGGATGGGGTACAGTGTGTGTGAGAGGGTGGGGAGTTGGATGGGGTACAGTGTGTGTGAGGTTGGGGAGTTGGATGGGGTACAGTGTGTGTGTGAGGGTGGGGAGTTGGATGGGGTACAGTGTGTGTGAGGGTGGGGAGTTGGATGGGGTACAGTGTGTGTGTGAGAGGGTGGGGAGTTGGATGGGGTACAGTGTGTGTGTGAGAGGGTGGGGAGTTGGATGGGGTACAGTGTGTGTGTGTGAGGGTGGGGAGTTGGATGGGGTACAGTGTGTGTGTGAGGGTGGGGAGTTGGATGGGGTACAGTGTGTGTGTGTGACGGTGGGGAGTTGGATGGGGTACAGTGTGTGTGTGTGAGGGTGGGGAGTTGGATGGGGTACAGTGTGTGTGAGAGGGTGGAGAGTTGGATGGAGTACAGTGTGTGTGTGTGAGGGTGGGGAGTTGGATGGGGTACAGTGTCTGTGTGAGAGGGTGGGGAGTTGGATGGGGTACAGTGTCTGTGTGAGAGGGTGGGGAGTTGGATGGGGTACAGTGTGTGTGTGTGAGGGTGGGGAGTTGGATGGGGTACAGTGTCTGTGTGAGAGGGTGGGGAGTTGGATGGGGTACAGTGTCTGTGTGAGAGGGTGGGGAGTTGGATGGGGTACAGTGTGTGTGTGAGGGTGGGGAGTTGGATGGGGTACAGTGTGTGTGAGAGGGTGGAGAGTTGGATGGAGTACAGTGTGTGTGTGTGAGGGTGGGGAGTTGGATGGGGTACAGTGTCTGTGTGAGAGGGTGGGGAGTTGGATGGGGTACAGTGTCTGTGTGAGAGGGTGGGGAGTTGGATGGGGTACAGTGTCTGTGTGAGAGGGTGGGGAGTTGGATGGGGTACAGTGTGTGTGTGAGAGGGTGGGGAGTTGGATGGGGTACAGTGTGTGTGAGAGGGTGGGGAGTTGGATGGGGTACAGTGTGTGTGTGTGAGGGTGGGGAGTTGGATGGGGTACAGTGTGTGTGTGAGAGGGTGGGGAGTTGGATGGGGTACTGTGTGTGTGTGAGGGTGGGGAGTTGGATGGGGTACAGTGTGTGTGAGAGGGTGGGGAGTTGGATGGGGTACAGTGTGTGTGTGAGAGGGTGGGGAGTTGGATGGGGTACAGTGTGTGTGTGAGGGTGGGGAGTTGGATGGGGTACAGTGTGTGTGAGAGGGTGGGGAGTTGGATGGGGTACAGTGTGTGTGTGTGAGAGGGTGGGGAGTTGGATGGGGTACAGTGTGTGTGAGAGGGTGGGGAGTTGGATGGGGTACAGTGTGTGTGTGTGAGGGTGGGGAGTTGGATGGGGTACAGTGTCTGTGTGAGAGGGTGGGGAGTTGGATGGGGTACAGTGTCTGTGTGAGAGGGTGGGGAGTTGGATGGGGTACAGTGTGTGTGTGAGAGGGTGGGGAGTTGGATGGGGTACAGTGTGTGTGTGAGGGTGGGGAGTTGGATGGGGTACAGTGTGTGTGAGAGGGTGGGGAGTTGGATGGGGTACAGTGTGTGTGTGAGAGGGTGGGGAGTTGGATGGGGTACAGTGTGTGTGTGAGAGGGTGGGGAGTTGGATGGGGTACAGTGTGTGTGTGAGAGGGTGGGGAGTTGGATGGGGTACAGTGTGTGTGTGAGAGGTGGGGAGCTGCATGGGGTACAGTGTGTGTGAGAGGGTGGGGAGTTGGATGGGGTACAGTGTGTGTGAGGGTGGGGAGTTGGATGGGGTACAGTGTGTGTGAGAGGGTGGGGAGTTGGATGGGGTACAGTGTGTGTGTGTGAGGGTGGTGAGTTGGATGGGGTACAGTGTGTGTGAGGGTGGGGAGTTGGATGGGGTACAGTGTGTGTGTGTGAGGGTGGTGAGTTGGATGGGGTACAGTGTGTGTGAGGGTGGGGAGTTGGATGGGGTACAGTGTGTGTGAGAGGGTGGGGAGTTGGATGGGTACAGTGTGTGTGTGTGAGGGTGGGGAGTTGGATGGGGTACAGTGTGTGTGTGAGAGGGTGGGGAGTTGGATGGGGTACAGTGTGTGTGAGAGGGTGGGGAGTTGGATGGGGTACAGTGTGTGTGAGAGGGTGGGGAGTTGGATGGGGTACAGTGTGTGTGTGTGTGAGGGTGGGGAGTTGGATGGGGTACAGTGTGTGTGTGAGAGGGTGGGGAGTTGGATGGGGTACAGTGTCTGTGTGAGAGGGTGGGGAGTTGGATGGGGTACAGTGTGTGTGTGAGAGGTGGGGAGTTGGATGGGGTACAGTGTGTGTGTGAGAGGGTGGGGAGTTGGATGGGGTACAGTGTGTGTGAGAGGGTGGGGAGTTGGATGGGGTACAGTGTGTGTGTGAGAGGGTGGGGAGTTGGATGGGGTACAGTGTGTGTGTGAGAGGGTGGGGAGTTGGATGGGGTACAGTGTCTGTGTGAGAGGGTGGTGGGGAGTTGGATGGGGTACAGTGTGTGTGTGAAAGGGTGGGGAGTTGGATGGGGTACAGTGTGTGTGAGAGGGTGGGGAGTTGGATGGGGTACAGTGTGTGTGAGAGGGTGGGGAGTTGGATGGGGTACAGTGTGTGTGTGAGAGGGTGGGGAGTTGGATGGGGTACAGTGTGTGTGAGAGGGTGGGGAGTTGGATGGGGTACAGTGTGTGTGTGTGAGGGTGGGGAGTTGGATGGGGTACAGTGTGTGTGTGAAAGGGTGGGGAGTTGGATGGGGTAGAGTGTGTGTGTGTGAGGGTGGGGAGTTGGATGGGGTACAGTGTGTGTGTGTGAGGGTGGGGAGTTGGATGGGGTACAGTGTGTGTGTGTGAGGGTGGGGAGTTGGATGGGGTACAGTGTGTGTGTGAGAGGGTGGGGAGTTGGATGGGGTACAGTGTGTGTGTGTGAGGGTGGGGAGTTGGATGGGGTACAGTATCTGTGTGAGAGGGTGGGGAGTTGGATGGGGTACAGTGTGTGTGAGAGGGTGGGGAGTTGGATGGGGTACAGTGTGTGTGTGAGAGGGTGGGGAGTTGGATGGGGTACAGTGTGTGTGTGAGAGGGTGGGGAGTTGGATGGGGTACAGTGTGTGTGAGAGGGTGGGGAGTTGGATGGGGTACAGTGTGTGTGTGAGAGGGTGGGGAGTTGAATGGGGTACAGTGTGTGTGTGAGAGGGTGGGGAGTTGGATGGCGTACAGTGTGTGTGTGTGAGAGGGTGGGGAGTTGGATGGGGTACAGTGTGTGTGTGTGAGGGTGGGGAGTTGGATGGGGTACAGTGTGTGTGTGAGAGGGTGGGGAGTTGAATGGGGTACAGTGTGTGTGAGAGGGTGGGGAGTTGGATGGGGTACAGTGTGTGTGAGAGGGTGGGGAGTTGGATGGGGTACAGTGTGTGTGTGAGAGGGTGGGGAGTTGGATGGGGTACAGTGTGTGTGTGAGAGGGTGGGGAGTTGGATGGGGTACAGTGTGTGTGTGAGAGGGTGGGGAGTTGGATGGGGTACAGTGTGTGTGTGAGAGGGTGGGGAGTTGGATGGGGTACAGTGTGTGTGTGAGGGTGGGGAGTTGGATGGGGTACAGTGTGTGTGTGAGAGGGTGGGGAGTTGGATGGGGTACAGTGTGTGTGTGAGAGGGTGGGGAGTTGGATGGGGTACAGTGTGTGTGTGAGAGGGTGGGGAGTTGGATGGGGTACAGTGTGTGTGTGAGAGGGTGGGGAGTTGGATGGTGTACAGTGTGTGTGTGAGGGTGGGGAGTTGGATGGGGTACAGTGTGTGTGAGAGGGTGGGGAGTTGGATGGGGTACAGTGTGTGTGTGAGAGGGTGGGGAGTTGGATGGGGTACAGTGTGTGTGTGAGAGGGTGGGGAGTTGGATGGGGTACAGTGTGTGTGTGAGGGTGGGGAGTTGGATGGGGTACAGTGTGTGTGTGAGGGTGGGGAGTTGGATGGGATACAGTGTCTGTGAGAGGGTGGGGAGTTGGATGGGGTACAGTGTGTGTGTGTGAGGGTGGGGAGTTGGATGGGGTACAGTGTGTGTGAGAGAGGGTGGGGAGTTGGATGGGGTACAGTGTGTGTGTGTGAGGGTGGGGAGTTGGATGGGGTACAGTGTCTGTGTGAGAGGGTGGGGAGTTGGATGGGGTACAGTGTGTGTGTGAGAGGGTGGGGAGTTGGATGGGGTACAGTGTGTGTGTGAGAGGGTGGGGAGTTGGATGGGGTACAGTGTGTGTGTGAGAGGGTGGGGAGTTGGATGGGGTACAGTGTGTGTGAGGGTGGGGAGTTGGATGGGGTACAGTGTCTGTGTGAGAGGGTGGGGAGTTGGATGGGGAACAGTGTGTGTGTGAGAGGGTGGGGAGTTGGATGGGGTACAGTGTGTGTGTGAGGGTGGGGAGTTGGATGGGGAACAGTGTGTGTGTGAGAGGGTGGGGAGTTGGATGGGGTACAGTGTGTGTGTGAGGGTGGTGAGTTGGATGGGGTACAGTGTGTGTGTGAGGGTGGGGAGTTGGATGGGGTACAGTGTGTGTGTGAGGGTGGGGAGTTGGATGGGGTACAGTGTGTGTGTGTGAGGGTGGGGAGTTGGATGGGGTACAGTGTGTGTGAGAGGGTGGGGAGTTGGATGGGGTACAGTGTGTGTGTGAGGGTGGGGAGTTGGATGGGGTACAGTGTGTGTGAGAGGGTGGGGAGTTGGATGGGGTACAGTGTGTGTGTGAGAGGGTGGGGAGTTGGATGGGGTACAGTGTGTGTGTGAGAGGGTGGGGAGTGGGATGGGGTACAGTGTGTGTGTGAGAGGGTGGGGAGTTGGATGGGGTACAGTGTGTGTGTGAGAGGGTGGGGAGTTGGATGGGGTACAGTGTGTGTGTGAGAGGGTGGGGAGTTGGATGTGGTACAGTGTGTGTGTGTGAGGGTGGGGAGTTGGATGGGGTACAGTGTGTGTGTGAGAGGGTGGGGAGTTGGATGCGGTACAGTGTGTGAGAGGGTGGGGAGTTGGATGGGGTACAGTGTGTGTGTTAGAGGGTGGGGAGTTGGATGGGGTACAGTGTGTGTGAGAGGTTGGGGAGTTGGATGGGGTACAGTGTGTGTGTGAGAGGGTGGGGAGTTGGATGGGGTACAGTGTGTGTTAGAGGGTGGGGAGTTGGATGGGGTACAGTGTGTGTGAGGGTGGGGAGTTGGATGGGGTACAGTGTGTGTGTGTGAGGGTGGGGAGTTGGATGGGGTACAGTGTCTGTGTGAGAGAGTGGGGAGTTGGATGGGGTACAGTGTGTGTGTGTGAGGGTGGGGAGTTGGATGGGGTACAGTGTGTGTGTGAGAGGGTGGGGAGTTGGATGGGGTACAGTGTGTGTGAGGGTGGGGAGTTGGATGGGGTACAGTGTGTGTGTGAGGGTGGGGAGTTGGATGGGGTACAGTGTGTGTGTGAGGGTGGGGAGTTGGATGGGGTACAGTGTGTGTGTGAGAGGGTGGGGAGTTGGATGGGGTACAGTGTGTGTGAGAGGTTGGGGAGTTGGATGGGGTACAGTGTGTGTGTGAGAGGGTGGGGAGTTGGATGGGGTACAGTGTGTGTGTGAGAGGTTGGGGAGTTGGATGGGGTACAGTGTGTGTGTGTGAGGGTGGGGAGTTGGATGGGGTACAGTGTGTGTGAGGGTGGGGAGTTGGATGGGGTACAGTGTGTGTGTGTGAGGGTGGGGAGTTGGATGGGGTACAGTGTGTGTGAGAGGGTGGGGAGTTGGATGGGGTACAGTGTGTGTGTGAGGGTGGGGAGTTGGATGGGGTACAGTGTGTGTGTGAGAGGGTGGGGAGTTGGATGGGGTACAGTGTGTGTGAGGGTGGGGAGTTGGATGGGGTACAGTGTGTGTGTGAGGGTGGGGAGTTGGATGTGGTACAGTGTCTGTGTGAGTGGGTGGGAGTTGGATGGGGTACAGTGTGTGTGAGAGGGTGGGGAGTTGGATGGGGTACAGTGTGTGTGTGAGAGGGTGGGGAGTTGGATGGGGTACAGTGTCTGTGTGAGAGGGTGGGGTGTTGGATGGGGTACAGTGTGTGTGTGAGAGGGTGGGGAGTTGGATGGGGTACAGTGTGTGTGAGAGGGTGGGGAGTTGGATGGGGTACAGTGTGTGTGTGTGAGGGTGGGGTGTTGGATGGGGTACAGTGTGTGTGAGAGAGGTGGGGAGTTGGATGGGGTACAGTGTGTGTGTGAGAGGGTGGGGAGTTGGATGGGGTACAGTGTGTGTGTGAGGGTGGGGAGTTCGATGGGGTACAGTGTGTGTGTGAGGGTGGGGAGTTGGATGGGGTACAGTGTGTGTGAGAGGGTGGGGAGTTGGATGGGGTACAGTGTGTGTGTGAGGGTGGGGAGTTCGATGGGGTACAGTGTGTGTGTGAGGGTGGGGGAGTTGGATGGGGTACAGTGTGTGTGAGGGTGGGGAGTTGGATGGGGTACAGTGTGTGTGTGAGAGGGTGGGGAGTTGGATGGGGTACAGTGTGTGTGTGAGGGTGGGGAGTTGGATGGGGTACAGTGTGTGTGAGAGGGTGGGGAGTTGGATGGGGTACAGTGTGTGTGAGAGGGTGGGGAGTTGGATGGGGTACAGTGTGTGTGAGAGGGTGGGGAGTTGGATGGGGTACAGTGTGTGTGAGAGAGGGTGGGGAGTTGGATGGGGTACAGTGTGTGTGTGAGAGGGTGGGGAGTTGGATGGGTACAGTGTGTGTGAGAGGGTGGGGAGTTGGATGGGGTACAGTGTGTGTGTGTGAGGGTGGGGAGTTGGATGGGGTACAGTGTGTGTGTGAGGGTGGGGAGTTGGATGGGGTACAGTGTGTGTGAGAGGGTGGGGAGTTGGATGGGGTACAGTGTGTGTGTGTGAGAGGGTGGGGAGTTGGATGGGGTACAGTGTGTGTGTGTGAGGGTGGGGAGTTGGATGGGGTACAGTGTGTGTGTGAGAGGGTGGGGAGTTGGATGTGGTACAGTGTGTGTGTGAGAGGGTGGGGAGTTGGATGGGGTACAGTGTGTGTGTGAGAGGGTGGGGAGTTGGATGTGGTACAGTGTGTGTGTGTGAGAGGGTGGGGAGTTGGATGGGGTACAGTGTGTGTGTGTGAGGGTGGGGAGTTGGATGGGGTACAGTGTGTGTGTGAGAGGGTGGGGAGTTGGATGGGGTACAGTGTGTGTGTGTGAGGGTGGGGAGTTGGATGGGGTACAGTGTGTGTGTGAGAGGGTGGGGAGTTGGATGGGGTACAGTGTGTGTGTGTGAGGGTGGGGAGTTGGATGGGGTACAGTGTGTGTGAGAGGGTGGGGAGTTGGATGGGGTACAGTGTGTGTGTGAGAGGGTGGGGAGTTGGATGGGGTACAGTGTGTGTGTGTGAGGGTGGGGAGTTGGATGGGGTACAGTGTGTGTGTGAGAGGGTGGGGAGTTGGATGGGGTACAGTGTGTGTGTGTGAGGGTGGGGAGTTGGATGGGGTACAGTGTGTGTGTGTGAGGGTGGGGAGTTGGATGGGGTACAGTGTGTGTGTGAGAGGGTGGGGAGTTGGATGGGGTACAGTGTGTGTGTGTGAGAGGGTGGGGAGTTGGATGGGGTACAGTGTGTGTGAGAGGGTGGGGAGTTGGATGGGGTACAGTGTGTGTGAGAGGGTGGGGAGTTGGATGGGGTACAGTGTGTGTGAGAGGGTGGGGAGTTGGATGGGGTACAGTGTGTGTGTGTGAGAGGGTGGGGAGTTGGATGGGGTACAGTGTGTGTGTGTGAGAGGGTGGGGAGTTGGATGGGGTACAGTGTGTGTGTGTGAGAGGGTGGGGAGTTGGATGGGGTACAGTGTGTGTGAGAGGGTGGGGAGTTGGATGGGGTACAGTGTGTGTGAGAGGGTGGGGAGTTGGATGGGGTACAGTGTGTGTGTGTGAGAGGGTGGGGAGTTGGATGGGGTACAGTGTGTGTGAGGGTGGGGAGTTGGATGGGGTACAGTGTGTGTGAGGGTGGGGAGTTGGATGGGGTACAGTGTGTGTGTGTGAGGGTGGGGAGTTGGATGGGGTACAGTGTGTGTGAGAGGGTGGGGAGTTGGATGGGGTACAGTGTGTGTGTGAGAGGGTGGGAGTTGGATGGGGTACAGTGTGTGTGAGAGGGTGGGGAGTGGGATGGGGTACAGTGTGTGTGTGTGAGAGGGTGGGGAGTTGGATGGGGTACAGTCTGTGTGAGAGGGTGGGGAGTTGGAAGGGGTACAGTGTGTGTGTGAGAGGGTGGGGAGTTGGATGGGGTACAGTGTGAGTGTGTGACAGGGTG
The DNA here is from genome assembly GCF_035084215.1 of Heptranchias perlo. Taxonomy (NCBI): domain Eukaryota; kingdom Metazoa; phylum Chordata; class Chondrichthyes; order Hexanchiformes; family Hexanchidae; genus Heptranchias; species Heptranchias perlo. Next base: position 19,040,809 of record NC_090370.1, read on the forward strand.
GGGAGTTGGATGGGGTACAGTGTGTGTGAGAGGGTGGGGAGTTGGATGGGGTACAGTGTGTGTGAGAGGGTGGGGAGTTGGATGGGGTACAGTGTGTGTGTGAGAGGGTGGGGAGTTGGATGGGGTACAGTGTGTGTGTGAGAGGGTGGGGAGTTGGATGGGGTACAGTGTGTGTGAGAGGGTGGGGAGTTGGATGGGGTACAGTGTGTGTGAGAGGGTGGGGAGTTGGATGGGGTACAGTGTGTGTGAGAGAGGGTGGGGAGTTGGATGGGGTACAGTGTGTGTGTGAGAGGGTGGGGAGTTGGATGGGGTACAGTGTGTGTGTGTGAGAGGGTGGGGAGTTGGATGGGGTACAGTGTGTGAGAGGGTGGGGAGTTGGATGGGGTACAGTGTGTGTGTGAGAGGGTGGGGAGTTCGATGGGGTACAGTGTGTGTGTGAGGATGGGGAGTTGGATGGGGTACAGTGTGTGTGTGAGAGGGTGGGGAGTTGGATGGGGTACAGTGTGTGTGTGAGAGGGTGGGGAGTTGGATGGGGTACAGTGTGTGTGAGAGGGTGGGGAGTTGGATGGGGTACAGTGTGTGTGTGAGAGGGTGGGGAGTTGGATGGGGTACAGTGTGTGTGAGAGGGTGGGGAGTTGGATGGGGTACAGTGTGTGTGAGAGGGTGGGGAGTTGGATGGGGTACAGTGTGTGTGAGAGGGTGGGGAGTTGGATGGGGTACAGTGTGTGTGTGAGAGGGTGGGGAGTTGGATGGGGTACAGTGTGTGTGAGAGGGTGGGGAGTTGGATGGGGTACAGTGTGTGTGAGAGGGTGGGGAGTTGGATGGGGTACAGTGTGTGTGTGAGAGGGTGGGGAGTTGGATGGGGTACAGTGTGTGAGAGGGTGGGGAGTTGGATGGGGTACAGTGTGTGTGTGAGAGGGTGGGGAGTTCGATGGGGTACAGTGTGTGTGTGAGGGTGGGGAGTTGGATGGGGTACAGTGTGTGTGTGAGGGTGGGGAGTTGGATGGGGTACAGTGTGTGTGTGAGGGTGGGGAGTTGGATGGGGTACAGTGTGTGTGTGAGAGGGTGGGGAGTTGGATGGGGTACAGAGACTGTGTGAGAGGGTGGGGAGTTGGATGGGGTACAGTGTGTGTGAGAGGGTGGGGAGTTGGATGGGGTACAGTGTGTGTGTGAGAGGGTGGGGAGTTGGATGGGGTACAGTGTGTGTGTGAGAGGGTGGGGAGTTGGATGGGGTACAGTGTGTGTGTGAGAGGGTGGGGAGTTGGATGGGGTACAGTGTGTGTGAGAGGGTGGGGAGTTGGATGGGGTACAGTGTCTGTTTGAAAGGGTGGGGAGTTGGATGGGGTACAGTGTGTGTGTGAGAGGGTGGGGAGTTGGATGGGGTACAGTGTGTGTGAGAGGGTGGGGAGTTGGATGGAGTACAGTGTGTGTGAGAGGGTGGGGAGTTGGATGGGGTACAGTGTGTGTGAGAGGGTGGGGAGTTGGATGGGGTACAGTGTGTGTGTGAGGGTGGGGAGTTGGATGGGGTACAGTGTGTGTGTGAGAGGGTGGGGAGTTGGATGGGGTACAGTGTGTGTGTGTGAGAGGGTGGGGAGTTGGATGGGGTACAGTGTGTGTGTGAGAGGGTGGGGAGTTGGATGGGGTACAGTGTGTGTGAGAGGGTGGGGAGTTGGATGGGGTACAGTGTGTGTGAGAGAGGGTGGGGAGTTGGATGGGGTACAGTGTGTGTGAGAGGGTGGGGAGTTGGATGGGGTACAGTGTGTGTGAAAGGGTGGGGAGTTGGATGGGGTGCAGTGTGTGTGTGAGAGGGTGGGGAGTTGGATGGGGTACAGTGTGTGTGAGAGGGTGGGGAGTTGGATGGGGTACAGTGTGTGTGTGAGAGGGTGGGGAGTTGGATGGGGTACAGTGTGTGTGAGAGGGTGGGGAGTTGGATGGGGTACAGTGTGTGTGTGAGAGGGTGGGGAGTTGGATGGGGTACAGTGTGTGTGTGAGAGGGTGGGGAGTTGGATGGGGTACAGTGTGTGTGTGAGGGTGGGGAGTTGGATGGGGTACAGTGTGTGTGTGAGAGGGTGGGGAGTTGGATGGGGTACAGTGTGTGTGAGAGGGTGGGGAGTTGGATGGGGTACAGTGTGTGTGAGAGGGTGGGGAGTTGGATGGGGTACAGTGTGTGTGTGAGGGTGGGGAGTTGGATGGGGTACAGTGTGTGTGTGAGGGTGGGGAGTTGGATGGGGTACAGTGTGTGTGAGAGGGTGGGGAGTTGGATGGGGTACAGTGTGTGTGAGAGGGTGGGGAGTTGGATGGGGTACAGTGTGTGTGTGAGAGGGTGGGGAGTTGGATGGGGTACAGTGTGTGTGTGTGAGGGTGGGGAGTTGGATGGGGTACAGTGTGTGTGAGGGTGGGGAGTTGGATGGGGTACAGTGTCTGTGTGAAAGTGTGGGGAGTTGGATGGGGTACAGTGTGTGTGTGAGGGTGGGGAGTTGGATGGGGTACAGTGTGTGTGTGAGAGGGTGGGGAGTTGGATGGGGTACATTGTGTGTGTGAGAGGGTGGGGAGTTGGATGGGGTACATGTGTGTGTGAGAGGGTGGGGAGTTGGATGGGGTACAGTGTGTGTGTGAGAGGGTGGGGAGTTGGATGGGGTACAGTGTGTGTGAGAGGGTGGGGAGTTGGATGGGGTACAGTGTGTGTGTGAGAGGGTGGGGAGTTGGATGGGGTACAGTGTGTGTGTGTGAAGGGTGGGGAGTTGGATGGGGTACAGTGTGTGTGTGTGAGGGTGGGGAGTTGGATGGGGTACAGTGTGTGTGAGAGGGTGGGGAGTTGGATGGGGTACAGTGTGTGTGTGAGAGGGTGGGGAGTTGGATGGGGTACAGTGTGTGTGTGAGAGGGTGGGGAGTTGGATGGGGTACAGTGTGTGTGTGAGGGTGGGGAGTTGGATGGGGTACAGTGTGTGTGTGAGAGGGTGGGGAGTTGGATGGGGTACAGTGTGTGTGAGAGGGTGGGGGTTGGATGGGGTACAGTGTGTGTGAGAGGGTGGGGAGTTGGATGGGGTACAGTGTGTGTGTGAGAGGGTGGGGAGTTGGATGGGGTACAGTGTGTGTGTGAGAGGGTGGGGAGTTGGATGGGGTACAGTGTGTGTGAGGGTGGGAGTTGGATGGGGTACAGTGTGTGTGTGAGAGGGTGGGGAGTTGGATGGGGTACAGTGTGTGTGTGAGGGTGGGGAGTTGGATGGGGTACAGTGTGTGTGTGAGGGTGGGGAGTTGGATGGGGTACAGTGTGTGTGTGAGGGTGGGGAGTTGGATGGGGTACAGTGTGTGTGTGAGAGGGTGGGGAGTTGGATGGGGTACAGTGTGTGTGTGAGAGGGTGGGGAGTTGGATGGGGTACAGTGTCTGTGTGAGAGAGGGTGGGGAGTTGGATGGGGTACAGTGTGTGTGTGAGGGTGGGGAGTTGGATGGGGTACAGTGTGTGTGTGAGAGGGTGGGGAGTTGGATGGGGTACAGTGTGTGTGTGAAGGGTGGGGAGTTGGATGGGGTACAGTGTGTGTGTGAGGGGTGGGGAGTTGGATGGGGTACAGTGTGTGTGTGTGAGGGTGGGGAGTTGGATGGGGTACAGTGTGTGTGAGAGGGTGGGGAGTTGGATGGGGTACAGTGTGTGTGTGAGAGGGTGGGAGTTGGATGGGGTACAGTGTGTGTGAGAGGGTGGGGAGTTGGATGGGGTACAGTGTGTGTGTGAGGGTGGGGAGTTGGATGGGGTACAGTGTGTGTGAGAGGGTGGGGAGTTGGATGGGGTACAGTGTGTGTGTGAGAGGGTGGGGGTTGGATGGGGTACAGTGTGTGTGTGTGAGGGTGGGGAGTTGGATGGGGTACAGTGTGTGTGAGAGGGTGGGGAGTTGGATGGGGTACAGTGTGTGTGTGAGAGGGTGGGGAGTTGGATGGGGTACAGTGTTGTGTGAGAGGGTGGGGAGTTGGATGGGGTACAGTGTGTGTGTGAGAGGGTGGGGAGTTGGATGGGGTACAGTGTGTGTGTGAGAGGGTGGGGAGTTGGATGGGGTACAGTGTGTGTGTGAGAGGGTGGGGAGTTGGATGGGGTACAGTGTGTGTGTGTGAGGGTGGGGAGTTGGATGGGGTACAGTGTGTGTGAGAGAGGGTGGGGAGTTGGATGGGGTACAGTGTGTGTGTGAGAGGGTGGGGAGTTGGATGGGGTACAGTGTGTGTGAGAGGGTGGGGAGTTGGATGGGGTACAGTGTGTGTGTGAGGGTGGGGAGTTGGATGGGGTACAGTGTGTGTGAGAGGGTGGGGAGTTGGATGGGGTACAGTGTGTGTGTGAGAGGGTGGGGAGTTGGATGGGGTACAGTGTGTGTGTGAGAGGGTGGGGAGTTGGATGGGGTACAGTGTGTGTGTGAGAGGGTGGGAGTTGGATGGGGTACAGTGTGTGTGTGTGAGGGTGGGGAGTTGGATGGGGTACAGTGTGTGTGAGAGGGTGGGGAGTTGGATGGGGTACAGTGTGTGTGTGAGAGGGTGGGGAGTTGGATGGGGTACAGTGTGTGTGTGAGGGTGGGGAGTTGGATGGGGTACAGTGTGTGTGTGAGGGTGGGGAGTTGGATGGGGTACAGTGTGTGTGAGAGGGTGGGGAGTTGGATGGGGTACAGTGTGTGTGTGAGAGGGTGGGGAGTTGGATGGGGTACAGTGTGTGTGTGAGAGGGTGGGGAGTTGGATGGGGTACAGTGTGTGTGTGAGAGGGTGGGGAGTTGGATGGGGTACAGTGTGTGTGTGTGAGGGTGGGGAGTTGGATGGGGTACAGTGTGTGTGTGAGAGGGTGGGGAGTTGGATGGGGTACAGTGTGTGTGTGAGAGGGTGGGGAGTTGGATGGGGTACAGTGTGTGTGTGTGAGGGTGGGGAGTTGGATGGGGTACAGTGTGTGTGTGAGAGGGTGGGAGTTGGATGGGGTACAGTGTGTGTGAGGGTGGGGAGTTGGATGGGGTACAGTGTGTGTGTGAGAGGGTGGGGAGTTGGATGGGGTACAGTGTGTGTGTGAGAGGGTGGGGAGTTGGATGGGGTACAGTGTGTGTGTGAGAGGGTGGGGAGTTGGATGGGGTACAGTGTGTGTGAGAGGGTGGGGAGTTGGATGGGGTACAGTGTGTGTGTGAGAGGGTGGGGAGTTGGATGGGGTACAGTGTGTGTGTGAGGGTGGGGAGTTGGATGGGGTACAGTGTGTGTGTGAGGGTGGGGAGTTGGATGGGGTACAGTGTGTGTGAGAGGGTGGGGAGTTGGATGGGGTACAGTGTGTGTGAGAGGGTGGGGAGTTGGATGGGGTACAGTGTGTGTGAGAGGGTGGGGAGTTGGATGGGGTACAGTGTGTGTGTGAGAGGGTGGGGAGTTGGATGGGGTACAGTGTGTGTGAGAGGGTGGGGAGTTGGATGGGGTACAGTGTGTGTGAGAGAGGGTGGGGTGTTGGATGGGGTACAGTGTGTGTGTGTGAGGGTGGGGAGTTGGATGGGGTACAGTGTGTGTGTGAGGGTGGGGAGTTGGATGGGGTACAGTGTGTGTGTGAGAGGGTGGGGAGTTGGATGGGGTACAGTGTGGTGTGAGAGGGTGGGGAGTTGGATGGGGTACAGTGTGTGTGTGAGAGGTGGGGAGTTGGATGGGGTACAGTGTGTGTGTGAGAGGGTGGGAGTTGGATGGGAC